>NW_026712762.1:0-430330 GCF_030625045.1 Achroia grisella
TATAATAAAGAATATATTCAACAGTATATTGTCGAACATAAAAAATTAACTGAATCTTTATATAAAAATATACACGACTATAGTTCTGGAAAACATGAAAAACAAATAACTAATATTAATAAAGATAGAGAAGCCTTACCCTCAGTTTCACCAGGTCAAATAATATTCGAAAAAACAGATAGTAGACACAAAACAGAACCCAAGTATAAAAAACAAATTGTTAAAGACGTGGACCCCCTTGCTATAGATTTAGATAAAGGACGCAGGATTGCTAGGAGAACCGTCAGACGGCCCCTAAAACATACAATAAATTTGTTGCAGGACGATCGTAGCGATACTTCTAGCAGCGAAAGCTCAGCAGGAAGTAGTTATAACTCGCCTTACGGATAATCCAGGAATACTACCATTTAAGTTAGGCAAAACTAAACTCGTCGAGTTAGAGCATAGTTTTATACATCCCATAGAATTAGAAGATATAGAGGAATCTATCAAGACTATTATTAATCAAAAAAGTTATATGGATAATTTAGAGAGTAAATTTAAGTGAAGTGGAATTTGATAATTATATGTATTATTCTAAACGTCAATATATATCAAACAATATAGACACTATCATATCCATGTACAATGGACTATCAAATAATAGGTTTAAGAGAGGTTTAATTAATGAATTTGGGTCTATTATTAAGAGGATTACGGGAAATTTAGATTATAATGATGCGATTCGTTATGATTCTGCAATTAGTAGTTTAAGCAGTAACCAGAATAATATTATAAGTAAGATTAATAAAAATATATCTATAAATAAACAGGCATTACATGAAATAAATACCACCATCTCAGGATTGATAGAAAATCAATATCATATACAGAATTCTATTAATCAGTTACAAAATATTACTGCAAAATATGACATACATTTTCGAAAGAGATTGCACTTAGATTCTATTTATTTGGACCTAAATAATAATATCGAAGTCATAACTAAAATATTAACAAATTTAGAGAATATATTAGCATTCACAAAATTAGGTATATGCCATCGCGAGATGATATCTATTGTTAATATACAACAAATAATAAAAACACTCGCAGATATATACAGCAGCGATAGATTAGTATCAATTTTATCTAATGAAATCAGGGAATATTACGATATAATCAGTACAGGATCATACTTTAAAGGAAACACTATAGTAGTTGTGCTTAAAATCCCAATACTCCAACCCACGTCATTTACATTGTACAAATTAATCCCTATCCCCACTGTTCACCATACAATCCTTATTCCACATAAACCCTATTTAGCAATGAATGATAATAGATACAGCTACATCGAGAGAGAGTGTAAGCACATAACAGAAATTTATATCTGCAAAGAAGAGGATAAAATAACATCTCAATCACCAGATTGCATCCATCATCTTATAACTCATCAAATCATCTTACCGATATGCCAGTTTGTAAGAATAAAAAACACGAACACAGAAATAATAGAACAATTAGATGAAGCTAATTATATTCTGAGCTTATCGTCAGAGACAAAAATTGAAACAAGATGCAAATCTGATATTTTTAATATATATATTGGCAGCATCCTGGTAAATATACCTACTGGTTGTTCCTTGTTTACACCATTATCGAAGATTTATAATAGAAATAACAAAATCAACGGTTCACCCGTAACATTGATATCACTAGACATGTCTCGCACCAATATCAGTGAATCTGCATCTACTCTCAACTTAAGGGACATATCATTGAGTAAACTACATGAGCTACAACATCTCATACAGAAAGAGGAGCCGTTAATAAAAGAAACCGAGATAAAACCAAGTCATATCGCACTTACCGTTCCAGCATATTTTCTATTCATATTGACAATCATTGGTATAATCATTTATAAGATGAAATGTAAACAACAACGAGATCAACAGACACCTGAAGTAGTGTATAGTGTCCCGCATGCAGCTGTCAGCATTCCTGATACATCTTCCAATACGCCATTTACACTCCAAGTGAGATAATGGCTTCTCTAAGGATGGAGGTGTTATATACGTGTTATATATATAACAATAATTTGTAATTATTTTAATATACAACAGTGTGTAATAACCCTTACAGTAATCTAGGCTGCACCGTCAGCTACAAAGTTCTTCCACGTGCAGTTTCGCTGACGATGCAGCACTTTCCTATTAAATTAAAATATGTATTTCCACATAATTGTAAGAACCGGCCTCCATCGCGGAGCTGCCAGTGGTGTAGTATTTAATAAATATTTTTTAGAAAATTATATTTTTTTTTAAAAGTCTTCCTCGGCTGTGATATAATTCGCACGACGGTACGTACCACCCACCGCGCGCCGCACGTGCCCGCACGACGGTACGTACCACCCACCGCGCGCCGCACGCGCCCGCACGACGGTACGTACCACCCACCGCGCGCCGCACGCGCCCGCACGACGGTACGTACCACCCACAAAAGTTACTTTCAATTAAATGATACTGATTACTGATTAAGATTTCCAATTAAAATAATTTCAACTTTTAATTATCTGATAAAAACTAATTGGCAGATCGCAGATAGATATGAAAAAAAGAAAAAACCTTTCATAAAGATTAACTGTTAGACAAACTTGATAATGATTTAGAATCATTAATGTTTCAATCGTGAATGTAACAAAATTTCGGCCGCTTACTAATTACTAAGAGTGTCGTGTGGGTGTATGTGGGCAGTGCGGCGGCGGCGGAGCCTGCGCCCGTGGTGGAGGAGGCGGGCGCGGAGGAGGCGGAGGAGGAGGCGGAGGCGGAGGAGTGGGCGGGCGCGCAGTTCCACAACTCGGGCGTGCTGGGCGTGCCCACGCTCACCGTCTACATACCGCCCGCGCGCCGCCTCCGTGCTGCTGACGGTCTCTATACGTTCTCTTTAATTCTGAATTATCTTTTTTTGACTTAGGCAACAAATGAGTTTGAGGCTCACATGGTAAGTGATTACCGCCACCCATAAGCAGAAGACCAGAAGAATTGCAAGTGCGTTGCCGGCCTTTTAAAGAAGGAATTAGCATTTTTTTAATGAATTCATCTATGACAGCGATTCCCAAACTTCGTTCTGATTAAACTCCTTGCCATATTTTTTGGTTTTGGGTAGACCCCCCATTCTTACCTGGTATTGAAATTTTGTAAATTTCTAACTGTAAAGTTTAATGTTAAAAACATGAAGTAAAAACAACAAAACTATCGCTGACGATTGTCATAAACCCCTAGGGGTCGATAGACCACTTTGGGAATCACTGATCTAAGATGTATTAATCACTATGGCAAATAAAAATGACATCCGTATAGCCATTTAGTGGCAATTAAATTAGGATGGATTCAGCCATGTAAGCACAATTGAGTGGCAATTAAATTGGGATGGATACAGCCATGTAAGCACAATAGAGTGGTTATTCAATTGGGATGGATACAGCCATGTAAGCACAATAGAGTGGTTATTCAATTGGGATCCGTACAGCCATTTCATTGCAATTGAGTAATAATTAAATTGAGACACTTGATCGAAATCCCCTGTGTGTTCACGTGCGCAGAGAGCGCGGGCTGGGTGTCGGCCGCGTCCGCGCACTACGTGGACGTGGAGGCGGCCGACTGGACGCTGCCCGAGGAGGCGTTCCCGCTGCGCGCCGCGCTTCCGCAACATCCGCCGCATCCGCAACATCCGCCGCATCCGCAGCATCCGCAACATCCGCACCATCCGCACCACCCCCCGCCGCCGCCCGCCCGCGCCCCGCACCTCCCGCGCGACGACCGCGACCTGTGTGACGGTGTGTCTGATATCTTGTATTCATAGCAATCTACTTATGATGGAAACCTTAAATTTCTTTTATTTTACTAGAGTTGTAAGTACTCATAAATATAGATTTCCATGTATATATGAGGCGATGTTAGCATGTTTAATAGTTAGTGAGGTAGCTGTATGTGCAGGGTGGAGCGCGGGCACTATTTGCGAGCCCGGCTGCGGGCCGGGCTGCGGGCCGGGTTGCGGGCCGGGTTGCGGGCCGGTCTGCGGGCCGAGCTGCGGGCCCGGCTACGGACCAAGCTCGCCGGTCGCGGGCTCGTCCCCGGGCTCGTCGTCGCCGGGCAGCGAACCCGCACCGCCGCCCGCCCACCACTCCTCCCTCAACATGGCAAGTTTATATACCACACATATATTTTGTCGTTCATAAGCGGCTGAAATGTTCTACATGAATAAATTATTTTTTTATTTGAATTTGTACCGTGTATTAATTTGAACATACAGACCTATCTTTACCAATTGAATCGTTATGTAGAGAACTTGCAAATATGTACGCGTACTCAAAATTAAATAATATGAATACGTACATAAATTTTACTTGTCGTTTCTCAGGGATCGACGTTATGTCCCGTTCTCGTAACTCTTATGGATACAGATGGAGGAGTCGTCGGAGGGCTCGTCGTCGGCGGCGGAGGCGGGGGTGGGTGCGGCGGGTGGTGCGGGTGGTGCGGGTGGTGCGGGGGGGCGGGCGGTGCGGGGGCGCGGGGCGCGTGCCGCTGGACGTGGCGCCGCTGCTGGCGGCGGCGCTGCGCCACCACGCCGACCTGGGGGACGTGCAGACCGCCGCCGCCGTCATGATCGTGCTGCAGGAGTACAGGTCCTGTCACACCTCCACCTAATTCTACTTTACAGCAGACGAGATATTTTGTATAAGTGTAATTGTTAGTGGAAGGTATAAAAAAGACGTGTATGAGACAGAAACAAAGATTTGATTTTAAATCGAAAGTATATTTGAATTGCAGAAGTGACTTGTTCCCGTACATCGACGAGAGTCTCCAGGAACAGTGGCTACTAGGATACATAGAGCTGTTACAACGGCATAAGCTATGGAATGTCGCTACAGAGGTTAGTGATCATCAAATACTGTATGTCGTATTCGCTTTAAAGTTATGGAGAACACGATTTTAGTCTAATGTGAGCAAATGCTGCAACCAACAGACAGTTTCTCATGACTAAATTTTGATTTCTGTGACAGATACGTTCTTTGGACATTTTCATTACCTCTTCTATCTCTGTCACTTTAATTCGGCGGTCGTCTAACATTATGTGGTGAACTTTGGCAATGTTATCGATAAAGTTGTTATCGAAAAGTTTATGGACGTCCAAAAACTGCAAATAGTATAGTTAATAACTATCAGTAGGAACAGTTTTTGGACGTCCCGAACGGTAATCGTCTCCTAAGCTATTACGGCCACGTTTAAATTCCGCTGCCCAAGATTTCACTGTTAAATGATGGTGCAGAGTCTCCATAGAGAGAGTCCAAGTTATCTTTCATTTTCAAAAATATAAATTAAATATACTCGTTACTAAATTTTTCTCGATACTCTTTGACTGTTAAAAAGTCAAAATGAATTTTTAGTAATTCTTTCCAGGTTCTATGGTGAATTTTCTGATTAAGCGCGCTACATTCTAGGTCTCGCCATCATTTCCCATCAGATGAGGTAAGACCAGGAGCAAACCCGTTAATAATAATAAAAAAACCACCCAGGTATAAGGATTCTCATTTTTGTCGTTGGGAGGCAGGTGCGGGTCACCATGAATCGCGTAATCCTCAGAAATGGCACCCGTAGATTACACATGTGTCTGTTTGCAGGTGATCCGGTGCGCGTGGCTGAGCAGCGTGTGGTCGATGTCGCAGCAGTCCACCAGCGTGGCCACGTGCTGCGGGGGCTGCGGACGACGCACGCGCCCCCGCCAGCCCTGCGACCGGTGCGCCCCCCGCGCCTCCCCCGACCTGTGCGCCGTCTGCCGCCAGGTACCGCCCCCCGCCCCCCGCCAGCCCTGCGACCGGTGCGCCCCCCGCGCCTCCCCCGACCTGTGCGCCGTCTGCCGCCAGGTACCGCCCCCCGCCCCCCGCCAGCCCTGCGTCCGGTGCGGCCCCCGCGCCTCCCCCGACCTGTGCGCCGTCTGCCGCCAGGTACCGCCCCCCGCCCCCCGCCAGCCCTGCGACCGGTGCGCCCCCCGCGCCTCCCCCGACCTGTGCGCCGTCTGCCGCCAGGTACCGCCCCCCGCCCCCCGCCAGCCCTGCGACCGGTGCGCCCCCCGCGCCTCCCCCGACCTGTGCGCCGTCTGCCGCCAGGTACCGCCCCCCGCCCCCCGCCAGCCCTGCGACCGGTGCGCCCCCCGCGCCTCCCCCGACCTGTGCGCCGTCTGCCGCCAGGTACCGCCCCCCGCCCCCCGCCAGCCCTGCGACCGGTGCGTGACCGCGCCTCCCCCGACCTGTGCGCCGTCTGCCGCCAGGTACCGCCCCCCGCCCCCCGCCAGCCCTGCGACCGGTGCGCCCCCCGCGCCTCCCCCGACCTGTGCGCCGTCTGCCGCCAGGTACCGCCCCCCGCCCCCGCCAGCCCTGCGACCGGTGCGCCCCCGCGCCTCCCCCGACCTGTGCGCCGTCTGCCGCCAGGTACCGCCCCCCGCCCCCCGCCAGCCCTGCGACCGGTGCGCCCCCCGCGCCTCCCCCGACCTGTGCGCCGTCTGCCGCCAGGTACCGCCCCCCGCCCCCCGCCAGCCCTGCGACCGGTGCGCCCCCCGCGCCTCCCCCGACCTGTGCGCCGTCTGCCGCCAGGTACCGCCCCCCGCCAAACAAGTCGCGACTTGTTTACACAGACGAGACGTCACAGCATGGAGCGAGGCAGGCAGTAGTCTGACTTCCAGACCAGGCACCGTACGCACATCGGCACACCACCGCGACTCGGACGCGTCTCCACCACGACCATTACCTGCCATCACACCAAGCACGACGTTCTTTCACCATCATCTGTTGACAGGTGGTCCGCGGTCTGTACGCGTGGTGCCAGGGCTGCTCCCACGGCGGTCACCTGCAGCACATGAAGACCTGGCTCGAGCAGCACCAGCTCTGTCCAGCCGGCTGCGGCCACCAGTGCCAACTCGGCTGACTCCAAGACTCGCTTCCACAAATATATTTGTAAGTACCAAGCGGGACATTCGCTGCTCCATCATAAGAAGTACTGTTTATAAGACCTACCTGGAACAGCACCAGCTGAGTCCAGCTGTCTACGGCCACTAGTGTCAACTTGGCCGATTCCAAGACTCGCTTCTAGTACTACATGTGTAAATACCAGGACCTTCGCTGCTCCATCAAGAGATATTGTACTCTTTGAGTACTCGAGAGTGTCAAGAATTTTGTTAAAGTAATATATTCGTATTTTTAAAGGACAATTTTTACCACGTACGCACGATTTTTTTTGACACTGTACCGTCCGAGTTATGACATTGAAAGAAACAAAAATCTAAATATATTAAACTCAAAAGTGACTGACATAGTGATCTATCAACGCACAGCCCAAACCACTGGACGGATCGGGCTGAAATTTGGCATGCAGGTAGATGTTATGACGTAGGCATCCGCTAAGAAAGGATTTTGATTAATTCTACCCCAAAGGGATAAAATAGGGGATGAAAGTTTATATGAAACTTTATCAATTTTAAACCGATCGGACTGACACTTTGCATGCATAAAGCTACTATGACGTAGACATCCCCTAAGAAAGGATTTTGCTAAATTCCACCCCTAAGGGGATAAATTAACGCGAGCGAAGCCGCGGGTAAAAGCTAGTAAAGGTATATATGTCTACACCGATTTGTACAAAAAAGCTATTTTGTATTGTAAATTTGTAATACAAATTATTTCTTATATGACCAATAGTGGATAACTGTTCTAGCGCCATATAGTTTTAATTTAAAAACTCGTATTTGGGTTCAATTGATGGATATACTTTTTTTATATAAATATACGCAGTCATGAATAAATAAATAATCAGGGATGTTATGGATATGAAATTACGGATACAGATAGGTTTCGGATATAGGAATGATTATTATACCGGATACGGATACGGATGCGGATATGAAATTATTTCGGATCATCCATTAGTTTCAGATAATTTCGGTTACTGATATTTGCCTTTTAAGGAATTTCAAAAGTAAAATAGAATGGTTTTATTTATATGTCATCATTTATTAGGAACTAGCTGTGACCCGGGACTGCGTCCGCGTGGAATTTAATTTTATTTGTCTGAAACAAGATTTTTTCTAAAATAAAAGTATAAGCCTAAGTTACTCCTTATTATATCAGCTACCTGCGAAAAATAGTCCCGTCAAAATCGGTCCAAACAGACAGACAGACAAAAACTGTAAAAAATGATATTTTGGTGTACATACCGTACTTATATTCATTTGCATGTAGTATAAAACGGTTGTTTCAATATTACAAACAGACACTCCAATTTTTGTTATATAAAATAATATATAGATTAAAATCAGCCCCTAATTGAGGCTGATTGTAATCCGCCCCTATTCGATGTTATCCGAAACTTTTATTTCGGATTCCGTTACGGTTAGTGAGCTCCCTAACATGACCGTAATCTTGAATAATGTTCATAACCTTTCAACTGTCCCTTGTCAAAATGACATCAACGCCCCATCTGTGAGAATTACAGAACTCACAGATGGGGCTATAGTGTACTCCAATTGTCTCCTTCGCAGATGAATCAGTAGGAACTCAGATACTAAGAATATAGTGTCAGACTCCAATTGTCTCCTTCACAGATGAATTAGTAGGAACTCAGATACTAAGAATATAGTGTCAGACTCCAATTGTCTCCTTCACAGATGAATTAGTAGGAACTCAGATACTAAGAATATAGTGTCAGACTCCAATTGTCTCCTTCACAGATGAATTAGTAGGAAACTAAGAATATAGTGTCAGACTCCAATTGTCTCCTTCGCAGATGAATCAGTAGGAACTCAGATACTAGGAATATAGTGTCAGACTCCAATTGTCTCCTTCGCAGATGAATTAGTAGGAACTCAGATACTAAGAATATAGTGTCAGACTCCAATTGTTTCCTTCACAGATGAATTAGTAGGAACTCAGATACTAAGAATATAGTGTCAGACTCCAATTGTCTCCTTCGCAGATGAATCAGTAGGAACTCAGATACTAAGAATATAGTGTCAGACTCCAATTGTTTCCTTCACAGATGAATTAGTAGGAACTCAGATACTAAGAATATAGTGTCAGACTCCAATTGTCTCCTTCGCAGATGAATCAGTAGGAACTCAGATACTAAGAATATAGTGTCAGACTCCAATTGTCTCCTTCGCAGATGAATCAGTAGGAACTCAGATACTAAGAATATAGTGTCAGACTCCAATTGTCTCCTTCGCAGATGAATCAGTAGGAACTCAGATACTAAGAATATAGTGTCAGACTCCAATTGTCTCCTTCGCAGATGAATCAGTAGGAACTCAGATACTAAGAATATAGTGTCAGACTCCAATTGTCTCCTTCACAGATGAATTAGTAGGAACTCAGATACTAAGAATATAGTGTCAGACTCCAATTGTCTCCTTCGCAGATGAATCAGTAGGAACTCAGATACTAAGAATATAGTGTCAGACTCCAATTGTTTCCTTCGCAGAGAAGCCGTTTATGCTCATAAATAAATAATAATTTTGTAAAAATGTGACTGGACTGTAAAATTATAGGATGTTTTTTATCTTGTGAAAAATTTGAATTATCAATACGACCTCCGACGCGCATTAATTTATTTTCGTCCATAAAGACGTTCAGTTTTAATAGTTGACTGTTTTTTGGCAAATTATCATTATTTAACAGAAACTTGTACTCGGCAAAGGATTCATATTGACTATTTGAAATAATTAAAACTAAGGCGTCGCGTAAGTCTACCTCTTCTAAAAAATTTGATACTATAAGTACCTTTTTACAATATTTGATAAATTTTAAAACATAGGCAACTGATCGCAATAGTCTTAAATAATTAGAAAAGCGACTAAATTCAATGAGCCCACAGGAATTGTTATTGTTAATAACAATAGCATTTAGAGATATGTCTGGTTTAATTTCTGGGAGAACTTCAACACACTTCAGTTGCGTAGGCCACTTCGACAAGTCATTCATGAGAAATTGCGGACCAGACCACCATAAGTTTAAACCTTGCAGATTACTAATATCCACACCACGAGATATTAGATCTGCTGAGTTTTCATCAGTTGGTACGTGTCGCCATGTACAATTTTCTGTCCTGTCTAAGACTTCAGCAACACGATTACGTACAAAAGGCTGAAGTCTAGAAGGCAGCATACGTAACCAACCTAAAACTATGGTGGAATCTGTCCAGCAGTAAGCTTGATCTATTCCCGATCTAAGCGACGTGATGACCTTATCATATAGCCGCGCTCCCATCAACGCACCGCACAGTTCCAACCTAGGTATTGTGGTAGGCTTAATAGGAGCTACTCGGCTCTTAGCCGTTAACAATCGAACCATAACTTCACCAGAAGTACTGACGCTACGCAAATAAATGCAAGCTCCATATGCACGCTCTGAAGCATCCGAAAAAACATGCAACTCTAACGACTTACAGGAGTCGCAAATAACAATCCTCGGTACACGAAGATCGTTCAAAAGAGGCAAAGTTTTACGAATGTAATTCCAATGACGATTAATATCATCAGTTAATGGTTCGTCCCAAGCTAATTTTTTAATCCAAAGCTGCTGTAACAATATTTTCATATTAATTATGCATGGAGCCAAAAGTCCCAATGGGTCAAAAATTCGAGCAATCATCGAAAGAATATCACGTTTTGTATTACCATTAGGAACTAGAGAACTTATTGGGAAACAGAGTTCATCAGAATCTGTGTGCCAACTAAGACCTAATAACTTATTTGGCTCATCACTCCCAATATTCAAATCGAATGATGATGCTTGAACGTCCTGAGGATCAATCATCAAAAGAGGATTATTCGATTTCCATTTTCTTAATGGCATACATGCAGAAGCAAGTACATTAGTAACTTGCTTACGTATAGCTTGAACTTCAGCCAAATCGTTACCGCCCGTTAATAGATCATCAACGTAAAAATCATGTTGAATGATCTCGGAAATTTTATCATCCTTGCAGTCGATTCCTAACTGCTTTAGACAGCGTGTAGCCAGAAATGGAGCACTGGATGTTCCATATGTGACCGTGTTCAATATGAATTTTGTAATTGGCTCAGCTACATTACTACGCCACAGTATTTGCTGCAGATGTCTATCAGACGGGTGGACAATTATTTGTCTGTACATTTTTTCAACATCTGCAGACAAAACATATTTATGCTGCCTAAATCGAAGCAATATGGATATCAAATCATCTTGGACGGTGGGACCAATCATTTGAATGTCATTGTAAGAAACACCTGAGGTCGTAGGAGAACTGGCATTAAATACAACACGGAGTTTGGTGCTCGTGCTACTATCTCGCATAACACCGTGATGAGGAATGAAATATTCCTTTTCATCTACCTCAGGCTGTTTATATTCTGACATATGGCCAAGCGATTTATACTCTGTCATGAAGTTGCTATACATATCTCTCAATTCAAGATTGCTCGTCAACCTACGCTCTAAAGAAAATAAACAGTGTTCCGCTCGATGAAACGAATTACCTAAAACAGAAGAATCATGTTTAAGCGGTATACGGACGCAGAAACGACCGTCATCGAGGCGCGTTGTGTTCGCAACAAAATGTTCCTCACACATTCTTTCTTCCGGAAAATAATTTGATTTGGAGCATATCTCTTCCAGCTGCCAGAATCGTGTCAAGTCAGCTCGAATGTCGTCCAAATCATGACTTGCACTAGAATCAATTTTATTAAAATTACATTTTATATCATTTAAATGCATAATTGTGTCATGATGACTAAAGATAGGACCTGAAATTATCCACCCTAATCTGGTTTCGCACAATACAGGCTTTTTCTTACCTAATATTATTCTCCGCGTCCCTACCAAATCCCAAAAGAGATCGGCACCAATCAAGATATCAACATCTGCTGGTACAAAGAACGTAGGATCCGCCAAACTAATGTCAGTAGGGATGTCAATATTAGAAATATTAATTTCGTGACCGGGTACATTACTTGTGATTGATGGCAAAACATAACATTGAAGCTCAGAAGAGAAACTGTTATTCAACGACGTCATGTGCACATGACAAGTTTTGCCTACGCGTAAAGTTGCGTTATTTACACCCATGATTGACTTATCTACCTGACAGGTTTCCAAATTTAATTGTCGACACAATCTCTCAGTCATTAGACTTGATGTACTACCACTGTCTAATATTGCACGTACTATATGTTCGTGATTATTCTTGTCATATAATTTTACCAACGCAGTAGATAATAATACATCACATTGAATTTTATTATAACTAGACATATTTGCTGCTAAAGTTACATTGTCAGAAGCAGCAGTCGTTGAAGACGACGCTAAAGGTGTAGTTTCAGATACGACTCTATTTTCATTACGAATATGATGATCATTGGCTGCATGAATCAGAGTGTTGTGTCGACGCTTGCATATTTTGCAACCTGGCCTTTTACATAGATTAGCAAAATGACCTACACGAAAGCAATTGAAACATACCTTAAAACTGGCTAGTACCTTTAGGCGCGCTTCAACGCTCAACGCAAGAAACTGGGGGCAACCGGTTAGACTATGGTCACCCTTACACTCAGGGCAGATTCGATTATGTGATTCTGCTGTATTGGAATTCTGATGTGGATGACTGCCATGAACTGAAACCATAGATTTTAATTTCATAGTCGATTTATGATTTAAATTGCCCTGATTGACACGTGAAAGCTCTAATGTTTCAATCAAATCTGCACGATTTCGGATAAATTCTAGAAAGGTGTCAAAGGTAATTGAAGTATCTTTATGTGAATGCCCCTTAAATTCCTCCCACTCTCTATAAGTTTTACTATCTAATTTATGGGTAATAATATGGATTAAAAGGGTATCCCAATGTTTGACAGGTTCACCTAATGATTCAAGTGCCCGCAAGTTTTTATTTACCTGATCAATTAACCGCTTTAAATTTGCTGATGACTCCCTTGTTATTGCTTCCACATTGAACAAAGAAGACACATGATTTTGTATCAACAGACGTTTGTTGTCAAATCTATCGCACAAAAGTTTCCACGCAACAGCATAATTACTAGATGAAAACTCAACTGATTGAATTACCACGGCAGCAGAACCCTCTAACGATGCACGCAAATAGTGAAATTTATTCACTTCGTCTATTTCATCATTGTTGTGTATAAGGCTAGTAAAGGTGTCTCTAAATTCCAAATAATCATCGTATGAACCACTGAATCGCGGTAGCTGGATGGTCGGAAGACGCACCAGCTTATGATTATTGCTCGCTCGAGTACCTCCATCACTACCCATATTGCTCATAGTCTCAACATTAACATTTTGTAAACCTTGGGCTTTCGCGATTGCCTTGAAATATTGTGATTCAAAGTCGGAGCGCTCTTTAAATTGCTCTTCACTATTATCAACTATACATTCAAGGCGCAACTGTACCTGATCATACTGTTCATACAACGACTCAATTTTACCCATACGTAATTGTAATTCTCTGGCATCCGAGAGACTTAACGGTTCATCAGTTAGTGTATGCAAATAATTAATAAATGCAGTTAAACGGCCTTTAAAACTGCCTCGCTTTTTTATTAACTCCTTTTCTTCGGTCATTATGGGATTCGAGTGTTGTCGACCTGGAATTTATACAATTAAAAAATTAATTCTAATTAATGAAATAAAGATCTACGATCAATAGGTATGAATACAAAATATTAAGCTAACAATATGTTAATTCGATAAAGAAATATATTTATATGTATATTATATAAATCTAGTAAATGTACTGTAAATGTTGTGACATTACATATATTACATATGCACAAGCATAAGTACCGATTCAAATTGACATTAATAGAGAAAATACTAGATTGTTTCTTAACTTGCTGTCGTACATACGGCAAATTATTTGTTTAACATAAATGTGCAGATTCCTTAAGTACCTAAATTTATAATATAATATAGAACCTGACAATAAAATTAAACACCAAACACCAAAGTAACATTTAACACAAAGGAATTAGTTATACCTACTTTACTTACATACAACTGACGTGAATAACTATTGAAATTTGCAATTATAAGGCATATATTCTGATAATTAACTCAAACAATGTAGCATTAGTGCTTACTATACTTAATTAAGTATGATTTGTAGTTAATTTTAGCAAATTATGAAAAAGTACTAATATTATTCACAATGCAGTAGGTAGGAAACTAATGAAGTTAAAATAATGTGATACAGATAAATAACGTAATTATCGTTTACTAACCTTAATAAAGTTTTTGATTTACTTATAATATTACCTGTAGAGTGTTGGGATAAATTTATTATATAGTAATTTATACTTAACACCACTATCAATTACACTCGATTCACATCCAATGGTAGGTAGTTCTGCCGGTCAACTTGCATCCAATTAATTTCTCTTTTATTTCTTGTATTTCGATTTAATTCCACAAAATAATAACTGATCCGCATTTAATTCACATCCAGCTTAGATATAGGACCATGTTCTGGAGTAATCACAGCGGATTTTCGGGAATAATGAAATTAAAGACGCAGAGTAACTTGTACGACTTCTATATTTTTAACTTACTAAAAACTACAAAATTGTATGAGCACAAATCGCAAAAGTGTAGTATTTGCGTAAATAAAATAAGTAGGCGCTTTGACTTCACAACACTCGGATACTAAGAATATAGTGTCAGACTCCAATTGTCTCCTTCGCAGATGAATCAATAGGAACTCGGATACTAAGAATATAGTGTCAGACTCCAATTGTCTCCTTCGCAGATGAATTAGTAGGAACCCAGATACTAAAAATTTGTTACTGCAACAAAATTACTATTTGAAGTATAAATGTGACTGACTAGTAGTTCTAGTCTTTTTAATTGTTTTTCGGACTACTCTAATGCTGTTGGCCGCAGCTGGCCTTTACAGCTTCACCGGATGATAGACGAGTGCAGATGGCACTCCAAACCTAGGAAGGACTTATGGAGCGGCTGAAGGCCAACTCCCGCCTGACGGATACGACTTTTTAGATGCTCGTCAGAGTCGTTGAATTCGATGGGGGATCGATCGGACCTCGGTGGAGCGCCCGGTTGATTGCGCGATATAGTGTATTTGAGGTAGTGAGGCAAGTTTTGGAGTTTGAGCATGCCTAGACCGTCATGACACATTTCTTACTTTTTTAGCATTAGTCTATTGTAGATGACGGATACGACTTTAGTCTGAGTCTTAGGGGTTCGAACCTCGGCTCAGGCCGTCATAATATCGATCCCCGTTTGAATTGGATGGGGGATCGATAGGAGCGGTCTTTATAATCATAACAATATAACTTTTATACCTCATAACTAACACTATGTTGACACCTGACAATGCTATGCATTGGGTTATCCCCTCCGGATAACCACTTTTAGAGGTTTACGCACAAACATACAGACAAAATTTTTGACAATTATTGTTTGCTATTATAATTATTGTTTATATATATATATATATATAGTTTTGTATCAATAATACTAAGTGTTTATGCCGAGTTTACAAATCGGATTTTATTTTAGAATTTAATGTAAGACTTTTTTAAATATAAGATTTATTTATACTGAAAACATAGTTTGCAATCTTTATTTATGGAACTATTCTAATGTATGCATTATCATTGGCTGTTTGAACACAGCCACCTAATATATGTATACTGGCTACTCGCCCCGGCTTTGCACGGGTGTACATGTATTAAACATATAAAGCTTCCTCTTAAATCACTCTATCTAATAAAAAAACCGCTTCAAAATCCGTTGCGTAGTTGTAAAGATTTAGGCATACATAGGGACAGACAGCGACAGCGACTTTGTTTTATACTATGTAATGATGATTATTTTCATACATTTATAAATAAACTGTTTTTAGGCATAGCAGTTATATGAGATGATATTATTGAAACCAATAAATTGTACCCTCAAATTACAGAGTGATTGAAGACATCGCATAAATAAATTAAATTTTATGGCCTTAATTTTAGAGTTCATTTTTGTATTTACAGTTCAATCTCTACCTGTAATTATAGGTTATGCTAGCTGTTCTCGCGACTTCGTCCGCGTGGAATTTAACTTTATTTCTAAAAGTAGCCTAAGTCAGTCCTTATTAAATCAGCTACCTGTCAAAATTGGTTCAGACATTTCAGAGATTAGCCGGAACAGACAGACAGACAAAAATGGTAAAGAATGGTTTTTTGGTGTACGTACCGTATTTATATTCATATGCATGTAGTAAAAAACGGTTATTTCAATATTACAAACAGACACTCCTTTTTTATTTATATGTATAGATAGGATGTGATATTGTAAATGAAATATATTCAGTCTATTAATATAAGAGTTTATTATTAAGTAAGATCATATTAACATAGTTATAAATTAATAATTAATGTTTTCGACTGATTGTTGTATATTTTTTCTAATATGTTTTGTATGAAGAATTGTTTAATAAAAAAAATATTGTTTACATTTCATTGTTTTATTTCAATTCAATTTATATTTTGCAACTAATGAGTTAGTGCTAGTTGGTAGTCTATATTTACATGTTTCGACATAAAAATGTAAAGTTCAACTAAATTATTTAAAAGAGCAACACGCAAGTTCCTATCTGATATAATTGTGATAAGACAGCTTTCCGAATGAGCGGTAGAATAAAAAAATATGACTATTCAAAAGTGCTTATATTTAATAGAAATAAAAATAATCTTTATTCATACAAACTTAATAAAAGCACTTTTGAATAGTCAATTTTATTTTTATTCTACCGCTCATTCGGAATGCAGACACATCACAAGAAGAATGAGCAAGACTTGTGGGTTGCTCTTTTAAATAAATAGATTTAATTATATTTACATTAACAAGAATTAGGCATTAAGTTTATTTGAATAAGCATTTTTTATTTTATTATATCGGTAAGCTAATAACTATATCAACTTATGCCCGTAACATATCCATCGAATGAGTCATTTCTTTATGAAATAGAAATAATCTTTATTCAAATAAACTTAATATAAGCACTTTTGAATAGTCAAGTTTTTTTATTCTACCGCTTATTCGGAATGCAGATTCATCACAAGAAGAATAAACAAGAAACTTGTGTGTTGCTCTTTTAAATAAATATTGATTTACTTATAATTAATTACAACAAGAATTAGGCATGCGACAATCAACATAGAAACCGCTACGCACTTAATCTCTGTTCAATCAGATAACGTTGTCAGCGCTATGAATTTTAAGTTAGATATTTTCTACAAAAACATTATTATCATTTATAAATTCTTCAATATTATAATAAACTTTACTTTACTAAAGTAAATTATGCTACAATAGGCTTCACTTAAACATTTATTTAAAAGGGCAACACAAATTTCTTGCTCATTCTTCTTGTAATGAGTCTGCGTTCTGAATCAGTGGTAGAGTAAAAAGGAGATATTCAAAAGTGCTTATTTTAAGTTTATATGAATAAAGTTTATTTCTATTTCTATTTCAGTGCTTGTCCTACTAATCTTAATCAATCAATCGTAAGAACTTACACGTCTCCATCTGTAGAAACTTACTAATTTTTACAGATGGAAGTAATTCTTGTGAAACTTAAGCTCTAAATAATAATCTTTACAATTACAAACATTAAATACTAACTTCTAAAATACTTATTACTATATAACTTTATACACAGGTCAAAATATGGTATATAAATATCAAACTTATAGAAATTAACTCCAAAAGGAGATCTACATACATAAACGTTATTTTTGTGTTTAATATAAATACCACTTATATTGAGATATGAACAATCTAAAGAGGAATAATGGTAGGTGTAGTTGGGCAATAGCCCAGCAGTGGGATAGCGCAACAGATGTGTCAAAATCGTAGAATTAATAATTTATTCGTATACTTCATATATATGTAAATGTCGCTTGTCCATATGATTAGAGTACAACGAATGGTGTGCATAGTTAGTCGTAAAGGCTATTCAAAGCCGAAAATTATGTAAAATACTCATGAAACTGAGAATGAAGTATAAACTTTATACAAACTCGGTCACATGTTCAAATTTTATTTATTTATTTATTGCCACTATGGTCCTCAGTGAAAGTGATTTAAATTTCAAACTCATCCGTTACGTTCGCGGGTTGCTCGTAAAATGCCATCATTGGTTCATTGGCCGCCATCTTGGGCCACACTCTTCTTGAAAATCCGGAAGTGATAACAGACTATTCTGATTTTCGACTTGTTTAAGTTTATAAATCATAGTATTCAATAAGTTATTATATGTTGAAACTTTACTGCACTTTATATTATAAATTTTAGTAATGAGACTACCGGCATTGTCTTAAAAAATAGTACTATTTGATGAAATTATCAAATCTATAATTTTGACACCCAGTTCGCCATCAGTGTGAGATTACTGCATTCGATTATTAATTGATCAGAAATGTCCAAAGTTGCTTGCGAATCCCTTCCATTAACCAGCAATGAAGACGGTCAGGGAGACGAGAGTGGCAGCATCAAGCAACGACTATGTCACCATCCACCATAATATCGTGCCAACTTATAATATAGAGCAGCAGGGTACTCTGCAGCGCGGAGTCTTCTTGCCAGGGAGTTCCTCAATCGGAGGCAGGTTCTGCTTCAGCCGCGACACCTGCCGGATGAGGGTCAGGAACGTCTGCCAAAACCAAGTCCAATAGAGGCCGTTCAAGTATTACGTAAGCACTATTTTTTTGCTTTGCTTATTTTGGATGACATGGGGGGAGTCTAGATGATGATTACGTCATCGTAGTTATTTACTCTTACACGAATGGCAACTGTCACATTGTCTTTGCTAAAAAAACAATATATTAATTGAAAAATGTTTACGTAAGCATGAGGGGAGTAAGAGCTTTGCTTACTTTTGCTGACAAGGGGATGGGGGGTAAATAACTGTAATAAATCTGCATATGTAATACTTGAACCGCCCCATACAACTGTTATGTTAACGTCAACAGCAACTCCTGGTTAGGGTACCAGACTTCAGTGACTGCAACGCCCTCTAGTGGGGGGAAGGGGATTGTGAGTAATCTGGACTTGAGTCCTGATTTCTAATAATGTACCATTTATACCTATTCCTAGCAATGTACCATGTTAGATTGATCTCCACGCGGTTTTCCTGGAAACCATCGTGGTATATTCCTGATGAATTTGCCACGATGGGCTGACTGACCTGATATGTTTATCTTATCTTCCACTGGTGCCCCGCCATCGTAAACCGTTAGTGCCGGCGGGTGCACCATTTCATTGTCATCCATAAAAAAACTGCATTTAGTTTATTACTCGGATAATAACTATTCAATAGTAGTTACAGTGTTTTGTGCTTATAAATATATATAACACTAGTTTCCGCAAATTCGTCCGCGTGGAATTAAGTTTTCTAAGCCTAAGTTACTCCTTATTACATCAGCTATCTGCCAAAAAAAGTCACGTCAAAATCGGTACAGCATTTCAGAGATTAGCCGGAACAAACAGACCGACAGATAGTCAAATGTTGTAAAAAATGTTTTTTTGGTGTATGTATAGTATTTATAAATTATATACCTAGTGATCCTTCAATAACATATTTTCTTTTCTTAATTAATTTTTTTTTATGCTGTTTATTTGACTGTAGCGTCTTTAGTAACTAAAACGAACAAGCATTTTAGTTTTTATATATGCGAAAACCATGTAAAACTTTATTTATTTAAATTATTAATTATGTAAGATATATTACTGTATTGTTTACCTATTAAATAAAAAAAATATAATAATAAAATCAATGATACACATAATATTGCAAATCAGTATATTTCTGCTTGTCTTTTCGTTCTGTTCTTATTTCGTGCATACATCCCTACAGTTACATACAATGTAAAACTAACGCTAGTCTATAAATAGGAAATATTCAGTACATTCAGTACTTAGTACATAGCAACACTGCTATATACATCCAGAGCCGTAAAACATTAATAATAATAAAAAAAAAACTGTACACTACTAAACGTCGCAGCAAGCAACACTATGGACGCCGGCACATCAATACATGGAAATATTCCCCGACTCCTACAAACGCCATATTGGAATTTTCAAGAATAGAATAGAATAGAAAATCATTTATTCAAATAAACTTAATTTAAGCACTTTTGAATAGTCATAACAATTTGTTTTTTATCTACCACTCGTTCGGAAAGCCGTCTCATCACAAGAAGAACGAACAAGAAACTTGTGTGTTGCTCTTTTAAATAATCCTTGTAAGTTTACATTTACAAGTCGAAACGTGTGAATACAAACTACCAACAAGCACTAATTTTTGGGTCAAATATAAATATGCAATAAGATTAAATCAGTCGTAGTGATAAGAGCAGACCAGTCCCTACAAGCAGCACTCGTTTCACGAGTATGACGGATGAGCCAGCCATCACTGCGCTCGACCATATTTTAGGGAACACAATGACCCGGCCCACCACGCCGCCACATGTCTGGACATTTTAGTGATTCTAAATACTATCTGTTTTATTAATAAAAAACAGGAAACCTTTATAAGTACTGTTATATAGGCTTTATAAAAAATATTATTCAACAACGCATATATAAAAATTACGTTCCACGTCGTTTATCCAGAAGACCATCGGTCTTCTTAACTACTGAACCGATTGCAAATTTGATTTGCACATACTGTACAATTTGATCCAACTTGGAAGATATTATTTTATTCAGGAATCTTAGCTACAGCAACGCGTGGACAGATTTGCTAGTATATATATACAAATGTTAAATAGATATGTATACCTTATTGTCTGTATTTCTATATTTATTAGAAACTATTGTAGTTATTTATTAGGCTTCACCCGGGTACTCATGTTTGTTGTATATACAACAATTATTATGATAATATGTAGCCTATGAAGGAACTTCTCAAATCGATACAGTGGTTATGGATCTAAGCTCTCTCTCTTTTATAATATTAGTATAAATTTGATTATATACCAGATAATTTCAAATGAAGTACTGGCACTGCAGAACCATGCATCGACTATTCAATATTGTAATTTGAAGGCCTTATTCCTTGAATATCGTCTGCCGGCGTCCATAATCAGCAAGTAAAACTTCAAACCTTTTGGAACTCAGTATATCAAGTTATATATTTCTTATTATATTTATTAAAAATAATATAAATAACGAATGGAAACACTGAATGCATGTGAACTATTCTAAGAGTATATTTATATACATTCCTTACCCATAAAAACTAAAAAAAAACAATTTTGTCTATTATCCTTTGTCCTTTTCTTTACTCAATTGGAAAGAAATGACAACACTTCAATAATTAAAAAGGACTTGTATCCAGAGCCGTAAAATATTAATAAATAAAAAAAAGGTCGTATTAGTTTTTATTTTTTATGAATAAGACAGAATGTATAACATGTTGGCAGTAATAACGGCCAGGGGTATGCCTTCAGCCTTATTGGTGTAACATACAAACAACCTAAATATATGTACCATATGCACACACTTTATATATACCGTGAATATATATATATGTTAGGTGTCTTTCTATTTAATCGCTTTATGTGTTTCTAAAAATAAATTTATATTTAATATAGAGTTATTTCTATTTTACAAATTGGCAACTGTTTTAAAAATATTTTTATATTAAGTAGATTTTTTTAATTTTTGTTTATTTATATAGGTACAATGGAACTGGCACGTCTTTTAAAGATTTATCTTTGCCTCTTAATTATAAAAAAAAAGTAAAAAAAATCAGAATTACAGAATTTCCCGCTTAAACACTTGTCAAATTGAAAATTTCTATAAATAAGGTATGAGTTCCTCTGTTCGTTAACAGAGGAATTCATACCTTATTTATAGAAGATCAAAGGCGAAATTCACAAAAGCGTTTAATAAATAGTGATTAATGTTTATAACCAACAATTCGTTGATATACATTGCAAATACCATCAATTTTATGTGACAGGTATTGAGTAAATACTAGCAATTCTAATATAGTCTGTGGTATCTGTCAATGAAGTATATATACTGGACAATCCACAGCACATGCTACACACGGAGAGATGGTGAATTAAATAACTAAAATTTTATATATTGGAGACTTTTATAGAACTATGATTCCCCATATTTTCCTAGTTTGTGTTGAAATCAAATACTTAATGGATTTATTTTGCTTAATTCAGCTACATTTTCGATCACAAATGCTTTTTTTTCGAACTACTCTAATGCTTTTGACCGCAGCTGGCCTTTACAGCTTCACCGGACGATAGGGGGCGAGTGCAGATGGCACTCCAGACCGGCTGAAAGACTTATGGAGCGGCTGAAGGCCAACTCCCGCCTGACGGATACGACTTTAGTCTGAGGCCACCGCTAGGGGGTTCGAACCTCGGCTCAGGCCGTCGTAATATCTATCGATATTACGACGATAGTCGGGGGATCGATCGGAGAGGACCACAAATAGTAGTCAGTGTGTAAACTTGACTACAGTTACGACCAAATTCCGACCGTTATTGAGTCTATACCCATACGTGTTTCGTCTCTGAACGAGGCATCATCAGGCGTTGAATAGAGTTCGGATATATCTTGGAACCTACTATAATTACACAATATAAATCCATATGTAGTGAAACGGGCTTCAGAATCAAAGACTTGAACATAATAATTTATAATTATTTTATAATAATTTAATTTACTAGACCATTTTACTGTAAATAAGACAGTGACAGAAAAATTATCTTCTAATGAACCACGAGAAATAAAACAGACAGTAAATGTGAAATAGTCATGTTATTATGCTAAACTGTCCACTTTATAAGGAGGGGGGTGTTGTAAAGGTTGAATGATTATATAGACTCTATTGGTATGAGTATGTAAATATAATAAACATTATTCAATATTTGACAGATCAGTCACGTTGACAGTTCAACTGTCAAAACTATAGTACTTTGAAATGCATGAATTAATTTAATTTTATCATAATTATAAGATTATACATAACTACATATTGCGAACATCGAATTGCTGGCAGCTTCATTATATAACGCGGTTGCTAACAAATATTAGAAACAGGTAAAATCTTTATTCAAACCAACTCAAAGTAAACACTTGAATAGTCATTTATTTTTATCTTTCAACCGTTCAATTGGATAGTAGACTCATCACAAGAAGCACGTGGGGGACCGTTTAAGTGTTACGTAAGCAGATTTATTACAATTATTTTATTAGCCCCCCCCATCCCCTTGTCAGCAAAAGAAAGCAAAGCTCTTACCCCCTCCCCTCGTGCTTACGTCCACATTTTTCAATTAATGTATTGTTTTTTTAGCAAAGACAATATGAGGGTTGCTACGTGTAAAAAAGTAAACAACTACCGATAACCTAATCATCATCGAGACTTCCCTACCCCCATATAATCCAAAATAAGCAACGTAAAGCCCCCCCCCCCCCCCCCCCCCCCCCCCCCATAGTGCTTACGTAATACTTAAACGGTCTCTTGGGATAAATCTCCGTGTCGCTCTTTTAAATACATATTGTTCAATACATATTTAAGATTTTTAGTGAATACAAAATGCCTTTGCAACGCTGATCAGACTATTTCTGTGAACTTTGATAATTGTTAGCAACCGTGTTACATAATAAAGCAACTGGTGTCCCACACAAACCATAAAAAAATTGTGACGAATTTGGAAACTTGACAGTCATTCCAGCGCTGTCCAATGTATGCACCACAGAGTAATAAGAGTGCTAATCTGCGATTTTTCTTCGAGTAGAAAAAAAATTACTAAAATCTGACATTGTCTTTTAATCCTGGACATTGCCTATCCTGCCCGTAGGGCTTACTCCAGTCCTCCGAGGGTTGTTACCCGGAGTTTCTTGTCAGATTTTCTTACCTCGAAAGCACTCCGAACTGACAATAGATTACACATATAAGAGTCTATAATAGACCTACATGAATAAAGATATTTTGTTTGATTGGAGATAAAGCCGGGCCGTAGGGGCTCCTCCCTAGGTCCTTTCGTTTAGGTTAAGGTAGAGTGACAGCGCTGGAGACGACGGCCGGACGTGGAACACAAATTTTAGCCCTTGAAGTAGACACTCTAGTGTTACATACACCAATGAGCTGTGCACACGTTCACACGCTACTGCGCACGCACCTACTCCATACATCCAATCTCCAAAATATAACCATTATTTACATATTATTATATTAAATAAAGACATTTTGAGATTCACAATAACAAGCCCATCGAGCAGAATTGAGTACCACAAAGCTGAATATCAAATTTCTATTTCTTTCTCGAATATAGAATAATATCATTTCGGCTTCTTACGACAAGAACCTCAATGGTTTCTATGGTCGTGGGTTTGATTCACGCACAATACAATATGCAATAATAAATTATAATAGTACAAGCTTTAGCTAGCTTAACTTGGGTCTAGATGGCGCTGTGTGAATTGTCCTGAGATTATTATTATTATTATTAACTAAAAAAATAAATTAAGTAACAAATTTGACACTTATAAAGATTATTTAAAAAGTATAAAGTTTATTTAATGTTTGTATTTACAAAAAAAAAAACAATTAACCTTCTTTATCAGTTCTAGTACCCATACCGGTTTAGTTTGGGACTAGATGGCGCTGTCTGAATTATCTTAAGTTATTTATTTATACGTCAAAATGACGACTTATTACTGTAAAGTTTTCAACTAACAAACCAACTTAAATTCTGTTGATATTAATATATTTAAAGTTTATTTTTGTATTCTTTCATCAAAACTATAAAACAAAATTATATATATATATATATACCTATGTCATTCCACTGTCCCTACCTTTTCCATTAAAATATTTATCCCTTTATAAACCGTTTTACTGTACATATATTATATAATAGATGTATGAGATGAGATGTATGGAGTACATGACGCGCTTTCTATTACATACAACAAATCCTCAATCAACATACAACATAACCGACACATTTAGCACTTAATATACAAAAATAAATACAATACCTTAATACTACGTGAGTGGGGGGCGGCCGGCGCCGTACGGACGGACACGCCTACCGTCGTTATTATACTGTACACTGTCATAGGACCATTCGCATATTGGATATCAAAGTTTATCTTTATATATAAAAACTAGCTGTCCCGGCAAACGTTGTTTTGCCTTAAAATAAAAAAAAATTTAGGGGTCGACTACCCCTAACATTTAGGAGGATGAAAAATAAACGTTGGCCGATTCTCAGACCTACTCAATACGCTCACAAAATTTCATGAGAATCGGTCAAGCCGTTTCGGAGGAGTATGGAAACGAAAACTGTGACACGTGGATTTTATATATATGTAAGATTATGTGTCACGTCAATCCGCGATGGACTTCTAAACTACTGAACTGATTGCAAATTTGATTTGCACATTGTGTGCAATTTGCTCCAACTTGAAAGATAGGATAGCTTACATCTCAATTTATAGTCGCAATATTATTTTATTCAAGAACCTTAGCCACAGCGAGGCGTGGTCGGTTCTGCTAGTAATATTACAATGCTTGTACCCAGTTTGGCTAAATAGGGTTTTTGTAAATAGACGATAGTGAAATGATGCACCCGCCTGCGATAACGGTTTACTATGATGGGGGCACTAGTGGAGGATGATAAGATACATGAGGACAGGTCAGTTACCCCATCGTTACAAATCCATGACGGGGCACTAGTGGAGGATGATAAGATGATTATGAGGACAGGTCAGTTACCCCATCGTTACAAATCCATGACGGGGCACTAGTGGAGGATGATAAGATGATTATGAGGACAGGTCAGTTACCCCATCGTTACAAATCCATGACGGGGCACTAGTGGAGGATGATAAGATGATTATGAGGACAGGTCAGTTACCCCATCGTTACAAATCCATGACGGGGCACTAGTGGAGGATGATAAGATGATTATGAGGACAGGTCAGTTACCCCATCGTTACAAATCCATGACGGGGCACTAGTGGAGGATGATAAGATGATTATGAGGACAGGTCAGTTACCCCATCGTTACAAATTCATGACGGGGCACTAGTGGAGGATGATAAGATGATTATGAGGACAGGTCAGTTACCCCATCGTTACAAATTCATGACGGGGCACTAGTGGAGGATGATAAGATGATTATGAGGACAGGTCAGTTACCCCATCGTTACAAATTCATGACGGGGCACCAGTGGAGGATGATAAGATGATTATGAGGACATCAGTTACCCCATCGTTACAAATCCATGACGGGGCACTAGTGGAGGATGATAAGATGATTATGAGGACAGGTCAGTTACCCCATCGTTACAAATCCATGACGGGGCACTAGTGGAGGATGATAAGATGATTATGAGGACAGGTCAGTTACCCCATCGTTACAAATTCATGACGGGGCACTAGTGGAGAATGATTAGATGTATGAGGACAGGTCAGTTACCCCATCGTACACAAATCCATGACGGGGCACTAGTGGAGGATGATAAGATGAGTATGAGGACAGGTCAGTTACCCCATCGTCACAAATCCATGACGGGGGCAAGGGATTGTTAGTAATGTGGACTCTCGACCCCATTGCTAGCAATGTACCATGTCAGGTTGACCTCCACGCGGTTACCCCTGGAAACCATCGTGATAAATTCCAGATGAATTTATCACGATGTGCTAACTGACCTGACCTCATTCTCATCTTATAATCCTCCACTGGTGCCCCGCCAGCGTAAACCGTTAGCGTCGGCGAATGCACCATACCATTATCATTCATAAAAAAAATATTACACCACAAACAAAATTGTGTAATATCAGAAGTCTTACCATGTTTTGGTTCTTCTTGTTGAGTTCCGTGATTACCTCCGCGGCATATAAAAAATAGTGTGTAAATTTTCTGACTTAATCCCCAAGATGGAAACACTGATAACAAATTAATGAGAGACGGAGGCAGGCTGATCCCTGCCATGTTAGCTTCAAATATGCTGATGAAATTGTGCACATATCACTTGTATTCTAACTAGGTTCTTCTACTTACCCATCTGAGTTTACAAATATTAAGAATTATTTGATTAAATTTTTAATGAAACATAGTTAAATACCTGTTTGTTTAATTAAAAACTTGTCTCGTTATAATCCTGTATAAAAAGTATAAAATTACAAAAACAGTGCAAGCATTCTAGAATTGTCTATGACAGTGTTCAGCATTACAGCGACAAAGTTACAGCACCTTGAAAGTTTCACTAACATATAACAGATCTATCATGTGGCAGAGTTTATTCATTTTTTCTATAGTATTTAACTTTCAAGATATCTGTATTACTCACATTTACAAGTTTACCAATTTCATATAGATTAAATAATGAGATAAATAACGTGCAAGCACAAAGCAACAATTAGTATTATGCTCGTAACGAAACACACGTAAAATCAACCTTGTGATAGTGCGTTACGGCCTCTTTTAGATAAAACGCGATCGGGCGTTTACGTCGTTTCGTTGCGAACAGTACCCAAAGATATGCCAGCACCGACGAAATGGGCGTACATTAGCACAGTTTATACATAGCCATCGCTTACACGTATAAATAGAATAGTAACCGTTCCATAATAAACACTATTCCTAGTAAATAGAGTTCAAATGAGATTAACTCGTGCACGATTGCATCTCGACACTGCACGAACATTGTGGCGGTGACCGCACATTGCACTCATCACTACGCGGTCAACGGCGATAGTTATCATCGTTCACTGCCAGAGTCTCAAAACGTGTGCTTAATCTGTCGATTTTCAAAAATATTCATACGTGTGCCTTTCTCACATTATAGAAGACTTCCAGATGAAGTCGAAACCAACTGACGAAAATAAATAATTATAAAAAAAAACATTGTTTAGACTTCAGTTGCTCTAATAGACACTAAAAATCTAAAACGTACAGACATGTCTCAATTTTATTGCACGTATAGATACTAGAACAATTTCTAAGTAAAATTAACAAATCATTTTGAAAATCGATAGTTAATACCGACGTGAGTTCTCCGGTACTGAGCGACGGTAAGATGGCGACTGGTATGGTAAAACATAATCCTTCTCATATGAGTGTCGTACACGTGAAGAGACGTCGTGCGTGCGACGTGCGTGCGTCGCGCGTGCGACGAGCGTGCGGCGGATGGCTGCGCGGCGTGTTCGCGGCCTACAATATGGCGCACTTGATTTTCCTGCGCTTCTTGTTTTTGTGGTCGCCGTTGGTGGCGCGGCTGTCGTCCGACTTGCGGGAGCGGATCTCGCGCATCAGGTCGAAGAACACCTGCGGGGAGATACCGGGTCAGCCAACACCTCACGTGACACGACACCACACGACATGGCAACATGGACAGTACAACACTCCCCCGCACCACAGACAAACAAACATAGACAAGTGTTATAGTTACAAAAGATGATGTATCGATATAGTTTAGAAATAGATAATGATTCATTGTATGTTTTAATTTCTCCCTTCCCCGCGCAACCTAGACCCCCTTTGAGTATCCCGTCATCCCCTGGGGGTCCCCATTTGTTTGTCTCGTCAACGTAAACCAATGGCGTAGACTCCCTTTAAGTATCCCGTATTCCCCTTGAGGTCCACATGGATCACTTTAAAAACTAAGAGTTTAAAGTATTTTATTTTTGTTTTGTTAGTCCAAATCAAATCTTAATTAAGTCAACGGTAACTTAACCGATTGTTTATAAATACACACAGGCCTACCATAGACGTACTGTCTATGGTAAGCCTGTGTGTATTTATATGCAAGAAAAAAAAGTTAAGCTGAGTTTCTTGTCCCTTATTGCCAACTGAAGTACTGAAAACTGAAACTAGGTAGTAATATTTTTTTTTATGTGAATAAGAAGTAAAAAATATTCTATATGTATAAAAGATTTTGACGCTTCTATGGGTTCGAACCTCGGTTCAGGCCGTCTTTATATCGATCTCTGTTTTAAATTAGACGGGGGATCGATCGGAGGGTCTGCTGAATGTTGTGCGTGCGTGTCCGTTGGACGGGGGATCGAACTATGGACCTACTGAAAATAGTGTGTGTATGTGTGCGAGCGCGCGTGCGTGCGCATCCGTGAGCGTGCGTACGCGTGATATAGCGCGCGTGCGCGTACCTTGTCGACGTTGTCGCGCGTCTTGGCGCTGGTCTCGACGTAGGGCACCTGCCAGTGCTGCGCGCGCTCGCGGCACGTCTCCAGCGGCACGCGCCGCTTGTCCGCCAGGTCCGACTTGTTGCCCACCAACAGGAACGGTATGTTCTCGTCGTTCTTCACGCGCAGGATCTGCTCCCTGCCACCGAAATCGCACAGTTTAAATATTAACTTATTTCAATAAACATTGTTCTTTAATTAGTGCTAATTGGTGGTTTGTATTCACACACTTAAACTTAAAAATGTAAAGTAATAATAAAATTATTTAAAAGAGCAACACGCAAGTTTCTTGCTCGTTCTTCTTGTGATGAGACAGCTTTCCGAACGAGCGGTAGATTAAAAAATGTAATGACTATTCAAAAGTGCTTCAATGTAAGTTTATTTGAATAAATGATTTTCTATTCTATTCTATTCTATACATTATATTATTATATAGTACGAAAAGAAGCTACAGAATTATAATAAATTCTCATTCTTCTTATGACGAGACTGAGTTCCGAATGAGTGGTAAAGTAAAAAAATATGACTATTCAAAAGTGCTTGTATTGAGTTTGTTTGAATAAAGATTATTTCTATTAACTATATGTACAAAAAAAAATTGCAAAGTACAGTGTAACATTTGACGTTATTGATGCTAATATTATAAAAAATCAAGTTATTGTTTTTAAAAAATAAATTTTAACCCTTTACAACAGTTTTACAACAGATCTGTGCACCCCTCTTAAACCGTATTACCGTCTTGTCACAGATCTGTGCCCGCAAAACCGTGAATCTTTTTAACCAATTAAGTCCTTATTTAAAACGAAATAAGATCTAAATGCATTTGAAATAATACAGCTAGCGCGCACACCGCCTCTTCACTTTCGGTCGCTGCTACAGACGACAGACATTCGAAAGGTCAAACAATATTTCATTAATAATCATAATAATCTGAGAACAATTCACACAGCGCTATCTAGTACCAAGCTAAGCGAAGCTTATGTTATGTGTACTACACAACTGATACAAATACATAGATATTTTTTTAAAAACATACATAATATACATAGTACCACCAGACTGATACAAACAATCAAACTAAGGAATACAAACGTTTATACCGTGCACGGAATGAAAACTGAGACCATCAGCAAGTAAAGGTGATGTACCCACTACACCACCAGGGCTGTCAATTTGTTTCATTAGATCATGATGATATTAGAGTAGTGAGAAACCCACCTGAACTCTTGTGTGGCATCAAAGCTCTCCGGCTCTGTGATGGAGAACACGCAGAGGAACCCTTCACCCGACCGGAAGTAGTTGTCCCGGATGGCTGCATAGTCCTCCTGTCCGGCCGTGTCCAGGATGTCAATTTGGACCTCCTCGCCGTCTAGCACCACCTGTAAAATTAGTGTGTCTAGTATAGTACATGGAGTTTCTTACAAAACCCTGATTTTAGACCATTACATAGTATAAAACAAAGTCGCTGTCGCTGTCTGTCCGTCCCTATGTACAATTAAATCTTTAAAACTAAGCAAACGGTTATTTTTAGTAGGTAGAGTGACTCTAGAGGAAGGTTTATATGTATAATTATTACATAGTATAAAACAAAGTCGCTGTCTAACCTACTAACTACGCAACTAAACTACTAAGTTTCCATACGGATTCCTAACATTTTCGAAAATATCGCCTATGTACTTCAGCGATAAATATTTTAATAGTATAAGAAATTTTGAAATCGGTCCACAAATTTCGGAGCCTACTCAATGGAAATTAACAGTCAAACCTGTCCTCCTTATAATATTACTAGCAGACCCAGCCACGTCTCACTGTGGGTAAGCTTCTTGAATAAAATAATATTGCGACTATAAACTGAGATGTAAGCTATCCTATCTTTCAAGTTGGATCAAACTGCACACAATGTGCAAATCAAATTTGCAATCGGTTCAGTAGTTTAGGAGTCCATCGCGGATAGAATAGAATAGAATAGAAAATCATTTATTCAAATAAACTTACATTGAAGCACTTTTGAATAGTCATCACATTTTTTTTAATCTACGGCTCATTCGGAAAGCTGTCTCATCATAAGATAAACGACGTGACAGGTAATATATATAAAGATTGTGAAGGAAGGAGATCAAGACGACGAGAAAAGAAAACGGCGCTGGTATATAGACTTATGTCACATGTAAGAACAATATAGTGTTTATAAAAAATATCTATACATATAAATAAAATTGGACTGTCGGTTTGTAATATTGAAATAACCGTTTTTTACAACCTACATACGAATATAAATACAGTACATACATCAAAATAACATTTTTTACAATATTTTGTCTGTTTGTTCCGGCTAATCTCTGAAATGGCTGGACCGATCTTAACGGGACTTTTATTGGCAGGTAGCTGATGTAATAAGAAGTAACTTAGGCGACCTTCATTTTAGAAAAGTAAAGTTAAATTCCACGCGGACGAAGTCGGTTTATAAAACAGTTTCCAACAAAGATAGTTAACGCCTACAACGCTTGAAGGCAAAACTATTTAACAATAGAATTATAATTTCATATAACATACGATTGATATTAAACAATATGCGATGGCGAAATGTTGCAATAATTTTGATATTATCAGTACGTCAATCACAACATACTCAATGTCGGCTGCATCGGATCAAGAAATATCAGGGAGTTTCGACATCAGCCAAGCGCTGACAACGATACAAGATAAGGGAACGAGAGTGCAATCGCATGAAAGGGCCAAGTGTTACGAAAGAAAAACTACTCACAGCTCTATGACTTAAAAACAGAGAGGCTCTCGTTTCGACTTCATTTTGTTGTATATACTCATTTATCTACCACTAGCTGACCCGCACAACTCCGTCTGCATAACACTTACTTCACATTTATTATACTAGCTTTTGCCCGCTGCTTCGCTCCTCTTAGGGGTGGAATTCATCATCAAATCCTTTCTTAGGGGATGCTTAGGTCATAGTAGATTTATACATGCAAAGTCTCAGCCCGATCGGTTTAAAATTGACAAAGTTTCATACAAACTTTCATCCCCTATTTTATCCCCTTGGGGGTAGAATTAATCAAAATCCTGTCTTAGCGGATGCCTAACGTCATAACATATACCTGCATGCCAAATTTCAGCCCGATCAGTCCAGTGGTTTGGGCTGTGCGTTGATAGATCACTATGTCAGTCACCTTTGAGTTATATATATTTAGATATAGATTAAAAATGGCATTTTGGCCAAATTTCAGCCCGACCAGTCCAGTGGTTTGGGCTGTGCGTTGATAGATCATTATGTCAGTCACCTTTGAGTTTATTTAGATTTCGCTCAATTTACATAATATCTTATTTAATTTAAGTTTCATTAAAATCTGTTCAGGAGTCTGTACGTGAAAGAGTAGCAAACATCCATCCACACTCAAAACTTTCGCGATTATATTATTACTATTAAGATTACTATTACTATTTATAAATTAATTATTGCCCCTTATTAATATAATTAAACAGGTTTTAACACTATTAATTTTATGGCAAATAAGGGTATTTACTCGACACCCATACCTTATTTCTAAGTAACCTATAAAAATTTGCAATTTCTATTAATTTCCGAGAATGCAACATTATTTAAAAAATTCAAAAAGCTGGTAACATCGGTAATTTCAAATTTGTTAATAAACATACTGTAGATGCAAAACTGTACCTTCTTCCGATAGCTGTCCGCTTTAGTGGGCTCGTAGTCTTCCACGAACTCGTCGTACATGAACTGCAGCGTGAGCGCCGACTTGCCCACGCCACCAGATCCCACCATGATCACCTTGTGCAGCGTGGGCTGCGCGGCAGGCTTCTTCGACATGGTGGAGCCTGGCAGGAGACGGTCGCACTGCAATATAAGGTTTTAACCTTAAAAAATATCCAATAAGGGGACTTTCTGGGATGAAAATCTCGGACAGTGCGCTTTCAGAAGAGCTTCCTCCCGCGTACACTTAGATTGTGGAATTATCTACCTGCCGAGGTTTTTCCGCAAGACTAAACTAGCCCGGCTAAGACTAAAGACTAAAAAATATCCAGTAAGGTGACTTTCTGGGATGAAAATCTCGGACAGTGCGCTTTCAGAAGAGCTTCCTCCCGCGTACACTTAGATTGTGGAATTATCTATCTGCCGAGGTTTTTCCGCAAGACTAAACTAGCCCGGCTAAGACTAAAAAGACTAAAAAATATCCAGTAAGGTGACTTTGTGGGATGAAAATCTCGGACAGTGCGCTTTCAGAAGAGCTTCCTCCCGCGTACACTTAGATTGTGGAATTATCTACCTGCCGAGGTTTTTCCGCAAGACTAAACTAGCCCGGCTAAGACTAAAGACTAAAAAATATCCAGTAAGGTGACTTTGTGGGATGAAAATCTCGGACAGTGCGCTTTCAGAAGAGCTTCCTCCCGCGTACACTTAGATTGTGGAATTATCTACCTGCCGAGGTTTTTCCGCAAGACTAAACTAGCCCGGCTAAGACCGGATGTAGGCTAATACATGGATACATTTTTTTTGTAAATAAATACATATTATACACTTTGTCTTAGAAAACACCCAGACCGATACAAGCAATCATACGATACTCATGAATACAAATGTTTGTACCGTGCGAGGAATCGAACCCATGACCATCGGATAGTAAAGCGGTGTGCTAAACCACTAGACCACCGAGGCTGTCGGTGTGGGTTATGTACAGTATATATTTAAGAAAAAGAGCATTCAAACCAAAATATTGCTTAGCTTGAGCTAGATGGCGCTGTGTGAATTACTCAGGTATATTTTTAATTTAAAAAAGTACTTTGGTTTTTTTTTAAATGTATTCAAAGAGATTAAAACATTTATACCTAAATTGATAATAATCATCTATTCAACATAGTATAATGGAGGATGTAAAGGGAGGGGACGCCCTAAGAAAAGATGGATGGATTGTGTGAAAGATGATATGAATAAAAGAAGAGTATGCTCAGATATGACGACCGATAGAGAGCAGTGGAAGAGAATGACATACTGCGCCGACCACAAATAATGGGATAAAGGCAAGGCAATTATTCAACATAGTATAATACAGATTAAAAATATAGAAAAACTTAAAAGCTAATATCGCGGTATGAGCTGAAAGGGCCTCCACTCAGCTGATGCCGCAGCGTGTCACTGCAGCGATGATTTTCAGTGATATCATTATTATCATGATTGATGAAAATCAGCTGTACATAGGACATACAATAAAGCTGAGTGGAGCCATTTCAGTGCCTATATATATATGTATGTAAAAAATGATTATTTTATGTTTATTTTAATTATCTACATGTTAAATGAAGTTTAATTGTATAGACATTTATATTGTAACATTGGTAAAAAGCACTGAATAAATATTTTTTCTTTCCTTCTTTTCTTTATTTTAATATTTCATTATTAATCGTAAAACTGTGGCAGAGGCAGCCCCACTATCAAGATATAGTATTGTTCATCACTAGGCACGATCGAGCGTGGGCGAGTCAGGACCGGTGCCGACAACCTGCGCGTGCGCATCGTATCAGATAAGTCACGACCAACACCCAATTTGGTGGGTGCCCTTGACTGGATTTGAACGCTAGCCCGCCGAGAGACAGCTACAATGACTTATCTGAACTATTGGCATTATACATTTGCCAGTACAGTTATTTAAACTAGCGACGTGTCCCGACTTCATACGGCTGTAATCCTTACTTATATTATAAATGCGAAATTAGGGATGTTTGTTAGGCTTTCACGCAAAAATTACTGAATAGATTTTGATGAAACTTTACAGTTAGCTTAGCTTATATATCAGAATAATATTATAAATGCGAAATTAGGGATGTTTCTTAGGCTTTCACGCAAAAATTACTGAATAGATTTTGATGAAATTTTACAGTTAGCTTAGCTTATATATCAGAATAATATTATAAATGCGAAATTAGGGATGTTTCTTAGGCTTTCACGCAAAAATTACTGAATAGATTTTGATGAAACTTTACAGTTAGCTTAGCTTATATATCAGAATAATATTATAAATGCGAAATTGGTGGATGTTTCTTAGGCTTTCACGCAAAAATTACTGAATAGATGTTGATGAAACTTTACAGTTAGCTTAGCTTATATATCAGAATAATATTATAAATGCGAAATTAGGGATGTTTGTTAGGCTTTCACGCAAAAATTACTGAATAGATTTTGATGAAATTTTACAGTTAGCTTAGCTTATATATCAGAATAATATTATAAATGCGAAATTAGGGATGTTTGTTAGGCTTTCACGCAAAAATTACTGAATAGATTTTGATGAAACTTTACAGTTAGCTTAGCTTATATATCAGAACAACATAAGTTTTTTGCAGGTGAAACCGCGGGATCAGCTAGTTAATAATAACAATAAAAAGGATATGGACAGACTGACTTTCGCTTTTATTAAATTAAGATTTACAAGACTAACTCTTTTTCCTCTATGCAAATTATTTTTTAAATTAAAACATAGAAAGCGAGTCTAGGACGGGTTTTTTTATCGCTACATTAGAAATTATTTTACAAATACACGTCGGTGATGCGTAAACTGGTACAATGACATTCCTTTATTGATAACTGATAACATAGAAGTGTTCTGAACAATTCCTGCGATATATACGTCATGGCTAAATCTAATATAGAGATGAAACGGATATCCAGTAACTATCCGGTATCCGGCCTATCCGACGGCCTTAATACTATCCGGCCGAATACCGGATAACTACTATTCAACCGGATAGGCAACCTACCCAAAAAAATGGGTAAAAAAATTTATTTTCAAATAATTTTTAGCTCGTCGTGGAGATCTTTGGGGGAGACCTATGTCCAGCAGTGGACGTCTTCCGGACTGCGATGATGATGATGATTTGCTTTATTTAGTTAGTCTTAGTATTACATAACGAATAAAATCAGTTTTAGTTTAAAATTTTTAATCACTCGATAGTAAATGACTGTTATAGAACTATATGAATTTATTAATTAGCTATGTTCCGCCGGATATCAGGCTATTCGGTCACATGGTTGGCCGAATATCCGGTATCTGGCCAAACTGCTATCCGTTTCATCTCTAGTCTAATACAGTGTAACCTGGTTAAGTGGGACCTGGATAAGAGAGACACCTCTATTATTGAGAGTTGCAATGAGCTCCCGGTACTTTTGTATTGAATTACCTCTATTAATGGGACTTCAACCTAGTTACAGGAGATTTTTAATAATAATATAATCTCAGTACAATCCACACAGCGCCATCTAGACCCAAGTAAAGCTAGCTAAAGCGTATGTTATGGGCACTAGACAACTGATACAAATACATTTTTTTTTTCGTAAATACATACATATTATACATAGCAAACACCCAGACCGATACATACACGTACATGCGGTGTGACCGAGATTGTCGAATTGAATTCTAAGATTTTTTTTATGTTCACCTCTATAATTAGCAGTATATAGGTAGCGCGTAATCGCAGGCACAGGGTGCAACATTCCATTATCATAAAAAAAAAAGGGATCCCAATGTCTAAAGAGCCTTATACGGAAACATAAGTTTGAAAGAAAGAAAGAAATAATCTTTATTCAAATAAACTCATTACAAGCACTTTTGAATAGTCATATTTTGATTCTATCACTCATTCGGAATGCAGATTCATCACAAGAAGAATGACCAAGAAACTTGTGTGTTGCCCTTTATAATAGATGTTTTTTTTATATGAATAATTACAGTATAAAAAGTAAGAGGCATGCGATAATCAACATAGAAATCGCTACGCACTCATTATTAGTGTAATTAGATAATATTGTCAGTGCTATGGATTTAGTTTTTCTATAAAAACATTATTATCGTTAACGAATTATTCAATTTTATAGTAAGCTTTTTTGCAAAGAAACTGTTTAATTTGACATTTAAATCATTTTTCTGGCAGATTTATAACAGACTCTGGTATTTTATTGCAAAACCTTACGCAATTGCCATAAAACGAATTACTAACTTTAGCCAAACGACATTTAGGTAAAATCAGTTTGTTATTGTTACGTAAGCTTTTATTGGTGCAATCACTAACACTCTTGAAACTGTCTATATTCTTCCTGGCATAGATGATATTTTTTAGAAACTGCAATTAAGAATACCCAATTTGGCGATTATGGACTTATGTATATAAAATTGGCTAAATTTATATAATTTCTGAACCGTTTTGTATCCAATAGAAAATCTACGAAACCGTATATTATATAAAGTGGTTGAACGTATTGAGGAAAAACAGCAGTTTGTTGAAACAGCCAATGGCAATCCGTTGCCACCGCTAAAGGAAAAAAGCGAATCTATAATTATAAACATCATCTGTATAAGATGCTTGACTAATTAATTTATGGACTCACGTAACATAAATGGCTTTTAAAATATATATTTGTCGTCGTAGCAATAATTATCAGACGCATTATTTTCCCTTATCTGCTTCTTCCTTATCCCGGGGCGGATCTACCTAAGGCTTTTTTGGGCTGCAGCCCAGAGGCCGAGGATACAAAGGGCCCCCAGTCCCAACTGAAACGCTCGGTTGACCTTCACGCAATTCCGCCTGGAAAACGTGATATATTCCTGGGGAATTTGCCACGCTATGGGATAACTGACCTGACCTCATGATCATTTTATCATCCTCCACTGGTGCCCAGCCAGTGTATACCATTAGCGCAGGTAGGTACATCATTCCATAAGTATCCATAAAAAAAACACTCTAGTTCCTACTTGTAGAACAAAGATATTTTAACTTATATTATTTGAAGTTATTATACATATAAAAAAAAACTAGATCCATTTACAGTCCTGGGCATTACAATTGAAATTATCATTAGAATCAGAAAAATTACATAAAAGAACAAACAAACAAAAATCTTTACTTCTATTATACATAATTTTGATGTAGATTGCATTGTGGCTTAGTTAATATACATTTAAAACATTTTCCGTGCTAATTAATCTGCTTTAGGACCCATAATATAAATAATTATACTACAATTTAGTTGTAATTTCACCCTTATTACCTACGTGATAGTGGTTACATTACATAGTAATGTGGAAATGGCATTAAACTCAGGGTTTTAGATGAGGACACAGTGATATTTATTAACACGATAGTAACGAATAATGGGGGCATACAGTCGCTCTACTGAGAGCGTAGCATGCTTATTGTGGCCATTCGTACCGCTTTTGGTGGGACAGTCCCATATTCAATTTATCCACATATCAGAACATAAACAAAAATCTATTTATTTATATCAGTTGTCTAGTACCCATAACACAAGCTCTGCTTACCGTGGGACTAGATGGCTGTATGTTAATTGTCCAGGGATATTTATTAATTTATCAGCTAATGAGTGGTAGAATAAAAAAATGAGACTATTCAAATCAAAAGTGCTTATATTAAATTAAATTGAATAAAAAATATTTTTATTTCTTTGTTTCAAGAGCAAAAGAGACACACTTACAAGTTTTTATATGTGTAAAAGTGTAGGTTACACGTACACTAATAGAAAAATTAAATAAAGAAAACATGAGTGAGACAGTTAGGTAAAAATAAAACAAGAACTTTTTCAAACTGTTCTAATGATTCGGTGAAGCTGTAAAGGCCAGCTGTCCTTTACAAGACGATAGGAGACCTGATTAGATAGAACTGCATACCCGCGGAAGGTCTTATGGGCCTTAAGGCAAGATGGATACAACTTTACTCTGGGGGCATCGCTAAGGGTGCAAATCTCGACAGGCCGTAGTAATTAATTTTAATCCCCGTTTGACTTCGATGGGGGATCGATCAGCGAGATACTTACTTAAGTAAATTCATTGAGACACATTTTTACGCCCTTGGGACATGTTCGTGCGTTGGTATATCGAAGGACTACGGTGTTATACCCTCTAATTTCTCTGTTTTTTCACCGAAAGACATCTTGCAAAGCGTGTCAGTTGGTGGCATAGGTGAGACAGTGGTAAATTTAGACAATCTCAGGCTCTTGAATATTTATAGGTGTCCCATTTTAGCGAGATTAATAAATGGTCACATTAAACATGCCACGCTTATTGCATGACAATACAGACGGACGCGGAAAAGTGCTGACCTTGTAAACCATATAGTTTAGACTTACAATCATTGCTAATCATCACACCAGTGGACGTAAAACCATAGATAAACAGACTGCAGGTCTACTCTGGAATCTACCGCAATATCAAATTAAACCATTGCTGTTCTTTTGAAACTTAAGCAAGACTAAAAAAAACAACCCTGGTCTATTCACACAGCGCCATCTAGTCCCAATAAATCAGGGGAAAGGAGATTGTTAATGTGGACTCTTGATTCCATTACTAGCAATGTATAATGCCAGCTTGACCTCCACGCAGTCCACCTGGGAAACATCCACCCTAAATTAAAGATCAATTTATCACGATGGGTTATCTGACCTGACCTCATGCTCATTTTATCATCCTCTACTGATGCCTCTCCAGCGTAAACCGTTAGCACAGGATGCACCATTTCATTATCATAAACAAACAAAGACCTAACGAAACAACAACAATAATAATAACACTGGACAATTCTCACATCGCCATCTAGTCTAATACTAGGCTACAACTGATTAGTACAGATTCACTGGACTAAAATGGAGTGGAGTGCAGAGTAGACTCCAACCCGCGGAAGGTCTTATAGAGTGACTGAAGGCCAACTGTTTAATCGTTACAGATTCACTGGACTAAAATGGAGTGGGGTGCAGAGTAGACTCCAACCCGCGGAAGGTCTTATAGAGTGACTGAAGGCCAACTCTTTAATCGTTACAGATTCACTGGACTAAAATGGAGTGGAGTGCAGAGTAGACTCCAACCCGCGGAAGGTCTTATAGAGTGACTGAAGGCCAACTCCTGCCTGGTGGATATGTCTTTGGTCTAAGGGAACCGCTAGATGTTCGAAACTTGGCTTAGGCCATCGTAATTTAGATTCCTGTTGAAATGGTATAGGAGATCGATCGACAGGAAATGTTTAGGCTTGAAAATGGAAACAAATAAACAGACAGGTATTACTACTTAATGGATTTATATTATTTAGTTTAATTCCGTTACCATTAGCATGTGTGAGACCACAAACAGTGCAGTAACCTGACCACCGTTGCTGAAAGCATTACTATCTCTATTGGTGATCAAATTCCGAGTGTTATTGAGTCGCTCATATTGCGACAAAATAACACCTAATTCTATAAAATATAGGCAGACGTCTCATCCGTCAAACTCCTGAAGAGATGCTTGTGGGGACTGGTCTGTTCAGGTTATGAACCTAACCGCTTTTGCAATAGCATATGCTGGTGGTTTCTTTACTTCTCCCAAATTTGATCTTCAAAATGAATCTGTATTATTGTACACATGTACAACATTTATTTGAAAAGAATAGGAGCTGAGTTTTTGTCAGTTCTCATCTCGAAATCATTCCGTACTGACGGTAGATTAGACATATCATAAGAGTCTGTAATAGACCTACCTGAATAAAGATATTTTGAATTTTGAGACAGTTTTCTCTTGTTTGATATTACCGCAAGAGACCGATTTATGTGATACAACGCCAGAGAAACGCTAATCTGTTTTGCGCCAAATATGAAAGACCCAATAATAGACCATGACTAGCATTTACCATTCAACTTTGATTTGTTTAGACCCGAGGAGATTCGACCCTAAATCTTGGTGATGATCTGTTCAAATTAAACCTTATGATAAAGTTATAAGGTTAAGTTTTAAGTGGATTTTACTAGTACCTAATGCACATATTAGAACTTTATATATGTAGATTGCGCAAATGGTAGGAGGGTGGCCAGTTTTAAAAATGGTGAATGCTTAATGACAGTAACTTTCAATTCAATTTAAAATGGTTTCACTTTAAAAAGATATTCTGCTTGCCTTGTAATAAATCATTATGAGAAATTAAAGTTTTTTTACGTAGTTGAACCACCAAACTATCATACGGCCCACCTGATGGTAAGTGGTAATAATGGTCTACATAACAGAATAGCATCACGTCATCATGTGACTCCAGTGGTACTCAAGCACTGAGGGGAGGAGATTATTAATAATGGGTAGAAGCCTCTCGGAATCGGTACAGCCTATGCTGTAAATAATATAATTGACGTCGCTATGAATTTTAAGTTAGATATTTTATACAAAAACATTATTATCATTTATAAATTCTTCAATTTTATAATAAGCTTTTTTACAAAGAAAATATTTTATAACACATTTGAATTTTTTGAATTTTATTGTACTAAAATATTCATTTATGTCATAAAATACATTGTCAAACTGCCAAGCCTATATACATTCTTCCACTTAGATATTTTATGTCCAACGGAAGATGATTGTACACTATAATATCCATTACCATTGAGCTTTCGCGATAAATATAATTATATTATATTTATCAGAAAAGCGCAATGTATCAAGTACCAATTAACAATTTGCGAGTTAGTTGATGAAATGAAATGAAATGAAATTGCCAAATTTGTCTCGCAATCGGCCAATTTCAGGTTTAAAGAAAAAACACATACAAACTATTTTATCATAAAAAAGTGTCAAAAACAATATTTTCGCGAAACGTCAACGATCGAAGAAAATGCTAGTGAAATGAAAAGATGGCGACTGCGGTTTGTTTGTCAGTGTCATTAGAATTTAACGAAATACTCCATAATCCGAATTTTGCGGATATATGTTGTCGACTCGAAATCAATATTTTTTTATGTTTTGTTATTCACATAAGGTTTCGTTCGAGTCTACCGTGCCCTTTGACGAAATTATTAATATAGAAATAGAAATTATTTATTCAAACAAACTAAGCACTTTAGTATAGTCATATTTTTTTAAACTACCGCTCATTTTGAACGCTGTCTCATCACAAGCAAGAACCTTGCCTGTTCATCTTTTAAATAATTTGAATAAAAAAAAATCAAGTCCAAATGTGTGAATATAAACTACCAACTAGCACTAACTTTAGAATTAAAATATTAAATACACAATCAGACTAAATCTGTCGTAGTGATTAAAAAAACAGATTATGTTGTAAAGTGAGTCATGAACGGATTAAATGAAACTCATCATCCCTCGACGTTCACAGAATCTGGTGGAAGATAATGAATGATGAGTAAGTAAAGTGATTAATTCACAGTCGATGATGAATCATTGCGTGTTCACAATCTATGTACTACACAATACGCACTCACAAATGATTTCCACATGTTAATTATACGACCTCTCTGTTTGACATCCGACACGGACTGAATGGATGTCGGGACATTTTTTTTTTCGGACTACTCTAATGCTGTTGGCCGTAGCTGGCCTTTACAGCTTCACCGGACGTTAGGGGGCGAGTGCAGATGACACTGCAAACCCGCGGAAGGACTTATGAAGCGGCAGAAGGCCTACTCCTGCCTGACGGATATGACTTTAGTCTGAGGGCACCACTAGGGGTTCGAACCTCGGCTCAGGCCGTCGTAATTTCGATCCCCGTTTGAATTGGACGGGGGATCGATCGGAGGGGATGACGGGACAGTGTGACGTGTTCTATATATAAGATAATCTGACCTATTCTGACATCAATCTGTAACAACACAACCTTTTTTTTTTAATGTAGGATAATGAAATGGTGGTTTGCGTAGAATATCTTATCATATTCTACAGGTGCATTGCCAGCGTAAACCGTTAGCGCAGACGGGTGCACCATTCCATTATCTATACATCTATACATAAAAATAAAATTGGAGTGTCTGTTTGTAATATTGAAATAACAGTTTTTTACTACATGCATATGAATATAATTACGGTACATACGTCAAAATAACATTTTTTACAATTTTGTCTGCCTGTCTGTCTGTTTGTTCAGGTTAATCTCTGAAATGCCTGGACTGATTTTGACGAAACCTTTTTTGGCAGGTAACTGATGTAATAAGGACTAACTTAGGCTACTTTTATTTTAGAAAAATAAAGTTAAATTCCACGCGGACGAAATCGAGGGAACAGCTAGTTCACAAATAAAAATGTATTGCTGTCTGTACATGAAAGATACATAAATAATAATAAAAATAAATATTGCAGGGCTCCAACAATATATTAGAACTCAAAACAATGATTGTTAGACTTGTCAGTTTGGTTGTTGAAACTGCTACACTAGAGATTTTTTATTTATACTACTATTGTGGCAAACAGGCATACGGCCCATCTGATGGTAAACTGTTACCGTAGCCTATGAACGCCTGAAACACCAGGGGTGTCACGTGCGCGTTGCCGACCCTTAAGAAAACTTAATATACCCTTCTTGAAGAACCCCATGCTGTAGTCTCGTGAGAAAACCTCGGCAGGAAGTTCATTCTACAACCTAAGTGTACGCGGGAGTGTCGCTAGAGATGTGTCAACTCGAGTTACGCTGAATTAGAGTTAACTCGAGTTGAATTCTACCAACTCGAGTTGGAAGAATTATTAATATTTTTTTATAAATATCGGGACTTAAGAGGAAATTCCTTATTTATTTCGAATCGCCAGTGAGTAGAAGTGTAAAATGTAAAAATTGCTCAGATTCATTTTAAATATGTAGGAAACACGAGCTCGTTATTGAATCATATTAAAAAAATTGCACTCAAATAGGAGAAGTTGACCTGCAGCCATGCTACGTTCCATAAGTCCCTTCCGCGGCTTTGAAGTGACATTTCTACTCGCCCCTTAAGGTTCGGTAAACCTTTCAAGGCTAGCTGCGGCCAAAAACATTTGAATGGTTCGAAAAACAAAGAAAAAAACTGTTATTTCCAGGTAACTCGAGTTACCTGACTATCAACTCGAGTTAACTCGAGTCAATTTTATTACGAGTTAGCACATCTCTATGCTACACCCTGTTGGGTGAATTTTCACTAATAAAAGTCGGTGGTCAGGTTTCCACACTGAATATTTGCGGTCTCACATGCTTATATTATTAAATCCAATAATTAATTAATAGGCTTTACTCGATAAAACATATTTATTGAGTAAATATTAATCTCTAAACGATTACAAACGACAATAATGCATAAGCGGCTTAAACGTCCTGCATGCATAAATGATTTTTGTTTTGACTTGATTTGATAAAATATTAATGACTTTTGATTTGATAAAATATAAACTGGCTTTGTAAATTACATAAAAATATTGTGCAAGAATCAAACCCATCGGAAAACCGTTAAACCACCAAGGTCGCATTTACCGTTGTATGTAAACAGAACTAACCAGACTAATATTATATGTCAGACTAGCTGTACCCGCGACTTCGTCCGCGTGGAATTTAAAAAATAGTTAATTAGAGAATTTTTCTAAGTTACTCCTAATACACTCTCTTTTTACCTTTTCTTCCTTCTTCCTTCAAACCAAAATAATATAAATATTTGTTTCAACATTTGACAGAACGAAACAAAGAAAATTGAAAGTATATACTAATTAGTTATAAAATTACAATAATGATGATAATGATGATTGGACGATTTTATTGGATGTAAAATTTGGATTGCGCAATTGTAATATATACATTTTTATAAATATAAAATTATTAATATAAGAGAACATAAAATAATAACGAAGACAAAACAATATAAAACAGAAGTAAAAGAACAAAACAAAACAACAATGAAGGTAAAACAAAATAAATAACAAAAGACTAAACAAAATAACAAAACAAAGAAGATGTTGGTGGTTTTGATGATGATGGTATGAGAATATTGATGTTGGTACTCATAACTGTTCTGCTTAGCTTGGGACTAGATGGCGCTGTGAATTGTGAGATGTTATTATGTAATTTAAGAGTTGGTCATGAAGGCGAGAGTGAAGCTGTGAAGTCATGCGTTTAAAAATAATGTCAAGGCGTTCATTGACTACGGTGACCGCAAACAATGACACGAGACCTGCTCGTCTGTAATTAATTAACAGACAGTTCAACTAGTCATCTATACATATAAATAAAATCGCAGTGTCTGTTTGTAATATTGAAATAACCGTTTTTTACTATTTACTATTTACGGTACATACACCAAAATAACATTTTTTACAATTTTTGTCTGTCTGTCTGTTTGTTCCCGGTAATCTCTGAAATGGCGGGACCGATTTTGACGTGATTTTTTTTGGCAGGTAGCTAATATAATAGAGAATAACTTAGGCTACTTTTATTTTAGAAAAATAAAGTTAAATTCCACGCGGACGAAGTCGCGGGTACAGCTAATACACAATAAGATTATATCAGTCGTAGTGATTAGAGCAGACCTGTAAGTTATTAAGTGTATAATATAAATACATAAGTATCCTGTGACTGATTCATACATTGCCATCCGAGGTACAATGGGCCACAATATATAGTGTGATCCTTTTGTGATATTATTGCTGTTTATTGGTCATTGGTCATGGAATGTGTGGTCCATAGCATAGCATAGCGCCATACATTGTCTATTATATTTATTTTTTATTTATTACTAGCTGTTCCCGCGACTTCGCCCGCGTGGAATTTAACTTTATTTTCCTAAAATAAAAGTAGCCTAAGTTACTCCTTGTTAGATTTATTACATAAATAAATATAACACTTAAATATTGTATAAATTTTATCCTTAAAATAAAATAGGGGATGAAAGTTTGAATGGAAATTCGTAAGTTTTCAAATTGGAACGATGAAACTTGTTCCTTTTGCTTTATTGGGTTATATTATAATGTATTTATTCTTTATTTGGTCATGGTCACTATTCCACGCGGCCAAAGTCGCGTGTACGGCTAGTAAAAAGCTAGTAAACAGCTAGTAATAAATGCACGGTCGCCACTTTCCATCAAATAGGTAATCATTTGTCATTCAAGTCAAACAAAAAATATAGTCTTAAAACTCGTAAGACGATCGCATGTTGTGGCAACTACCCATCCAACATAATAGATACCAACTGCTGCATAAAAACACATACAACATGTTAACCTAATAGAATTTTCCACATGAACGGCGCAGAAATAGAAATCTGCCACGAGACAATGCTCAAATTGCTGCGCAACTGTCGCCAACTGAATGCATAATAGAGAATTGCAATTATGTGGAATAGAAAAGTTTGTGAGCATCATGAAACATAATGAGTATGTTCACATTCAACCAAATACCAGAGTCTGTTATAAATCAGCCTAAAAATATTAAAATCTACATATATATAACTCAAAAGTGACTGACATAGTGATCTATCAACGCACAGACAAACCACTGGACGGATCGGGCTGAAATTTGGCATGCAGGTAGATGTTATGACGTAGGCATCCGCTAAGACAGGATTTTGATTAATTCTTCCCCCAAGGGGATAAAATAGGGGATGAAAGTTTGTATGCAACTTTGTCAATTTAAAACCGATCGGCTTGAGACTTTGCATGCATAAAGCTACTATGACGTTGGCATCCCTTAAGAAAGGATTACGACGAATTCCACCCCTAAGAGGATAAATTAACGCGAGCGAAGTCGCGGGCAAAAGCTAGTGTCATATAAAACACTTCCTTTGCAAAAAAGCTTACTATAAACATTAAGAGTTCTGTAACGATAATAATGTTTTTATAGAAAAATTAAAAATCCATAGCACTGACAATATTATCTTATGGAGTGTCTAGCGATTTCTATGTTGATTATCGCATGCCTCATCTTACTTGTTATACTATAATTATTTATATAAAAAAACATCTTTTTAAAAGAGCAACACACAAGTTTCTTGCTCATTCTTGTTGTGATGAATCTGCATTCCGAATGAGTGGTAGAATCAATATATGCCTATTCAAAAGTGCTTGTAATGAGTTTATATGAATAAAGATTATTCCTAATTCTATTTCTACATGAATCCTTTGTTTTAGGCATGATAATGGAATGGTGCACCGCCTGCACTAACAGTTTAGCAAGTATTAATAAAATGAAATTATAATCTTATCAATATATTGTTAATACATTTTTACACTCTTTTTATGATTATCCTAATTTATCTGGAAAGTTCTTTATTCTGATTATGGAGTCTCATAAATGAATACAGATAACAATGTAATTGTTAACACATCTAGTACCAAACTAGGTAGATCTTGTTATATGGGCCTTTCTCCACTAACAGGAAAATCATGGTCCAAGCATTTTTTTTTACTTTGCCTATATTAATGTATAGTTTTATTTATTAAAACACATAATATATAACCTGTTATTTAAGGAGCCAAGCTTAATCAATATCTAGAATCATAATTATTTCATAAAATTGGTCTGAAAGTCTCTAAAAACAGTCCTCTGTTATGTCCTAATTCCGGATCGAGTATGATTTGGTTCGGTTTTTATTAGTTGTATTTAAAAATGTAAAATCTTATAAGTCTATGCACATAAAGAATATTGAATGCATGTGAACAAAAACTAATTATAATTTTAGAGATTTTTTTTTTACTAAAATCTAGTGTTCGAATTTTGTCCGATACATTTGTGAACAGTCCACTGTCACAATTTGAATATCGCGCCACAAAAATATTAAACACTATTATGGGTATATTTCGCGTGAAATGGAACGTTAACAGTGTGAAGTTTACTCGGTCGTCATGCTGAACAAGTCTCCAAGATTTTGCGCAGTGAAAACTTCGCGTCTGTGTGGGAGCCACATCTCTGTAATGTTGAGTGAACATTCCTCTGGTAAGTCTATTTTACAGTGTTTTATGTGTTATAATTATATTTATTTAATAAAAAAATTGCTCAGAGTGATAATTTAGACCTGTTTCTGTGTTGTGAAGTAATATTTAAACTGATACGTGGTATGACATTTTTACGTAAAAATAACAGTTCTCTGTACAACAGTCCTCTGGAAATTTATAATACAGAGGACTGTTCAATGGGACAGAGGACTGTTTTATTTGACGTCCGTTTACTTTATTAATAGTATTTATAGTCTGCACTAACCTACTGCTTGCCAATAGCGTCTTTCTTACCTGTTCCGCTAATTCAGGTCTTTTTTTCTATTATTATGGATTTTGGAGTGTTGCGGGTGAATAATACGATGTTGCTGGTCGAGACGATGTATATTACAGATGATGATAAACTGACAATGTGTACATAGAAATAATGATCTTATATACTAAATAACAATAGGAAAATGTAAGGTGGGGTGACACAGTTTAGATACAGCAGTGCCTAGTAGACAATATTGAATTTGTCTTACTAGACATTATTAAATGCATTTATTATTTTATGTATCTAGGTGACTGTGTCCCATAGATATTCCCCCCTTGAGAGAAAAAAAATATATATTACACACAAAAAAATTATAAAAGTTAATTATGAACAATATAAATTAATAATTTTTTTTTTTTACAAATTAAATCTCACTGTAGGATAAGATGTGCGTCCATAACGTGTCACTTTCAAAGGTCGGCTGTCAGCTGTTGACGAGCGGTGTCCTGTTTCTGCCTCGCCAGCAATTGCTTCGTTGTTTATTATGAATGCTGGCTTGAGTCTATCTATTGACACATTTGTTTCTTTTTCGTCACGCTTGATTGTGAATACTTTTCCTTTGCGTTTGACAACCAAAAATGGTCCTTCGTATGGTGGTGTCAACGTTGGACGTAATCTGTCACATCTCAGGAAGACGTGTGAGCAATCCATTAAACGAGGATGTACAAAAATGTTTTTATTTGTACTCTCTCTTTGTGGGATGGCTGCAACTCGGCTAATATTATTTTTAATATCTTTTATGAAGTCAGCATACGTGATTTTCGGCTCATCATAGAAAAAATTTGCCGGTAACTTGATGGTAGTGCCATATACCAGTTCGGCGGCGCAGCAACCAGTATCTTGTCGATAACTTGAGCGTAGTCCGAATAGAACTGATGGCAATTCTTTTGTCCAATTTATTGTGTTGGCTCTGGCTACTAATGCTGTTTTCATTGTTCTGTGTAATCTTTCCACTTTTGCATTAGATTGTGGATGGTACGGTGTAGTACGGATTTTCTCAATTCCCATCAACTTGGCGAGTCCTCTGAAAACGTCGGACTCGAATTGTCGTCCTTGGTCAGAGGTGATGTAGTCTGGACATCCAAAGCGGCAAATCCATCCCTCGTAGACAACTCTTGCAACAGTTTCTGCAGTTATATCTGCAACTGGAAAAGCTTCAGGCCATGAAGTGCATCTGTCGTTTATAGTGATAATGTATCGTTTATTTTGCGAAGTAGGTAATGGTCCTACGATATCAATGTTTACATGTGAAAAACGCGTAGCAGGCAAATATTTACCAAGCGGTGAATTTGTATGTCTATGCACTTTCGATTTCTGACATTGTAAACATGATTCACACCATTTATTTATATCTGTATTCATGTTTGTCCATATATAATTATTGCCAATTAATTTTCTTGTAGTTTTTTTACCAGGATGACTAAGATTGTGGTAACTTTCGAAAATAGTTTTTCTGAAATCTGGCGGCAAGTAAGGACGTACTATTTCAGTGGAAATGTCACAATATATTTTTTTATTTGTATTTGGTACTTGAATTAATGACATACGTAATGATTTATTCTTTTTGAGTTGTTGTAACTCAATGTCATTCTGTTGACTTTTTTCTAAGTCGGATAAGTCGATAACGGTTGGAAGTGATATTGTTTCGATGACTCGTGATAATGCATCGGCAACCGTGTTATCGTGTCCGCTTACATGCTGTATATCTGTACTGAATTGTGATATGAAATCCAAGTATCTGATCCTTCTAGGTGACTCGTCCACCGAAGGTTTCTTCTCAAAAGCATGAGTTAGTGGTTTATGGTCGGTGTATATTGTGAAAACACGACCTTCAATTAATCGTCTGAAGTGTTTTATTGCCATATATATTCCCAATAACTCCCTATCGTAGGTGGAGTATCTCGTTTGAGCTTCTGTTAACGATTTGGAGAAAAATGAAATTGGCTTCCATTCGTTTTTAATTTTTTGGTGAAGAACTGCGCCAACACATTTTAAGCTAGCGTCAGTCATCAATGCGATCCTTGCGTTCGACTCTGGAAACGTCATAGTTGTGACGTCACGCATGTCTTGTTTACATTGTAGAAATGCTTGTTCTGCTTCCGTATTCCATACGATAATTGTTTTATCGTTTTTCTTGCTATTTCTTAAAAATACATTGAGCGGAGCTTGATGCTTGGCAGCGTGTGGAATTAGGTGCCTATAAAAATTCACCATACCCAAATAACGACGTAAATCTTTGACTGTCGTGGGTTTAGGGTAATCGTCGATTGCTTTTAGTTTCTCTTGTGTCGGTTTCATCCCTTGGCTCGTTATATGATAACCAAGAAAATCTAACTCATTTTTGAAAAACTCGCATTTGCTCATATTTATTGTAATTCCATTTTCATTTAAACGAGTAAAAATAATTTCTAAATGTTCGTAATGTTCCTTCTCGCTCTCGCTGGCTATCAGAATGTCATCGACAAATATAAAAATAAAGTCTAAGTCTCTGAATAGCGAATCCATAAATCTTTGGAACGTCTGACCCGCGTTTCTTAAACCGAATGGCATTCTTGTAAATTCGAAAAGTCCAAACGGAGTTATAATAGCGGTTTTCTCTGGCTCTGCAGTGGGAATGGAATGATAAGCCTTCCGGACGTCGATTTTGCTGAAGATGGATTTTCCACTAGCAATATACGAGAAATCCAATAACCTTGGAAGTGGATATCGGTCCGGTACGGTAATATTATTCAATGCGCGGTAATCACCGCATGGTCTCCATTCACCATTTTTCTTTTTTACCATGTGCAGTGGACTAGCCCATGGACTGCTTGATGGTCTGCATATGCCAATTTCTATCATGTCCTGAAATTCCATTTTGGCAGCCTTATATTTATCTGGAGGAAGAGGACGAGCTCGAGCGCATACGGGAAATCCTTTTGTAATGATGTGATGTTTGATCTTATGCTCTACGGGAATATTCATTGATGTAGGCCTTGTGATTTTTTCATATTCTTCCAAAAGTTGCCTTATAGAGTTAGGCAGTTCGGAGTCAATGGAGCGAACAGAGGGAATGTTTGCTTTGATGAAACTTACAGGCGTTTTGAGCTCTGTAACTTTATCTATTAATCTCTTCCCGTGTATATCTACCAATAAGCGGTAGTGCTCTAGAAAATCAGCGCCTAATATAGGCATTTTGACGTCAGCAATGATGAAATTCCATTTGAAGGAACGTCGTAAACCCAAATTTAAGGTTAGTGTTTTTTCCCCGTATGTCTTTATCACGGTTCCATTTGCGGCGAATAATTTTAATTCGCTAGCGCTCTCATTGGTCTGTGCTTGCTTTTTGATCACCGAGATATTTGCTCCGGTATCCACCAAAAATCTATAACCACTGTTAGAGTCGGTTATAGCTAGGCGGTTAAACGGGTGAACAGCACAGAGTTCCGCCTTGTTCTGTGCTGAGCCTAGTTTTCCGACGGCTGTCTTTTATGGTTCCAGGAGCACGGCAGGTCACATTTATATGCCTTTTCTTTAAATCTACGATGATAATAGCAATAATTATTACTCTGTCTATGCGCTGACCGACGGCGCGAATTTGATCTAGATCGGAAATTGCTGCGTCGGTTTATGTGTCGCGAGCGAGTTTCGCGTAGTGCAGCAACTTCTAATTGCAGCGTCGCGAGTTGTGAAGACAGGTGTGTGACCGTATTTACGTCAGCGGTGCCTGTTGATTGCATTGTTGTATTAAATCGCATATTTTCATGTATGCGATCGGCCATTTCGCTTAATTTGTCCAGCGTCAATTGCTCAGTAACCGCTAAAACGGTTGTGACTGATGGAGGAAGCTGCCTCATCCATAATAGTCGGATGGTATCCTCATTAATTTTCCCGCAACCAGCTTCTCTCATTTTCCTCAATAACTGGGACGGTTTTTGATCTCCCAGGTTCATTTCTGCGAGCAGTTTGTGGAAACGTCTTTGCTCGCTCTCCTCATAACAGTCGATCAATCTGTCTTTAATGACTGAGTATTTATTCTCTGGTGGTGGATTTGTAAGTATATCGCTGACTTGGTGGACGACCTCTTTTGGCAGTTTGGATATTACTGTATTATATTTATATTCGTCGCCTTGTTTTTGAGGTGCGATTATTGCCTCAAATTGTGCAAACCACAAACGTGGCGAGTCTGTCCAGAACTCAGGTAACCGCTCTGTGACGGTTATTGCAGCGATGTCTATACAGCTAGTGGCAGACATGCCCGGTGTACTAGGCATGTTTGTTCCTGTTAATGGCATAGGACGAGCCATTGTTAACGTTGTGATGAGTTGAACAGTTGGTCAGTATTATATGGCGGTCAGTAGTATGGCAGGGTTCCTTGTTGCGCAGTGTAGCCAACGATTTTTGTGCCTCTTGAATTTCCGTACCGGTGAGACCCGCTTCTGGGAAGCCGGTGGAAATGTGCAATCGTTGGTGGTGCGCAGGATGCCGTCAGCCAGAGATCTCTTGCTTGATCTCGTCGTTTTCCCGTCGGCCAGATCACGTCGGGGTCACCACTGTTGCGGGTGAATAATACGATGTTGCTGGTCGAGACGATGTATATTACAGATGATGATAAACTGACAATGTGTACATAGAAATAATGATCTTATATACTAAATAACAATAGGAAAATGTAAGGTGGGGTGACACAGTTTAGATACAGCAGTGCCTAGTAGACAATATTGAATTTGTCTTACTAGACATTATTAAATGCATTTATTATTTTATGTATCTAGGTGACTGTGTCCCATATGGAGTATAAAATAAAATACGTACCTAGTAACTAAACCGTTACGGTTTTTTTATATATTGAAAGTATGTTTTATTGTTTAAGAATTGCCGCAATGTCACCAAAGAAGAAACCTAAAACCAAAGAAGAGCAGAAACGAATTGAATGAAGATTAAGACATCAACGGCTAAAAAATGACCCAGTAAAAAGAGAGCAACTGAAGGAAAAAGTACGTCGAAACTACCAATGAAAGAAGGAAAAAGGAATCATGAACTGAGTTTCTTGTAGAAAGTCAGTTCATGATATGAGTCGACGTAAACACAAAGCTGTGACTAAAGAATTGAGAAAGCACTGTGCTACCTATCGCGCAAAAAAAAGCTTTGAAAGAAATTATAATTTTGTACGAGAAAATACCATATGATCACTCCGCGAAGTGATGCAAGTAATGCGAGAAAGCGTAATGCTAGAAAGAAACGTGACAAAATTATAAAGGATAAAGACAAAAAGTTAGAGTATTACAGAAAAAAATCCAAGAAATATAAGAAGAGATTAGAACGTTTGGAAAAAGCTAAGACAAAGGAAAATGTAGACACACCTAACACTAAACTTACCCAAATGTGTGATTCGCCAGAAGCTCGCAGAGAAGCAGTCAAAAACTTGGCATTGGAGAGACCTGCAAGAGAACCGCTAATGCCGTCGTCACTACAGGAGGTGATATTGATAACTTGGAGATATTAGTATAGAGGCTATTCAACGAAGATGTTCCGCAATTACCTTGTTCACGATCGACGATAAAGCCATCCAAGAATTGACAGACGACATTCAAAATGAAACAGTTAATTTAAAAAACTTTAATGGCTCTATAAAAACACATCAAGTAAATGCTAAAATATTAAGAAGTCCTCTGGAATTAGCTCCAAGTACCGCGAAACTCATAATGAAAAGTTTAAGTTGCACTTGTGAAGACGAGTGCCAGCATTTCAATTTAGGAGTGTTAGGGTACAAAAACAAGACAAAACTTAACGTAGATGATATTTACACAGACTCTGAAAGTGAAAACATGGACAACTCACAGGATTCCACAATGGAGACCCACAGCGACGTTGTACTGGCTGAACCTAGTTCAATCAACCAACAGAATTACACTATCACATCTTGATTGCATGATTGGTGATTACATCGTGGATAAATTTCTAGTAAGAAACACTGAATATGCTGATACATAGACACGGAAGAAGGCGAAGTAACAGTAACCTTCTTAAAAATTTGTGATGCTAAAGGACACACATTCAGAGGCGATGAAAACGAAAATTTCTATATGTGATACAGTATTAAATAAACAAGAAAATTTATTTGATTGCAATTAATAATTAATATTGTGTTTTTCTTTAAATAAACATTGATATAAACTGTCCTCGGGGTGGAAAAAACAGTACTCTGGGTGGCAAAACAGTCCTCTGCCGCATTTTTTTTTACAAAATTGCCTATAATTCAAAAAATAAGGGAAAATTACAATGATTTCTTGTTCATATGCATTTATATTATAACTATCTATCGATTTAAAACATTATATTTTTAATTTTGCTGAAAAATAGGTTAGGACAAATTTCAATAGACAAGTTTCCAGTTAGTAGAGAAAGGCCCATATAAGTACTTGAAAACTGATAGACATACTTGGAATATTTTTTTTTAACATATCTTAATCTTTACATAGTATAAAACAAAGTCGCTGTCGCTGTCTGTCCATCACTATGTATGCTTAAATTTTTAAAACTACGCAACGGATTTTGAAGGAGTTTTTTTAGTAGATAGAGTGTTTCAAGAGGAAGATTTATATATGTATATAAGACATGTATATCCGTGTGAAGCCGGGGCGAGTAGCTAGTAATATTATAAATGCGAAAGTTTGTAAGTATGCATGTTTGTTACTCTTTCATGCAAAAACCTGAACGAATTTTAATATAACTTTACAATAACATAGCTTATATATCAGAAGCACACAGTCCAATAATTTTGATTGAAAGTTAAAGCGAGTGAACCGCGGTTTCAGTGCAGGTCATTTTAACATAATTACATAATTACATTAATCTTTATACTGTCATAGTAATAATATGCTACATATATATATTACATATTAATTTAACTGACTGTATTTTTATGTGAGTAATAAAATATAAAGTGATCTCATTTTCAATTCAGATCAGTGAAACAGTTTCAGAGTTTGCATACAACAAAATTCAGATGATATTTTGTAGAGAAAACTACAAAATCCCATTTAGATTTTGATGAGAAAAGTAGACAGAGAATCTACTCTGTCTTAGCCTCTATTATAAAGACATAATATTAATATAGACCCAGTGGTAATTATATAATTATTGGTTTAATTACCAAATAAGTATAAAACTACATATTTGTGAAATCTATAATATTAGAAATTATTTCAATATTTAAAATTCAGTTCAATATTTACATACAGATATAGATAATTATTATCTATTATGAATGATTTCATAGATATTTTATCTTCAATATTAAGTGTGTACATACTAATGTAATCTTTCATAGTTATATAGATATATTATCAGAGATAATATCTACAAAGCATATAATTAACAGTAATTGCTTTAGAAAATGTATTGTTAAATAATGTTATGAGTGTATGAGTCTGCAGCTAAGGGAAAATCAAATTTATGGCAGAATGCTGAATAATGAACTAGGGTGCCAGAGTCATAAGGTTATTTAAACATATAACCTCATGACTCTGGCACCCTAGAGTAAGGTGTCCAATGCCCACTATGTGGTTTTTTCATGTCTAAATATACCTAAATCTGACTTGTGTACAGACAAATGAACAAGATTAAGAATTTTCTACAAGTTAAAAAAACCTATGCTAAAAATTAAAACTGCTACACTCACCTGCTTCTGTTCCTCTAGAAATGTTGTGGATAATTGATATGCTAGAGCAGAGAACATCACTAGACACTCGGCACTAACTCCTGCTGACAGGAGACGTGAGTGGCTTCAACACTCTCATAATATCACCAGTAACAAAAAAGTCAACGGTTTTACTGCACACAGACACTTATTTAGAAGTTTTTATGATCTAGACCGCCTGGAGCTGCTAATAAGCTGTAGCGACTGGCATTATTAAGAAAATCAATGATAACTAGGTGAGTCAGACGATCACGAGTTACAACTTTTTAACTGTACGAGAGGATCACCGTTACCACCGCAGTAACGTCCAAATGAATAAGGTCGGGAAAAGTGCCACAACGCGTGAGAGCCGCAATACAATACACGAGAAACTGTGGGAGAACAAGAGGCGTTGCCATTAATAGTAAACAATCACGTCATTGACCCTAAATAAGGAGACACTTGCAGCACGCTTTCTGAACGAGCATTTCAAGTTTTAACTTACCTTACTTACTACTGGTTTTAACCGTGTTATATCGTTTCAGCTGAAATTGATTTCACTTATTTCGTCAATAGTCACAATTCACACACATTTACAAAAAAAAGTATTCTGTCAAACTCAAAAATGACGAATGAATCACAGAACACAATTATACGAATACGAAGCGGACACAAAATTTTTAAACCACAGATTCACTGTTCCCAGATAAGAGCACAGATCAGAAAGACAAATAGAGACACAGAAACTAAACCTGTAAAATATACAGTTTGTTCACATTGTCGTGATCAATTTGCATTTTTTTAAATTTTGTTCATGACGACTGATACAAGTCGTTTAGCACTGTAATTGCCTTTTAGAAGAAGGTAAAATGGATGTTGACCTACTTCACTCTCTTCACCTCTTTTTCAGTATCCCAAAATTATGACTATTAGATCATGTCACAGGCAAAATTATATTATAAAATATGGTAAATTAACGCCATAAAAAAATATTTTCTGTCGTCTTTCGCATAGGGCAACTCCATTAAAAATAGGAAAAAAAAGTATAGATGACAGACGTTTTTCTCATCTGTGCTCTCCATCCTTCCGTCAATACATCAATCACTCACAATCACAATATTTTTGAACTCAAAAATCAAAACATTTTGTTATTTAGTCTCCTATTTTGTATAATTTTTAAGAGAAAAATATTACTTATGTGAACGTAACAGAAAACACAATTATGATGTCGGGTGCTAAGCTGGACGTAATTTGGTCCCCTGTACACCATAACAAATTTATAATATGGGGTTCGGACATAACCCTATATGAAGTTTCTCGTCTCAAAGATATTGATAAAAAAACAACATGTAAGTAAATGTATCCTATATGGAATACAATAGAACTGGTAGTTTATTAATACTACTTAATCGTAATGATAATGACATAAGTATTACCAAAATGAAATAAATAAAAATAAGAGGTCATGAACTGTGTGTTGAAAACTGTTCTATGATTTCTGTAGTTCAGTATGCTATTACAATAATAATCCAGGACAACTTAAACAGACTTATCCAGTCCCAAACTCATGTAGTATAACATTTGTACACAATTTATGTCAATACAAATGTTTGGATAGCTAAGAGGTGTGCTCAGTCACTAGACATTTCATACCAATCATATTGATTCATATGGACTCAGAATGTTGTAATAATTGGCTTGTTCTGAATCATATGGATTCAGAATAAGCCAATTATTACAACATTCAAACGTGGAGCATCCTATTTTAATTAAATAAAACAATGTACAGCTGTCTTAAATAAGTTGAAACCTTATAAATGTTCTATTTTCTATTCTAAATCCAATCTTCCTCATCCAATTCAAACGGGGATCGAATTTACGATGGCCTAGGCTGAGGTTTGAACCCCCAGTGGTGGCTTTAGACTACAGCCGTATCTGTCAAGCGGGAGTTGGTCTTCAGGTGCTCCATAAGTCCTTCCATGGTTTTGGAGTGTCACCTGCACTCACCTCCTATCGTCCAGTGAAGCTGTAAAGGCCAACTAAGTCTAACAGCATTAGAGTAGTCTGAAAAAAAAATCTAAAATTTATTATAAAAGTGTATACTTGTTACTGTTACAGTTTCCCATATCTCACCGAGTCGTGGAGCGACAATAATTGCGTCACAGAGCGCTAGTACCGTCCGCTGTGTTGATATAAGTGCGATCACCGAGCAGCCGGAACCACTGGTGGCCCTCGGTCACAACAATGGCCGCGTCACTCTCACTACACTCAAGCAAGCGTATGATCCACTGGGGCTCGTTGGTAGAGAGTTTGGTAGGGGTATTTCTGCTACTAAAATCATGAATGTGTTCTGTATATCAGTAATATACTGTACATCTTTATATAGTATAAAGTGAAATCATCAAGAAGAAGATCTAAGCATAAAGACAGCTGGATTATCTCTTCACTTAGATCTCCTATGAAACACATTTATATTTATAATACACTAAGCTGTCCCGGCAAACGTTGTTTTACCTTAAAATAAAAAAAAAATTTAGGGTGGACTACCCCTAACATTTAGGGGGATGAAAAATAGATGTTGGTCGATACTCTGACCTACTCAATATGCACATAAAATTTCATGAGAATCGATCAAGCCGTTTCGGAGGAGTCTGGGAACGAAAACTGTGACACAAGAATTATATATATATAAAATTTTCACCTGAACAAAGTTGGGGCTGGTAGTTAATTAAATACAAAAAAAAATCTATTTGCCCAGCTGGATAACATAAGTGCAATGTGTATGTTGTTTAATTATTTGTTTTGAGCAGTATTTTGTATAGATCCTTTGAGTACAGTATATTGTATGGACTCAATCAACCTTTAATAATGAATTCTTTAAATTTCTTCAAGTGGAAATTATTATAATATTATTAAGATACTGTTACCTTAATTCTAAACTAAGTTAAACTTGTACTATGTGTACTATATGACTGATAGAATTATTTAAATATTGTATTTAATTAAAATATAAAGTACACATTATAAATACATACAAAGAATAAACATCCTACTCCTGAATACAAGTGATTGCATTATGTGAGAATCGAACCTGCACACATTAGAAGTAATATGGTAAACCACTAAAAATTTAACACAAGACTGATTATTACTTATGTTAACCAGCGCCAAGGTACCCTCGTCTGTGCAACTCTGTGTCCTGGAGTCACGTGGAGACCAACATGCTGGCAGTGGCTTTGGAGAAGTATCGTAACGACCACTGTATTCTACTGTGGGACGTCAACCGCACTCCGCCACCACAGACCGATAAAGGTAAATATAATAATCTATATATATAAGAAAATTATTTGTCACATTGTGTGCAATTTGATCCAACTTGAAAGATAGGATAACTTACATCTCAATTTATAGTAGCAATATTATTTTATTCAAGAACCTTAGCCACAGCAATGCGTGGCCGGGAGCTGCTAGTATAAGTATATATATTTTTGTTAACTCTCACTGTAAGGGATCGATAAATTGTTGTTTAAGTGATGAAAATATGTTGATTACAAAAATATTATATATTAATATAAGTATATAAAATTTGTAAATTCTTACTATAAAGGATCTGTGGACAGTATTTATCAGTATGTTATCTGTGGTATTACTGTCAAAGTGATGAAAATGTTTAAATTATACATATAAACCTTCCCCTTGAATCATTCTATCTGTTAAAAAAACCGCTTCAAAATCCGTTGCGTAGTTTTAAAGATTTAAGCATACATAGGGACAGACAGCGACAGCGACTTTGTTTTATACTATGTAATGATGAATGTTGAAAGGTACTGAGAGTGCAGCAACGCCAGCTACCGAGTCAGTGAGGCCTATAGCAGAGATGGGTCTGTCAGAAACAGCTCACAGTGTGTCATGGACCAACAGCTCCAACCGCACACTGCTCGCCAGCATGAACCTCAAGTTCATCAAGATATTTGATTTAAGAGGTATTAAACCTATTTATTACACAATCAGTTCTTTATAATAATAATAATAATCTCAGGACAATTCATACAGCGCCATCTAGACCCAAGTTAAGCTAGCTAAAGCTTGTGTTATGGGTACTAGATAACTGATACAAATACATAGATATTATTATGTATATGTATCAGTATATTATACATAGAAAACACCCAGACTGATACAAACAATCATACTCATGAATACAAATGTATGTGCCGCGCGAGGAATCGAACCCGAGTTCTTTATTTTTATTTAAATGTGGCACATTCAATCAAGCTGGTTCACCTGATGGAACATCCCAACTGTCAACTGAGCATTATGCTGTAAAGATAATAATAGTATGATAGTCACGTCGTTATTGAAGTCGTTATACACCTGGAGTACAACTAATTACCATTCCTGATTCATTTCCATAGGTCATGCTTTCATACCCAGTAATTATGGTGAATTAAAGAAAACGCATCTTTATGAATCATACGTGAGATGTATTCATACAAACCCCTCCGATTTATCCCCTGTTCACCCTCCGATCGAACCCTCGTCCATCCTCCGATCGATCCCCCGTCCATCCTCCGATCGATCCCTCGTCCATCCTCCGATCGATCCCTCGTCCATCCTCCGATCGATCCCCCGTCCATCCTCCGATCGATCCCTCGTCCATCCTCCGATCGATCCCCGTCCATCCTCCGATCGATCCCCCGTCCATCCTCCGATCGATCCCCCGTCCATCCTCCGATCGATCCCTCGTCCATCCTCCGATCGAACCCCGTCCACCCTCCGATCGATCCCCCGTCCATCCTCCGATCGATCCCTCGTCCATCCTCCGATCGATCCCTCGTCCATCCTCCGATCGATCCCCCATCCATCCTCCGATCGATCCCCCGTCCATCCTCCGATCGATCCCTCGTCTATCCTCCGATCGATCCCCCGTCCATTCTCCGATCGATCCCCCGTCCAATTCAAACAAAGTGTCAAAATTATGACAGCCTGATCAGGTTAGCAGAGGTTCGATCTTCTGGTAGTGCCTTTAAACTAAAGTTGCTGCCGACTGAACCGCTCCATAAACCCTTGCTTTGGTTTGGAGTGTCATATGCAGTCGCCCCCTATCGGCCGGTGAATCGGTAGAAAAAAAACTTCTGCAGAGGACCTTGTAGAGAGTGTATTCGTTTGTCAGACCTGTCGAACAAGGCTGTGAGCGTGGCGACGACCCGGTACTGCTACGGCGCGGTGGCCGACCCCCACGGGGGCTGGCAGGTGGCGTCGCGCGGCGAGCACTGTGTGTGTGTGTGGGACGCGCGCTCGCTGGCCCGCCCCCTGCTCACGCTGCCGCAGCCCCGCCCCGTCACCAAGATACAGTGGTGCCCCACCAGGTACGGCCACACACATCCATTTGAAGTCTCACTTCAAGTTTATAACGAAAAATGTGTTGCTGGCAGCTTGTCTACCATTTTTTCTATAAACATTGTATTTTTTTTATATCTGTTTTTTATATGTCACTTTTGACATCTTGTTACACGTTTCGCTGTGAACCCTTTTGGGAAATATTCACATTTATTTCAATTATTTTTATTAATAGTTGTTGTGGTCCCGCACCAGTCACAACGTGAAATGGTATTTATTAAGTAGATTCTTCAACACAAGACACTTTCACTATTGCAATAAACTTCTTGTAAAATTAAACATAAACAATAAACACACCCAAAACTAAAAGTTAAAAAAAACATTAGTGAGAATTTAAAAAAAGGAATTTTCATTTTTTTTTTTATATTTTCGTATTTAATATACATTATTTAAATTATTAACCGGGTCTTAACACGAATAATTTTATGGCAAATAAAGGTATTTACCTCTCTCGACGTTTCGACTAGGTTGCACTAGCCGTGGTCACGAGCTGACTTTTCTGAATTTTCGGTTACGAAAAAGCGTTACAGTCACGTGAACCCCTTCACGACGATATATCGTCTCACTAGTATTTCTCTCTCATGCGCTATAACGTATTGTGAGAGAAAGAGAAAGGCTGGTGGAGGCGGAGAGAAGACGACGGCAGTCCGTTGGTTTTCGGCAGGTTTCAGCATACAATCCTTTTTTTTTATTTATACACTTTATTGCACCAGATTGAAATAGAAATAGAAATAATCTTTATTCAAATAAACTCATTACAAGCACTTTTGAATAGTCATATTTTGATTCTACCACTCATTCGGAATGCAGATTCATCACAAGAAGAATACTTGTCTTTTTAATAGATGTTTTTTTTTATATAAATAATTACAGTATAAGAAGTAAGAGGCATGCGATAATCAACATAGAAGTCGCTACGCTCATTATTAGTGTAATCAGATAATATTGTCAGTGCTATAGATTTAAAGTTTTTCTATAAAAACATTATTATCGTTAACGAATTCTTCAATTTTATAGTAAGCTTTTTTGCAAAGGAACTGTTTTATTTGACATTTAAATCTTTTTTCTGGCAGATTTATAACAGACTCTGGTATTTTATTGTAAAACCTTACGCAATTGCCATAAAACGAATTACTAACTTTAGCCAAACGACATTTAGGTAAAATCAGTTTGTTATTGTTACGTAAGCTTTTATTAGTGCAATCACTAACTCTTTTGAAACTGTCTATATTCCTTCTGGCATAGATGATATTTTCATAAATGTATTGAGAGGCAACGGTGAGGATATTTGATTCCTGATTGAAAGTGTAGTAACCTGCTTAGCAGGAGGCTCTCAAACTATTACCCGGGACCCGTTGCTCGCGGAGCAAATGCCGGGGTAATGAGGTTCACCCCATAGTCCCAACTTTACTACCCCCATGGGGTGAGGATGACCTGTGTCAGGTCAGGGTTTTTGAATGAGAATTCTCATTATTAACAAATGATTGTTAATAATGAGAATCATCAAATATAACAATTTGAATTATGCAATTAAAATTGTTATATTTGATCTAATATAGAAAGACAGAAGAAGTACTCTCCCTAACATGATGATTGTCCTGATGATGATTGTGAACTTCCTATGATTCCATTTATTTTATATATAAAATTCTCGTGTCACAGTTTTCGTTCCCATACTCCTCCGAAACGGCTTGACCGATTCTCATGAAATTTTGTGAGCGTATTAAGTAGGTCTGAGAATCGGCCAACATCTATTTTTCATCCCCCTAAATGTTAGGGGTAGTCCACGCCTAAATTTTTTTTTTATTTTAAGGCAAAACAACGTTTGTCTGGACAGCTAGTTTACAATAAAATTAACAAATCATCAAATCTAAGAAACTATACGGTCAAAGAGGTAAAAGTTAACGCAAGCAATCTCTTGAAAAGTATGAATTATGATGATTCTGAAAACACTCGCAGTAATCTCATAATACACACCAACCATATTCATGCACCACCTACACACAGACACCTTACACATACTCACTCGCCACCTCACTTATTACTATATTAGTCTTGCTATATAGTTTTAGGATATTTTAGCTGAGCAAATTGTACTTTAGACTTTATTGAGATTGTATTGAAACAATTTTGGTAAATAAATAAATTATAATTATAACACGTTAAGTTACAAGTTTAGATCAACTGTCTATCTTAAGAATGAAGTTCTAGAATTTGAGCAGAACTCAAGAAGAAAAAAAATTACCTAAAGATATTAAATTTTAGACGAAATCTTCTCTTGTCCCTGCAACGTGACTCGAGCACACTGCGGCTCCACGACATACAGCAGGCAAACAGCGACTGCAAGACCGCAAGTATAGTTGACAACGAGGTGATATAGTTTTGTTCGTTTATGTATATTTAGTCAATATGCTTAACTGGACGTGCACGCGACTTCGTCCGCGTAAATTATCGATACTTCTATGTAACCTTTCATCTCCCATTCCAAGCCCTAACAACCCTTTTCGGATTATAAAGTAGCTTACGTCCTTTCTCAGGTTTTAGACTATCTATGTACCAAATTTCATTTAAATCGGTTCTTAGATAGGTTTGGCGTGAAAGCGAGATAGACAGACAGACAGAGTTACTTTCGCATTTGTAATATTAGTAATGCTACGTTTACATTCTGCCGCTTCACCTGCCACTCGCGCTGCCGGAAATATTACCGGGCGACAGCTGTCAGTCCTTTGACTCGGGCACGAAAAACCGACAATCGAGGGAGCGCCGGGCAGCGCGAGTGGCAGCGCCAATGGCATGGGAAGTGTTTCCACTCGTGTTTACACTCTCGTGATGTTCACTTCCCTGCCCACTCGGGCTGAGTGTAAATTGGGCATAAGAATTTACATGTAGTCGAAGAGGAAGCGAGAGGTATACCAGAGAAATCTCTACAAACATCTTGGCCTGTCTAGAACTGCAGTAAGTTCTATACTAGAAGGTGCTCTAGCAGCTAGCTCCTATCAGATTTGGCTGGGCAGGAAGAGAAAGACAAAGAACATAATTACAATTATCTACATTGTATATATATACTAGATGTGCCTGCGACTTCGTCCGCGCAAATTCAGATTAAAAAGTAGCCTATATCCTTTCTCAGGTTCTAGACTATATGTGTACCAAATATCATTTAAATCGGTTCAGTACTTTTGGCGTGAAAGTACGACAGACAGACAGACAAAGTTACTTTCGCATTTATAATATTAGTAGGATATTTAAAAATATTATGATGAGGTCTTACTTAGTTGGTGTCTCGCGGATTCAATATTACATTGCATACAGGCAATAGCGGCGACAGCTGTGGAGGCAGAGTGGGAGGAGTACCCACGGGGGCCGAGCGTCATCGAGCGTGACGTCACGCCGATGCCCAGCCCCACGCCCCCCGCTACTTCCGCCCCCTCTGCCGCCGCCCCCACCGCCCCCGCAGCCCCCGCGGCCCCCACGCAGCAGCTGGCCACCTTCAGCTGGCACCCCACTCATGAGGCGAGGTTGCTCGCCGTCGGCGTTACAGGTTAGTACAAGTGTTGATTAGCTGCCTTTACATGACACGTTTTTTCACGAGCAAGTAGAAGCGCGCGCGATTTAGCGCGGGAAAATTAGGGCGAGCAATCGCATGGGATTGCATTTTTTTGTGTACTCTCTTACGCGCGTTTTTGTATGTATGGTTCATGTCATATCACTTTTTTTTAAAGTTTGTGTGTTCCTTAAATCTTCCGAGTTATATTTTCTTCTTATATTTTTCTTCAGGGCTCAGTTTGTAAATTATGTTATATTATGTTTAAAATAAGTGAGACAGAGACACATTGTGTTTTTTGTTAATTACAGTGTATATAAGTAGTGAGTAATAAGGCGCTCTTGAAGATTAGGTTAGATGAGAGTGTAGTAGTTTAATGCGATGTGTTGTTCGCAGGCGCGGCGGTGGACTACACGGTGTGCGAGCGCGTGACTGTGGCGTGGGGCGCGGGCGGCGCGGGGGGCGCGGGGGGCGGCCTTGTGTGGTCCGCGGGGGGGTCCGCCCTGCGCCTCATGGCCGACGACTTCTACGAGGCGCTGCGGGACGTCTCGTACGTGATGCGGCGCCGCGCCCACACCGACTACGGCCTCAAGGTGCGCCGCGCCCCGCCCCGCCCCCCGCTCCCCGGGGACGGGGCGCGCGCTCACCTCCCTCGTCTGCCCGCAGCCGGACCTGTGGCAGAACGCGGACCTGGCCGACGACGAGGCGCTCGCCGGCCTGTGGCACTTCTTGGCGCTGAGCAAGTCGCTCGTCGAGGACGGTGAGTGGCGGGGAATCCTCGACGCCGTAGCCGGCGGAGCTCGGTCTAACGAGAGCGATGTGCGCAGGGTGCATCCGGAACAGCCCGTGGAAGCACCCGGGCGTGCGCACGGTGTTCCGCGGCGGCGGCGGCGGCGGCGGCGGCGGCGAGAGCGGCTACCGGTCGGAGATGGTGCCGTCGCTGCTGGCCGACCTGCCGGCGCGGCGCGTGACGGTGTTCCGGTCGGCGGAGCGCACGCGCGCGCTGCAGCTGTGCGGCTGGGGCTGGGGCTGGGAGAACGCGGCGGCGGGCGTGGAGCGCGCGGAGGCGGCCGGCACGCCGTGCCGCGCGGCGGCGCTGGCCGCGTTCCACCTGCGGCTGCGCGCGGCGCTGGACGTGCTGGCGCGCGCGCGCGAGCCGCAGCTGCGCGTGGTGGCGCTGGCGCTGGCCGGCCTCAGCGAGGAGCGGCTGTGGCGCGAGGCGCTGGCCGCCGCCGCGCCCGCGCTGCCCGACGCCTACCTGCGCGCGCTGCTGCACTTCCTGGCCGCCTCCGCCCCCGCACACCCCGCGCAGGCCGCCGCGCCCCACCCCGACCTCAGCGCCGTGCTCGTGAGTACCGCGCTTTCCACCACCATTCCACCAACCATTCCACCACCCCTTCCCTCATCCCAGCGACTTCGATGCCTTTCCACCGAACCTCCCGTCTTCCTAGTAACTTCAATGCCGTTCCACCGCTCATTCTGTTTTCCCGACAACTTCGATAACGTTCCACCGCCCGACGTTCCTTTCCACTAACTACAACGCCATTTCACGATCATTTCTTCTTTCCAGACTTCATTACTGTTTCACCGACGGGACGGTCTGTGTTCCCCTTCTCGCTATACGCTATTGTATAATTCAACACTACTCAAGAATGCCGCTTTCGTTACTCTTTCCTCCGTACACACCACTACATCCATACACATCCCGTTTTAGTCGTAATAAGACAGCTTTCCGAATATATTTGAATAAATTATTTTCTATTCTATTCTATTCTATTCTGTTTATGTATAGAACGAAACTGAAATGCGCTTAGAAGACCGCGTGGCGTTCGCATGCATTTTCTTGTCAGACGCGAAGCTGCACGAGTACTTGAAGCAGACGTGCGACGCGCTCGTCGAACAGGGCGATCTCTCCGGCATACTGCTCACAGGTACGAACGAAACCATTATTAACTGATCTATTTGTACCCTTTGTTCAAAATCTACCCTGTACCATCGTAAGCACAGATTATTATATTAGAGTCCGTTAGTTTGTGTTCCCGCGGTTTCTGTTCCCCTCCCCTTCCCAGTACTGAACCGACTGTACGGCGGCCATGACACGCGCGCATTGTGTTGTGAATTAAAATAAATTAGAACTGTGAAACCTACTGTGAAACTGGAAAGCTAGCGAAGATATCTTCGAGACCCTGAAGCCCAAGAAATCCGCAGAACCATACAGGTACGTGACTGACGCTTCCACTCATTTGTCACTATATATATACAGAGAGTAAATTCCCTAACATTTTGGTAGCAGAGTAATTTCCCAAACACCCTTTTTTTATATTTTTGAGTTTCCTCAAGCCCATCTTGGGGTTATCAACAACTAGAAATCCCAAATGAATGAATTTAATAATAGTTTCCCTGAACAATTCACATAGCGCCATCTTGCCTCAAACTAAGTAGACCTGTTATGTGTGTTAGACAACTGATACAAATACATAGATTTTACTGTGAATACATACGTTATATACATAGAAACACCCAGACCGATACAAACAATATAGTCACGATTCGAGGAATCGCACCAGCGACCACCGGAAGTAAAGACCGTACTTACGTATTACGAGCATATTGTGTGTGACGTTTGTGACGTGTGTACGTGCGTGGTAGGTGCGAGTCCGGAGGGCATCGCGCTGCTGCAGCGGTGGGTGGAGAGCTCGGGGGACGTGCAGTCGGCGGCGCTGGTGGCCGCGCGCTGCTTCACCGCAGACATGATGCGCGACCACCGCGTGCAGCACTGGCTCGACAGGTACAGCTGGAGGGTGCAGGGTGCAGGGCTCGGGGGACGTGCAGCACTGGCTCGACAGGTACAGCTGGAGGGTGCAGGGTGGAGGGTGCAGGGCTCGGGGGGTGCAGCACTGGCTCGACAGGTACAGCTGGAGGGTGCAGGGTGCAGGGCTCGGGGGACGTGCAGCACTGGCTCGACAGGTACAGCTGGAGGGTGCAGGGTGCAGGGCTCGGGGGACGTGCAGCACTGGCTCGACAGGTACAGCTGGAGGGTGCAGGGTGCAGGGCTCGGGGGACGTGCAGCACTGGCTCGACAGGTACAGCTGGAGGGTGCAGGGTGCAGGGCTCGGGGGACGTGCAGCACTGGCTCGACAGGTACAGCTGGAGGGTGCAGGGTGCAGGGCTCGGGGGACGTGCAGCACTGGCTCGACAGGTACAGCTGGAGGGTGCAGGGTGCAGGGCTCGGGGGACGTGCAGCACTGGCTCGACAGGTACAGCTGGAGGGTGCAGGGTGCAGGGCTCGGGGGACGTGCAGCACTGGCTCGACAGGTACAGCTGGAGGGTGCAGGGTGCAGGGCTCGGGGGACGTGCAGCACTGGCTCGACAGGTACAGCTGGAGGGTGCAGGGCTCGGGGGACGTGCAGCACTGGCTCGACAGGTACAGCTGGAGGGTGCAGGGTGCAGGGCTAGGGGGACGTGCAGCACTGGCTCGACAGATACAGCTGGAGGGTGCAGGGTGCAGGGCTAGGGGGACGTGCAGCACTGGCTCGACAGGTACAGCTGGAGGGTGCAGGGTGCAGGGCTAGGGGGACGTGCAGCACTGGCTCGACAGGTACAGCTGGAGGGTGCAGGGCTCGGGGGACGTGCAGCACTGGCTCGACAGGTACAGCTGGAGGGTGCAGGGTGCAGGGCTAGGGGGACGTGCAGCACTGGCTCGACAGGTACAGCTGGAGGGTGCAGGGCTCGGGGGACGTGCAGCACTGGCTCGACAGGTACAGCTGGAGGGTGCAGGGTGCAGGGCTAGGGGGACGTGCAGCACTGGCTCGACAGGTACAGCTGGAGGGTGCAGGGTGCAGGGCTAGGGGGACGTGCAGCACTGGCTCGACAGGTACAGCTGGAGGGTGCAGGGTGCAGGGCTAGGGGGACGTGCAGCACTGGCTCGACAGGTACAGCTGGAGGGTGCAGGGTGCAGGGCTAGGGGGACGTGCAGCACTGGCTCGACAGGTACAGCTGGAGGGTGCAGGGCTCGGGGGACGTGCAGCACTGGCTCGACATGTACATACCTCTTTGTTGCGAGGTATAGACCAGTGCAGAAATACTTTATTGATAGTAAAAATTAAAAAAAAAAATGTACGATGACACCCATTTCCTAAAACTTACCATTATTATGTATATTTTTTTTAAATCATCATAAAGTAAAGATTTCAAGAACAAAAAGTCTACCGCTTTTTGTTTAAAATACATATATTTTGACGTGAGAATTTTCTTTTAACAATTAGGGTGTTTTTCGTTCGATATTAACTTAAAATAAATTAAATATTTAAAAATTCATCGGTTTGTCTCTTTTACATTCTCTTCGTCTTACATGCCCACTATTTCCTACATGAAAAGTGATTTGTAGCTAAAAGAAGGTAGATGTAAAAAAGGCAGTTAATAGGTAGGATTTACTTTATTGTTCTCTATAATTAATTTAATACAATGCAAAAACATGCTGACGGTAGACTGTATGACGTACTTTGCAAATTCTAATAATAATGTGTTATTATGTGTGTAGTTACGTTGAAGCATTGTATATTCAATACAAATTATATTCTCTACATCTGATTAGTTCTAATTAGCATGCCACAATATAATATTAATTGTTGTTTTGGTATGAGATCATATTTATATTATTAATATGTTTAGTATTTTTTTACTTTTGTTGTCAACATATATTTGTCATTACTAAGTAATTTTTTTAATGTCATTAATGATTATTCAATTATTTTGCTCAATATGAATAAATAACAAATCAAATATAAACTGTCGAGTGAGCGTTAACCGAGAGCGAGGGCGGTCCGCAGCTACCGGTGCGTGCTGGACGGGTGGCAGCTGTGGTGGGCGCGGTGCGCGGTGGACACGTGGGCGGGCGGGGGTGCGGGCGGTGCGGGTGGTGCGGGGGGCGCGCGGCTGGCGTGCGTGGCCTGCTCGTACTGCGGCAAGGCGGTGGCGGCGGCGGGCGCGGTGGTGGGCGGGCGGGCGCGGCCGGCGCGCCTGCCGCCGCCCGCCGCCAAGATGAAGCAGCTGTCGGCCTGCCCGCACTGCCGCAAGCCGCTCCCGCGCTGCGCCGTGTGCGCGCTGCACCTGGGCGCGGCCGCGGGGGCTCCGTTCGCGGGCTGGTTCAGCTGGTGCGTGGCCTGCAGGCACGCCGGACACGCCGCGCATCTGCTCCACTGGTTCAAGTGCGTACTCTCCCACCACGGTTTTAGTTATATACTAGCCGTCCCGGCGAACGTTGTTTTGCCTTAAAGTAAAAAAAAATTTGGGGTGGACTACCCCTAACATTTAGGGGGATGAAAAATAGATGTCGGCCGATTCTCAGACCTACTCGATACGCTCACAAAATTTCATAAGAATCGGTCGAGCCGTTTCGGAGGAGTATGGGAACGAAAACTGTGACACGAGAATTTTATATATAAGATTTAAAACTATTATATTTGTACAATAGGCGAGCTTCATGCTTAGGGAATGCAGAGATACTCGAAGGCGGTTTGGTTTTAATATATTAAATATAATTATATTAAATAGATATAACATTATACATATACGTGATAATATACTACATACAAAATATTATAAGCATACATACATACATACATAATTATATATATTATAAACAAACTACACGTATAAACTAACGGTTTACGCTGGAGTACCAGTGGAGGATGATAAGACGAGTATGAGATCAGGGCAATTAGCACATCGTGACAAATTCATCAGGAATTCATCATGATAATTTCCAGGGGAAATCGCATAGAGATCAACCTGACATGGTACATTGCTGTATTTGTAGTTATATATCACATTTGACATTAATTCTTTAGTTTTAATTTTAATTTTATCTTTTCTTAATTTTATTATTTGCACTCCTGTGACCCACACACTACTTCCTGAGTCACGCCGTTTCGGGTTGACTGGAAGAGATCTCTTTTAGAGATAAGTCCTCCTTTATAAACAAAAGTTATAACATATATTCAAAACTTGTATTTAAAAGTGCAATAAAGTATATATAAAAAATAGTTCGCAACAATGATAACAACTTCATACTATGGAAATATGTAACTTCATACTATGAAAATGTGTTATAAAACGAGCTGATTGTTGTATGTTTCCGGCAGGGAACACTCTGAGTGTCCGGTCAGTTCGTGCAACTGTCGCTGCAGCACCCTGGACCCGCCCGACCGGTTCTAGTCAAACACACAAACAAACATGTACGCACGAAATATTCACGCACGCATATGTACGTACGTAAATGTTATAAAGCTCCGCACAAGTTTGTACAAGATAATACTATACAATGTCAACTAGAATAAATATATGACGAAACGTATATACATATTATATATATTTTTATAACATAGAAATAGAAATAATCTTTATTCAAATAAACTCATTACAAGCACTTTTGAATAGTCATATTTTGATTCTACCACTCATTCGGAATGCAGATTCATCACAAGAAGAATGAGCAAGAAACTTGTGTGTTGCTCTTTTGAATATATGTTTTTTTTTATATAGGTAATAATTATAGTATAACAAGTAACAGGCATGCGATGATCAACATAGAAATCGCTACGCACCATTAGTGTAATAAGATAATATTGTTAGTGCTATAGAATTTAAGTTTTTCTATAAAAACATTATTGTCGAAAACGAATTCTTCAATTTTATACTAAGCTTTTTTGCAAAGAAAGTATTTTATATGACATTTAAATCTTTTTTCTGGCAGATTTATAACAGACTCTGGTATTTTGTTGTAAAACATTACGCAATTGCCATAAAACGAATTACTAACTTTAGCCAAACGACATTTAGGTAAAATCAGTTTGTTATTGTTACATAAGCTTTTATAAGTGCAATCACTAACTGTTTTGAAATTGTCTATATTCTTCCTGGCATAGATGATATTTTCATAAATGTATTGAGAAGCAACGGTGAGGATATTTGATTCCTTAAAACACTCTCGTAAAAACTCCCTGGAACCCATACCATAAATGGAGTTATAATGAAGAAGGTTGAAGAAAATAGCAACTATATAAGTCAAAATAATTTGGTTAGGTTATCAGGTTGCATCTGGTTTTAGATAGCTTTGAAAGTAATGGATAAGGAATATGTATTTATCAAGAATGAAATTATCTGCCTCTAATATGGTTGAGTGCAATGATGGTGCAATGGTGCTCACCCGTCATACTCGTGAACAGGTGCTGCTTCTACTGGTCTGTTCAGGTTGTGAACACTGATTAAATTTTTTGTTCTTTGCGATAGCATATGCTGGTGGTCACTCTATTCTCCCAAATTTGAATTTTAATGACTGTGTATTATAAACATGTTCCACTATTATTTGAAAAGAATACGAACTGAGTTTCTTGTCAGTTCTTCTCATCTCAATATCATTCCGAACTAACGGTAGATTTGATATATCATAAGAATCTGTAATAGACCTACATGAATAAAGATATTTTGAAATTATTTTTTTTAATCTGCTGGCAATGTCGGATTCAGATTTGGCGCCAGGAGGAGGTCACGTAGTCATGGTCAAGCCAAGAACTTATAATTTAATTTTGATAACAATAGATACCAGTAAAAAGTAGGTACTTTTTTAATGTACGTAAGCACTGTACTTAAAAATATTTATTCTTTATTGTACACTTGAAAAACTTAACACATAATAACTTGTACATATAAACATACATATTGCCATCTCTCTTGAAGACATCCAGAGAAGCACTATTTAAATATAATTAATTACTTTACTTTAGCACTTAAAATACAACCAGCACATCCTGTGCTCAAACACCGAATGCCGCGGCTTACAAAAACCCTCCCTTTTCTACAGAGAAGATATGAGTGGGGGTTATATGCAACTAGTTTAACGATACCGAGTAATAATGAAACTACCTTCTGTTAATATTTTTAAAACATCAGATTTTTCGACAATATCGATGTGAACCCAAACATTACTATTATAATTTACAGTTAAAAATGAGAATTACGGCCGTAGATTACATTATTTTTGTTTTGTGTTCAAAACTGTTATTAACTAATAAAATAGTTAATTGTAACATTGTATATGTCTATATAGAGATGTGCTAACTCGTAATACACATGGCTCGAGTTAACTCGAGTTGAAATTCAGGTAACTCGAGTTCACTCGAATTACCTGGAATAAAATTTTTATTATTTCGAACAATTCTAATGTTTTTGGGCGCAGCCAGCCTTTTCAAAGATTCACCGAACTATAGAGGGCGAGAGTAGAAATGCCACTTTAAAGCCGCAGAAGGACTTATAGATCGCATAATCATTTTAATGATAACATAATCGGACGAATATGCGAAAAAAAAATGATGACAACCTCAAATCAATACGTATTTGTGACGAGTGAAAATTGTATGATATGAAATGATCGGAAAATTTCATGTCATTGTCGGTTCGATGACAGAATCATGCTCTCGCTTTTTCATTTGATTCGTTCATTTACCAGTTGAATTCTTCCAACTCGAGTTGGCAGAATTCAACTCGAGTTAACCCGAATTATGCGCAACTCGACTTGACATATCTCTGTCTATATACGTGAATTATTTTTGTAATAATTAGTCTGTAAGAAATGTTTATTTTTGTATAAAATCTTCTTCAATTAATTGTTGTTTATGGTTTAATTTTGTTTGTACTTCGTTTTTATAACATATTATTTGGTAGTAATAAAAGGTTTCGAAATAAAAATACAGTTAAAATTCCAAATATATATATACATTTATTAAATATTTCTTTCATCTGTATTCCAATTTAACAATAAAATTTTCAAAGACACAACATTGTTTAACTCTGTTTATCGTACAAGGATCGCATCCCTCTGGTACGTGCTACCTACCGGCAGGTATACAGGTATATACGTTACGTATACAGTACACGCTCACGGACAGCCTTCATACAAAAATACAGGAGTCGGAGCCGCGCCACGCCACCACCACGTGGCGGGTAGTGACCGCACATCACCCCCACACTTGAAGTGTAACATCAGCGGCGCACAGAAACGAACATTCCAGAAGCTTATACCGCCTCGTATACCAAGCGATGCTAAGCCTATGGAATGTGAATAGAAACTGGAGACTAGTTCTCATCAGGCTCCAGCTCGAAATAAGCATTACTATCTCAACAATGGGAGACATGTTAGACAATGTACAATATTCAACAAAGATAGAAAACTGTTACAACAGTACAAACTACGAGTCGTAGTTACATAGAATTTTACACAAGTTCCCTGGCAGCGCGTGCCGCGGGGACAGAAACGTGTTATATATCTTGTGCACACAGCTAATGAGCACCAAAACAACTTCAACGTTAGGTATCGACGCAGGATTGCAACAATCGGGGAGGCGCCCTCCCCGCGACTGTAGACAACTATCAGTATCTTTATAAGCATTTATTACAATACTTTTATCACATAGACAAATGTATAAATAGAGGGCATCACCATCAAAACATATACTTAAAACAAATTCACAGTTAACCGGCCGCCTTCTATATTACCGTCGCATTATGCTTCCGGGCGGCCGGGCCCTACTTAAAGTATACGGAGATAAATTCAGTATTAAATGTTCATACAAAAGTTTCGTTACTCTTCATAGAAATGTTCACAATATATAGATTTATATACAACGAAGAAGTATTACACGCGGTTACTCTGTATTGGAAACAATCTTTGGTACAGTGACGCGAGCGGGCGGCCGCCTGGTGCGTACTACGAGCACGAACAACATATACTTCCTACATATATTTAAAAATATTCAAATATATAATATAAATATCTTTTGTACACATTATTAATATTTTACTACTCTCTTTAAAGCTTTCAAATTAAGATTTGTCTTAACTTTACCACCTACACATATAATTCTCTATACCTTTACTAATTCATTATGAATTATTACATCGAATAGACACTTTTATGTAATATACATATAGCACATTGCGATTTACAAAACAAGTATTTGGCAGGACGCGTTTCGTTTACGACGTTACGGCGCGCTACGACGCGTGGCCACGTGACCGGCGCCACCTCCTCACCCCCCCCTCCCCTCCTCACCCCCCCCCCTGCGTCCCCAGCTCCTGCCGCTCCCCCTCCCCCTCGCACCGCCGCGCGGGGCCTCCTCCAGCGCTAACATATACGTCAACATAAATATACATAAATTCTCTTAAACTTAGCGTCCACAAAATATAGTTTCTCTTTACACGTAGCTAAATAAATAACTTTCGTCCGCGGGGCGGGAGGCGGGCGCGCGGGGAATGTTTAAGTGTTAAATATAAAACGTAATAATGTACAGAGGGCGCGCGTCTGCGGACCGGAGCGGACCGGGCGGGCCGGGCCGGACCGGGCCGGACGGGCCGCACGGGCCGGACGGGACCGGCCGCGCTACGTCCGGGCGAAGTGGAGGCCAGGTCGCTCCGGGGCGCTTCACTTGCCTTCGTCTTGCTCCATTGGCTCCTCTGATACCGACCGCGAACTATCCGCCGACCTGAAGCAAATATTAACATTACATTCATATAAAACCTTAAGATTTTTACATATTTCTCGTAACGAAATTGTAATCAAAAAGATGACACAAAGTAAGAAATTCTCATCATCTTTTGAAATATACATTATTTGTAGTTACTTAAATGTTTTACACAACTTTGTATGAAACTTAGCATCGCTTTGTGTGTTCTACCGAATATACAACGGACTGTGTTCTGAAGAATTGTTCGACATGATGCCTACGGCTACCTTTCACCATCGCACCGCTCGCCATCGACAGGGAATTCATCCGCACACTCTAGAACCTAAGTGGTCTCGGACAGTGCAGTTTCAGAGGAGCTTCCTCCTGCGTACATTTAGATTGTGGAATGAACTACCTGCCGAGGTTTTCACACGAGACTACAGCATGGGGTTTTTTAAGAAGGGTATATTAAGGTTTCTTAAGGGTCGGCAACGCGCACGTGACACCTCTGGTATTTCAGGCGTCCATGGGCTACGGTAACCGTTTACTATCAGATGAGTCGTATGCTTGTTTGCCACCTATGTGGTATAAAAAAAGATAAAAATAAAGCGAACAAGGATGAAGATGACATCCCAGCAGTTAGGCCTGTCTATTTCATTACTAGCCACGCTGGTTGCCAAGGAGTAGGGCGTAGGTTATCAGCGGGGCCCGGAGGTCCCAGTGGAGGTTCGTACCGCAGACAGGGCGGCGCGTGGTGCATGGAGAGCGTGGCCATGGCGGCGGCCGTGTCGGCGGCGTCCCGCTCCGTCTGCAGGCGGCCCGCCGCGCCCCCCGCGCCCCCCGCACCCCCCACACCCCCCACACCACTCGCGCCCGCCTCCAGCGCCGACAGGCCCACCGATTCGCTGTAGCGCTTTACCTGCACACAAACATATCGTTATGATTTCTTCAAACACTTGAGCTTCGCAGAATAGCTTATCCGAGTCGTAAAATAGGTGTAGTTGTAAATTTACTAGGTACTTGGAATGGCAAATAAGCTGAAGGTCCATTTGAGGGCAAATAGCAACTAATGACAATGAAATCAAATCAAAATATCTTCATTCATGTAGATCTATTATACTCTTATAATATGTCAAAAACTACCGTCAGTTCGTATATATATATTTATACGTATCATTTTGGAAGACTAAGATTTTATGCTGTAATATACTGTAATACTGCTTTTTATATAATCGTATACTGTTTAAAACACGTTCGCACACATCGTAGCGCTGAATTTTTCAAACAAAACGGTTACTCTCTGTATCTGTATGTACAATTTGAATTATTCAAAACTCTTCCATATATTCACCTACCTATAACATGAACATTCTTACTTATTAAGTATTGTAGTTAGTATTCGGCGTGTCCCACTGTGCCGTCGCCCCCGGCGCGGCGTACGGCAGTAACAGTCGGGGACGGGGTGTGTGTACGTACCACGGGCCAGTGCTGCGCCTGCACGGCGAGCGCGGTGCGGAGGGCGGCCTGCGCGCGGGGGAGGGGGGCGCGGGCCAGCAGTAACAGTCGGGGACGGGGTGTGTGTACGTACCACGGGCCAGTGCGCTGCGCCTGCTGCGCGCGAGCGCGGTGGGGAGGGCGGCCTGCGCGCGGGGGAGGGGGGCGCGGGCCAGCAGTAACAGTCGGGGACGGGGTGTGTGTACGTACCACGGGCCAGTGCTGCGCCTGCACGGCGAGCGCGGTGCGGAGGGCGGCCTGCGCGCGGGGGAGGGGGGCGCGGGCCAGCAGTAACAGTCGGGGACGGGGTGTGTGTACGTACCACGGGCCAGTGCTGCGCCTGCACGGCGAGCGCGGTGCGGAGGGCGGCCTGCGCGCGGGGGAGGGGGGCGCGGGCCAGCAGTAACAGTCGGGGACGGGGGTGTGTAGTGCTGCGTGCACGGCGAGCGCGGCGCGCGGGGGAGGGGGGCGCGGGCCAGCTAACAGTCGGGGACCGCAGTGCTGCGCCTGCGCGAGCGCGGTGCGGAGGGCGGCCTGCGCGCGGGGGAGGGGGGCGCGCCAGCAGCGCGGGGTGTGTGCGCACGCAGTGCTCGGAGGGCGGCTGCGCGCGGGGGAGGGGGCGCGCGCAGTGCACGGCGAGCGCGGTGCGGAGGGCGGCCTGCGCGCGGGGGAGGGGGGCGCGGGCCAGCTCCGCGAGCGCGGGCTCGGCGGGCCGCTCGCCCAGCAGCGCGCGCACGCACTCGGCCGCGCAGTCGCACAGCGCCGGCAGCTCGTACCCGCCCTCCAGCGACAGCACCACCTGACGTCGCACCGCGCTCTGTTACTACTATCTGTACCGCCTATCCGGCTCGAGGGACTAATGTTCGAGTTTTACCCGAAACCTATCCGGCTCGAAGGACCGATGTTCGAATCGCACCCGAAACCATAAAAGATTAATAAATACTTATAAAAAATATATACATATTGTGGAATACAGGCCACTTATTTAGTCTATGATCTATTTTATAAGTTTTATACTTCAAATACCAAATTCGATTCTAAACTGTCACTTCATTCTATCGTCTTCCTCGTATTCTTTGTTCCTTACAGTTTCCCTTCCTGGCCCTAGTTAGTAGTGTTTCTTTGTAATATGTTATTATATAAAATATACATATACCACAAATCCCTGGTTTCCTTTATCTCCCACACGCATCATCATTAATGCCTTGCCTTTATCCCATTATCTGTAGATGGCACAGTATGTCACTCACTCACACACACACACACACTCACACACACTCCTTTTATACATATCTTTCACACAATCCATCCATCTTTAGACGATATACCCACTAATCATAAAAATCTCAATACATTAATATACAAAATTATATATAAATTAATTTACAAAACAAAACAATTCTCGACGACGCTTACAAGTTCTGAAAGTATCAGGGATACAAACATTCTCTTTCCAGTCCACTATGAGAAACAATATAGAGAGATTTGAACGGTAGTACCACTTATTAAGCGGTGTAATAATTACCTTCCCGTTGGCGAGGGTCATGAGATCCCGCGTCATGTGCGCGAAGCAGGCGGCCGACACCATGTACCCGCCCAGAGGCGCGGGGTGGCCGGCCGCGGCATCGAACCCGCACGACACCAGCACTACCTCCGGATTGAACTCCTGCCGTGAATGAACCCACAATATTAATATAGCAACGAGAACCATTTATGTTACGAGATTTATATAGAAATAAAGGAAAAGTATTGTACATTTAAAAAAATCTTTACATTTATAAGTTTACTAGTATTTGCTCGCGGTTTCGCATTTTAGGGATGGAATTTATCAAAATCCTTTCTTAGGGGATGCCTACGTCATAGTAGCTTTATGCAATCAAAGTCTCAGCCCGATCGGTTTAAAATTGACAAAGTTTCATATAAACTTTCATTCCCTATTTTATCCCCTTGGGGATAGAATTAATCAAACTCAGCGGATGCCTACGTCATAACATCTACCTGCATGCCAAATTTCAGCCCGATCCGTCCGGTGGTTCGGGCTGTGCGTTGATAGATCAGTAGGTCAGTGACCTTGGAGTTATTGAGTTTAGACGGAAGTCGCGAGGGAGGTACCTTGGCGATGGGCATGACGACGGAGCGGAAGGCGGCGAGGTACTCGGCGTCCCCGAAGGGCGGGTCGGGCCCGGAGCACCAGGCCACGTTGACGTTGTACCCGAGCCCCGCGCCCGCGCCGCACTCGGTGGCGGCGCCCGTGCCCGGGAAGAAGTTCCCGTCGTCGTGCCGGTGCACGCTCACGTACAGCACGTGCGGGTCCTCGTAGAAGATCTGCTGCGTGCCGTTCCCGTGGTGCACGTCCTGAGTCACCCCATGACATTTAATTTAAAAAAAAAAACAATAACTATAAGTTTTTTTTTTAATTTATTTGTTTCTCTACTGTTTTTATTATCACATTTTTTTTTCGTATTATAAATATATTATGTAGTACTTCAGCCGCGATTTGATAAGGTCAAAGTTTTAATTGTATTCCTCTTAAATTATCGAAATAAATACATATATATTATATTATATTATAGTTATATACATATGTAAATGAATAAATATATATTTCTTTTTAATTCAAATATAGTAAAGTTGTGATTTTGCAAATATTATGTTTTTTTAATCTTATTTTTTGCAAAGGAAGTATTTTAATCTTTTTTCAGACAAATTTATAACAGACTCTGGTATTTTGTTGTAAAATCTTACGCAATTGCCATAAAACAAATTAATAATTCTATCGAAATACTAATTACGGAAGTTTTTATTAGTGTAATCACTAACTCTTTTGAAATTGTCTATCTTCTTCCTGGCATAGATGATGATTTGTTCTATCACCTGTTTGTCTATATATATGCATTATTGAGCCTACTATATTTATTTATTACCTATGTTTAAAAAGTATTCGTGTAAATATTTAAGTATCTGCTGATTGTAAATATTTATTTATTTATATGGGACACAGTCACCTAGATACATAAAATAATAATTGCATTTAATAATGTCTAGTAAGACAAATTCAATATTGTCTACTAAGCACTGCTGTATCTAAACTGTGTCACCCCACCTTATATTTTCCTATTGTTATTTAGTATATAAGATCATTATTTCTATGTACATATTGTCAGTTTATCATCATCTGTAATATACATCGCGTCTCGACCAGCAACATCTTATTATTCACCCGCAACAATTTATTTATTTTAGGAAATTTAACGGTGTAAACTTACATGTTACTGATCATATTGAATGTTGTCTTTAATTTTATTTACATGTCAGTCTGTATGTGTGGATCGATTGCACGGTACTCACCCAGTCGACGATGAGTATCCTTTGCAGTTTAAGTTTGGTGTGCAGTATCCTTGCGGCGACTGCCACGGAGTTGAAGAAGCAGAAGCCCATCGCCTGGTTGGGCTCCGCGTGGTGGCCCGGCGGCCTCACCACTGCGAACCTGCAACACGCATAGTGTTACGCTCAATATTGTGTTTTTTTTTTAATTTATTTATGTAATTAGAATATCAATGTAAGGGACGGTATATTTTTTGGTAATTGGTAACTGTTGTTTTATATACATGAATAGTGCTGTAGATACTATGATTCGTATCATTATTGTTCTATATTAGAGTTGCCAACTTTATATATAAAAATTTCAGATTTGTGGTTGGAAAAACTAGAAGAAATCAGTTTAAAGGTAGGACGTAGCAATGAAGTTGCTCCTACTGGGGTTGTCAACCTCAAATTTAACCAAGATTTAAGTTGGAAATACTAGGACAAATCAGTTTAAAAATTGGACGTAGTAATAGTTAAATTAATATGTAGTGAAAATAGGTCAAATGAAATTCGAGTATTTAAAGTAATCATACATTTTGTATTAAAATTATACGTATTAAAAATACGATATAAATATTGTACAAAAATGACTATTTTGGTAATTGTGTATATATGTGTATGTGTGTGCGGGCGCGCGTACCCGTTGCGCAGGTCCCCGCGCGCGACGCGCACGGCCAGGTCGAGCACGGCGCCGGCGGCCATGCGCGCGGCGGCGGCCGTGTGGGGGTCGCACCAGGCCGTGTCCGAGTCGACGCCCAGGCCGCCGCAGGAGAGCCGCACCAGCTGGCGCACGTCGCCTGCGCGCGCGCGGCCCCCGAACACGGCCACGTGCGCGTCGGCGTGCACCGCCTGCAGCTCCTCGAGCGAGGCCTTGCGGGGGCGCGTGCGCGTGGCGCGCGCGGCCAGCCCCGTCTCGCAGAGCCGCGCCCACACCGACTGCAGCCGGCCCGAGTGCTCGGGGTGCGTGGGCGCGTGCGCGCCGCACGCGCACCCGTGCTTCAGCATGAGCGCGTCGTAGGCGAGCCCCGTGGCGGCGGCGCGCGCGCCCACCAGCGGCGACGAGAGCGCGCGGGCCAGCGGCGCGGGCTCCGCCGCCGGCCCGCGCCGCGCCGTCAGGTCGATCACCTCGCCCTCCTCCTCGCGCAGCTGCGCCGCCGCCGCGTCGTGCGCGCGCGTCAGCACCTGCACGCACCACGCACATCGTCACCGCGCACAGACTCGCCGAGTACTTCAATTGGTAAACGAATCAGAACGGAAACAGTACAGAATTACTATATTCACACGACGCCCCCGTCTTTTAACTTTGAAAGCTCCACCGCGTTCTTAAACCACAGCACAAACGTCAGTATAGAATTATTCATAGTTAGAAATCTTAAATATATTTAAAATATACGCATTATTATACAAGAAAAATAAACAGAAAAAAATATAAAATGCAACAACTCTCGACTTAACTTATTTGTAATACGATTTCGATTCACTACATACCATTGTGTTTCATGAATCAATCATTTCATGTTTCATGACTCAACCGATTCCTACGTAAACAAAACAAGTGGTGAATGATGACATACCGTCTTCCGTATCTGGTCGCGCAGGTAGTGGTGCGCGGCGGGCGGGTGCAGCGCGGGGTCCCCCAGGGGCAGGGGCGCGGAGTGCGTGCGCCCCAGGGGCCGCTTGGCGAGCCGCGCGCCCAGCGCCCCCGCCGCCCCCGCCGCCCCCGCCGCCCCGCAGAACGCCTCCGCCTCCGACACCGGCGGCAGCGACACGCCCACCTGCACCACACACGCACTCTAGTCTCTACATTCAATCTCCAATTTTGCTAGATTTTATTATTTCGTCTTCCGTTTTTACATTATATATTACATTGTTTCACATAATATCATTAATTAAACGTTTACATAAAACTAGTTTAAAATACCGCAATTTTTTAATCAATTAATAAAATATTAATACTAACCGGTTGCGTGGGCGCGGCGTGCGCGGGATGTGCCGCGTGCGCAGGATGCGCGGGATGCGCGGGATGCACAACGTGAGCGGGATGCGCCGGATGCGCGGGATGGCGCGGCGGCGGCGCGTGCGGCCGCCCCAGCGAGATGTTGGGCATCGAGGGCGAGGAGAACAGCAGGTCGGGCGCGCGGGGGCACTCCTCCTCCTCGCGGATGGGGGCCGTGGCGCCCCCCGCGCCCCCCGCGCCCGGCGGGGACCCGCGCGGAGATCCGCCCTCGCAGTCTACGGCGCCAGTATACACTTTACCACATTGTTCTTAATCTAATTTCAACTTATTTAGGTTCATTTCGCTTTGTTCTGTGCTGTGAGTAGCTTTAAACTTAACCATACATATGTACATAGGAAGAGATTCCCATTAGATAAGAGTGTAGCTATGTGTAAGAGTTGATGATATGAATCTCTTACTATACGCTTGTTGTACGACTATCTTTACACTACAAGTAATATGTGAACGGGGTAATAAATCAACGTTTGAAATATATTTTATAAGGGACAAACGAGCTCACGGCTCACCTGATGGTAAGTGATAACCGCCGTCTATCAGCACCCGAAATACCAGAAGAATTGCAAGTGCTTGCGTTCAAATTAAACACCAATGTATTGTAATTAAAGTCGGATATCGAGCAAGCGTCCCTCTGTGTATCTCGTAAATTCGTCCAAGTACAAGTGACCCACCGTATTTGGGGAGTGTGATATTTGGTAGTTTGGTGTGTATGTCATAAATTCGACCAACAACAAGTAATCCCGCCGTATTTGGGGAGTGTGATATTTGGTAGTTTGGTGTGTATGTCATAGATTCGACCAACGACAAGTAATCCCGCTGTATTTGGGGTGTGTGATATTTGGTAGTTTGGTGTGTATGTCATAGATTCGACCAACGACAAGTAATCCTGCCGTATTTGGGGAGTGTGATATTTGGTAGTTTGGTGTGTATGTTATAGATTCGACCAACGACAAGTAATCCCGCCGTATTTGGGGTGTGTGATGATTGGTAGTTGGGTGGTGTGGTGGCGTGTGGTACTCACTGCGGTGTTTGACGCGCGTCTTGAGCGGACGTCGCGCGAGCGGCGAGGCGCGGCGCTCGATGACGCGCGCCTTCAGCCGCACCTTCAGCATGTTGGGCTCGGACGCTGGTTAGTGCACACGCATGCTGGTTACTCATAGCTCACATGTCTCATACACTACTACTACGCATATTATGTCTAATGGGACAACGCATATACAACACTACACAGACTCCCACGCTTGCAGCTATGGCTGTATACGTACATAAATGTATTGTATAGGCAGCGCGCATGCAAAGCTGCGCGCGCAACTTACATATGTCATTTGGTTGTCTCATATAAATTAAATTAGAAAACGTTTGCTTTGTTATTTTATTTAAATGTATATAAATATAATCCAGATCAAGCCCATGACTGGTGACCGCGCTCTTGGACAGAACCGTAAGGATATATAATACATACAGTGGTCGGATTTCCGCACTGAATATTTGTGGTGTCAATGCTAACACATGCTAATAGAAGCGGAATTAAATAATATAAAAAATTGTATTAAGTAATAAAAAAAATTCAATAATATTTTACGCGTAATTGCAGATGACAGTGAAACTTATTATTTGTTTCTTAAGACCTTTGTAACTTCTACTGTACAAATAAAGAATTTGAATAAGTTTAAGATGTTTCATCGAAAAATATAATTCCGCGTAAGTTTTCATTTTTTAATTTGAAAATATAATTAATAAATACTTCACAAGACCCGATTCCTTACTACTTTTGAGTGATAAATTAATATATTCTCAACGGAACAACATGCACCGAACGAATTCATTAATTACTATATATATATTGACATATAGTATACATTCCACTTCATTTAGAAAGAAACATACTGATACTGTGTAGAGTAGTATTCTTTGAAACGTGCAACAATAGTTATGTACTACGTAAAATCACTAATAGCTATACCTCACTGTTGGGTTGACTGGTAGAGATCTCTTTTAGAGGTAAGTCCACCTTTGCGCACTTTATATACATTTAACTTTACTACTGTATTTAAAAGTTATATAGAGTATATAAAATTAACCTCTTACTTAACAAAATCATGCTTTTCAGTTGTTATGAAACTTATAATTACGTATACAAAAAGATACTTACAGTCAGTTGTTTAGAGTTTATAAGAAAGAGGTTAATATAATCTAAAAGAATTATCCAACAAAATAAAAGAAACATTACTATAAACTGAAATAAATATGTTTCTAAAACAAATAATTGGACAATTATTTGTATGGTTTATAATATTCTATAATTCTGTTGTATAAAATACTAGCTAACCGCCCCGGCTTCGCACAGATGCACTTGTATTATACATTCTTCTTGAAACACTCTATGTCTTCACTTAGAACTTTTAGACTACGCAACGGATTTTAATGCACTTTTTAGCTATAAATAGAGTGCTTCAGTGGTAGATTTATATGTATAATACATGTACACCCGTGCAAATCCGGGGCGAGTAGTTAGTAGTATATATAATATTTAACGCTATCCTAATAACAAACACACCACTATATCTAAACTATCTGTTAGTAGTATTTACCTTTGATTTTACAAAAGAAAAACCACAAAAACAATCTATTAATAAATTAAACGACATGTTTACGGGACATGCATTTCCTCGGCTCGTCTGTCTGTACGCATCTTTGTAACATTACTGGCTTGCAGTCATATGAAGTAATATTATAAAACAACTAACTTTAAGAGTCTGGTTGTAATTTCAAATTAACAACTTTTCACTAAATTCATATGAAATATGTATATGTATGTACTCATATAAAAACACTGTATTCATATAAAAAAACAATTGTTTGTCTGTTACATTTTGTTAATCTCTGAAATGATTGGATTGATTTTGAATATCCCGATGGTTTCCATAAATTGAGATGTAAGCTATCCTATCTTTCAAGTCAGATCAAATTGCACACACTGTGAAAATCAAATTTGCAATCGTCCTTAGGAGTCCATCGCGGACAAATAACGTGACACGTAATTTTTATATATAAAGATATCTACTCCGTATAATGAGTTGACGCAAGCCAGTAAAGGAGGAGACATGGCAGCGTGGAGCCGAGGGTTGTTCGAGATGGGTCGGTACTAACCTGTCTTCCGCAGCGGGTAGTCTGCTGGCGAGGGCTGCGCGGGCTGCTGGTTGAGGGTGAGCGGCAGCGGGCCAGCCAGGCGGTAAGGGTGCGCCGTCGCCGTCGCCCCTGTCGATGTGATGGACTCGCCTGATGATGACTTTACGATGCCCCTGAGAACACAACACATGTTGCCAATTAAAAAAAAAATAATCTAATAAAAAAAAAATCCAAATGGGTTATTATTAACCCGGGATGAACTCGCCTGATGACCTGTATATAGCTTTTAATTATTTATATATAAGTTTATTTATACAGTATATTTTATATTATATTTATATGGTGACAGAGCGCAGTAATATTCTAATTGATTTCCTTTCCATTATGACACTTTTCACTCCTTCATGGCTTTAATTATTTTTTTTTACACGTTTATTATATTCCTGTTCTTAGTATTCATATATATCAAATTAAATTATAGTATCTCGGTATTTATAAAGTTCTGGTACTCTAACTATAATACCTACTTTCCAAGTTCTTTTATTACTTATTTATTTCACATTATTTCATTAAGTACAGTATAGTTTATTAAAAAAAATACAAGGTACATTATTCACCCTCGAGGACATAGCTGAAAATCAGTGTTTTGCTCCTTGAGTGATTCTCCACACTGAGCTATGTACCAATTTTGTATTGCTGTAGCACACACATGCAGGTTTATACTTATTGAATTGTTATATTGTAGGTACTTGTCATATGATGTTATAATTAAGCCTATATGTGTGTACTAAGATACAAATAAAAACTATTATCTATCTATCTATCTATCTATATAATTTGTCTGTTAGTGTTATATTTATAAAAATAATAAAAATTAAATATTTACTACGGAAAAACGACCTATAGTCTGTTTTTAATACCAAAGACATATTCGACATTTCCGATGGTACCAGGTTGTTGTTTTTTTTTAAATAGGGTTGTGGCAAAACTGTAAAAACTGTAATACTGTAAAAAAAACTACATGTGCGGAAAAGCTCAAATGTATATTTGTGTTGTACAATAAAATTCTCGTGTAACAGTTTTCGTTCCCATACTCCTCCGAAACGGCTTGACCGATTCTCATGAAATTTTGTGAGCGTATTGAGTAGGTCTGAGAATCGGTCAACATCTATTTTTCATCCCCCTAAATGTTAGGGGTAGTCCACCCCTATTTTTTTTATTTTAAGGCAAAACAACGGTTACCGGGACAGCTAGTATACATATATAAGAAAATTTTGAAAATCAGTTGTGGAAAAATCATTCATAGCATTAAAACTAATATGTTAAAATAAAGTTTCCGATTAAACAAATCGGTATCGCAGGTGCACAGCACTGCCCCGCTATAGGTGGCAACATTATTTGAAAATTTGACAATTACACCTCTCAACTTAATCTCCGGGATTAAAAAAAAACAGACTATAATCGTAGTAACAGTGCGGCACTAAGTTCAATAAATACTTGATAACCAATAGACCAAAATGCTAATTTATTTATTTATTTATATATTCATTTATTTCAGGCAACTAGGCCCATATTATAAATACCTTATAGACTAACATACATATAATATAATATTTAAAAACTAATACAATGATATTGTCTGTGCGATCACGGCACTGAAGACGGCAATCTACCACGGTAGCGCCGATACACCACACCTTTCGGCCAGTAATCCTCTTTCATGAAGGTGGGCAGCAAGTCGGTGGGGACCAGGGCCACAAACGCTTTGAAACTCGCGTTGTGACTCGACTTCAGCTGCGTTACCCTCAATGTCAGGTGTTCAAAATCTACCCTGTACCATCGTAAGCACAGATTATTATATTAGAGCCCGTTAGTTTGTGTTCCCGCGTCTTTCCTTCCCCTCCATTACCTAGTACCAAACGGACCGTACAGCGGCCTTGACGCGCGCTCGCATTTGTTGTGAATTGAAATAAATTAGAACTGTGTTAAACCTACCTATCTACCTACTGTGAAACCTACTGTGAAAGTGTGTGAAAGCTAGCGAAGATACCTTCGAGACCCTGAGGCCCAAGAAATCCGCAGAACCATAAAGGTAAATGACTGACGCTTCCCTAACATTTTGGTAGCAGAGTAGTTTCCCAAACATCAGGTTTATAATATAATATTTGTTAGTACCATATTCAAATATTAAATGGGATCCAGAAAGTAAGGCAATGCATACCAATTCCTGTAGGGTGAGCCTGGCACAGTTCCATTGGCATTAGCGGCGGCCTGTTTCTTCTTCAGAAATTCCTGGAATTGATACAAATGATATTATATATTATTAACTAGCTTTAAACCGCGACGTCGTTCGTGTTACATGGTATATATTGATTGTGTAGCGAACTGGTGTTTCAGGCGTCCATAGGCTACGGTAACCGTTTACCATCAGATGGGCCGTATGCTTGTTTGCTACCTAAGTGCTATAAAAAAAAAAAGAACTCCTTGATAGGTTTTTATACCATTTTTAAATTTTAGAATAATATTCTTTGACATATTATTTTTGTTACTTTCTATTATATATCGCTGTCATACTAGTCGAATTTTATTTAATCTCCATATTTTCCTAATTAAAACCCTCAGCACCTCTCACTCATCAGACACATTTGATACCTTCGCTTCAGATTGGATACATAATGTGTACAGGCCGAGCTGATACGTTTCTTGTTTCACCACCATACAGAGTTATAAACGCTGTACGGCAAATATAAAACAATATAATAATTTCTTAGTAATAATTTATAATAATAATAATATCACAATTCACAAAGCGCCATCTAGTTTCAAGTTAAGCAGAGCTTGCGTTATGGGTACTGGAAAACTGATATATATATACACTTTTTTGTTAAATACATACTTTATATACATAGAAAACACTCAGACCGATACATCATACTTATGAATACAAATGTTTGTATCGTGCTAGGAATCGAACACGCAACCATCGGAAGTAAGGCAGTGTGCTAAACCGCTACATCACCGAGGCCATAACACTACTACTAGGTGACATCACTCGCATACGTTCTCATTCAATAGCACTAAGATGTCACGCCTCTTATCCTATTCACTGCCCAATCTGCACCCTACATTCGAAACAGCTATTCACTATTCACTCACATTCACTACACTATTCACCTATTTCAGCCGTCAAGCAGCTTGCTTACAAAGCAAGCTGCTTGACGGCTGAAATAGGTGAGACTGAGGTACCCAGGGGGTAGGGGGATTGTTAGTAATATGGATTGATAACCCCATTGCTAGCAATGTACCATGTCAGGTTGACCTCCACGCAGTTCCCCTGGAAACCATCGTGATAAATTCTTTGTGAATTTGTCACGATGGTCTAACTGACTTGACCTCATGCTCATCTTATCATCCATCACTGGTGCCCTGCCTGCGTAAACCGTTAGCGCAGGCGGGTGCACCATTCCATTATATATACATCTATACATATATATAAAATTGGAGTGTCTGTTTGTAATATTGAAATAACCGTATTTTACTACATGCATATGAATATAAATACGGTACGGAACAATTTTTTTTTCAATTTTTGTCTGTCTGTCTGTTTGTTATGGCTAATTTCTGAAATGGTTGGACCGATTTCGATGGGACTTTTTTTGGCAGATAGCTGATGTAATAAGGAGTAACTTAGGCTACTTTTATTTTAGAAAATTTCTAATTAACTTTTTGAATTCCACACGGACGAAGTCGCGGGTACAATTAGTTATCCGCAAGAAAAAGACTGGTACCCATGCAGACATCTTTTTACAGTCTACCTCTGGAAAAATTCCTGGTATGGACAAACATACAACCATTCAATTTTATGTATTAACATAACACAAGCAACCTGCGTATGGCGAAAACAACGCACTGTGACTTGTAATTAGCGATTCTCGGTAACTTTTGACGCGGGTTTATTTCGGTTTGACCCTGTAGAGGTCATGGAATAATTTGTTCAAATTATACACGGGTATATATAACTACATGTTATACCGTAAAGGAATTTATATTTAAAATCTGGGGTAACACATATGAAAAAAATATTGTCATTTGCGAACCTCCTCCTTTCTTTGAAGACGGTTGAAAATAAAACTTGAAGAGGGATTGCTTATATTAAGTTTATTTGAATAAAGATTATTTCTATTTCTATAGCTGATGATGGAATGGTGCACACTCCTGCGCTAACGGTATACTCTGGCGGGGCACTAGTTGATAAGATGAGCATGAGGTCAGGTCAGTTAGCACATCGTGGCAATTTACCCAAGAAACTATCACGATGGAACCACATGGATATAAACTTAACACGATACATTGCTGGTAGTGTGGTCTGTTGCGGGTGAGTGATACTATGTTGTTGGTCGAGACGATGTATATTATATACTAAGATCTTATATACTAAGTAACAATAGGAAAATCTAAGGTTTAGACACAGCAGTGCTTAGTAGACAATATTGAATTTGTCTTACTAGACATTATTAAATGCAATTATTATTTTAATGTATCTATGTGACAGTGTCCTACATGGTCCATTAATCTACATTGCTAACAATCCATTTCGCCCCTAAAGTTATATTATTGTAATGGTGAAATATTTGGATTATTTTTTTAATAAATCATAGCAAGCTAATGTCGAATCTCTTAATCTCGACGATATTATTGTATTAATTTGCAGATTTAACAAATAAAAATCATATTTAAACTTAATTGTTTTTATTCCACTTTTACATATTGAACTAGTCTTTTATGACTGAGCTAATAACGCGGGAAATGCGATCTGTCATATTGACATTCTATATGACATCTACAGATAGGTGACATGACAACTCTACAGCGACTACGCCTAAAAAGGTAGTGCTTCCAAATTTGACATCTAAATAATTACTGCGTCAAATTTAAAAAGTATATACTTATATAGATAAAGCAGGTGAATAACTGGTGGATGTAGACCTCTCACCTGTAGTTTCTGTTTGACTTGCGTGGAAGCATTGGCGCTGGGCTCCAGTTTGTCTTTCTTCCGCAGCAGCTCCACTCGGTCCCGTTCGTGCCTCTCGAGGGCCTCTCTTGCCTCACGAGCCTCTCGGGCCTCCCGTAGCGCCGCCTCCGCTTTCTGTTGCTCCCACATCTGGAAATACAGAAGTATATACGTTGTAAGAAGATACAAAAGAAGAACTGTATACATTCCAAATTCTAGAAGGTAAACGGTTGGTTTCATTGTTTATATTTGTAACACTAGCCACCCGCTCCAGATTCGCAATTACTGTAGGATTAGGTTTTCTTTTATTAAAGTATAGCCCCTATTAAATATTTTTTATGATTAAGGTTTTCCATACAAAAATTGCTACTATGCAAAATTTTCTGCAATAACCAATTCAACTTGATGAACCTTTGCACATAGGTTAACTAATCAACGTTTCACACTATTCAGATTTTATTTAAACAAGTTTATTTTAGCCGTAATTAGATTAGATGAAAAATTAGATTTCCCTAAAAACCTAAGTTTAATTCGTTCGTATAAACAATCCTAGACATCATAAAAGTTAAACAAAAACTGTTCAAGTTATAATTAATTAAGCGAATAACGAAAAAACATTTTTTACTGTAATAACAGAGTAGAGCGGAACTGTATGTATTGACCGCGGTCCCACCTCCAAGAAAACCCTGAGAAGGTTTCGCCTGTATCCCCATGCGCCTCCTCAAAGACGGGGGTCTTTTCCAGTAAACCCGAAGAGGCTTGCAGCTTAAGCTAAGGAGTCGCGGTGGACTGACACTATACTCCCGTGACTTCGGCCACGGACGGTAATCAGGATACCTTGAGTTTTCATTGAGTAGATGTACTACAGTACTTATCAAGTAAATAAACCGCTGGGTACCGCTGTCTCACAGCGGTACCCGCAGACGACTTGTACAAAATCTACCTCGTAGGGGGGAAAGTAGATTGTTAGTAATGTGGACTGATGCCCCCATTGTTACTAATGTACCATTACAGGTTGACTCCACGCGGTTCTCCCTGGAAACCATCGTGATAAATTCTTGCTGAATTTGTCACGATGGGCTAACTCACTTGATCTCATGCTCGTCTTATCATCCCCCACTGGTGCCACGACAGCGTAAACCGTTAGCGCAGGCGAGTGCACCATAGTATTATCATCCATAAAAAAACCAGGATATTTTGGAGTTTTTATTGGGTAGGAGTATCAGAGCACCTATTCGCCTCCCTCGGGGCGAGTGTGTGAAGGATTTTCTTTAAGAAAAAAACAAAGGTGAGCCTCCCCCGAGGCGAGCGATTCTCCATGAGGGATTTTCTTCAAACAAACTAAGGTGAGACAGAGGTATCCGTGACGACTTTGTCAAAGTCTACCTCTAACAAACGTACGTAAAGATCAGTTTTATAAAGGTTAATTGCGCAATAATTACATGATATCACATTAGTTCCTTCCACAACAAACAACTATGTACATTCAATTCTTTAAATATATAAATATTATATAAAACATGTCAATGAGCAACTTGTGCGTCACGTATGTTGACTCAAACTGCATATAAGTGAACTATCAACATTGAATTGGACACAATCCACATATCCCGTACATACCTACATATTTTTTTAATGAATAACGGTGTAATAATGTAGTGGTTTCAGACATGAATGCGGTCAACACTTGTTTTGTAAATAATCTTCTACAAAACCCACTGTTTGATATAGCACTGATCAACAAAAAAAATGTTTGTTTCCTTCGATTTTTATTCCGTTTCCATCTCGAATTAACGCGTATTGTTTAAATATAGCAACAATTTTTCTCTTTTTTTTTTGAGTTTTTGTTTTTGAGTTACAGCTAACTTCCCTCATTTACTATGTTCACCTTAGATTTGCGTTTTTTTTGGACACTGAAATATATTTTGCTGTTGTTTTCGATATGGCTTCGTCAACAAGATGTTGTGTAATGAATCCCGATTGTTATCTATATATATTGAATATCGAAAACCTATATGTTATCAAAATGAGAAAACTGTGCATATAAAAAGTTGAAGCCATAAAGCCAAAAAAATTAAGGAAACTAGACTTGTGTTGACCAGTGTAATGGACGATAATAGTAGAGGATGATAAGTAGAGCATGGAGCCAAGTCAGTTAGTTATTTTTACATTTCATGCGTTTACCTATGACGTCCTAAAAACTAAATGCTTTTATAATATACAGGAATATTTGATAAATACATAAATTATTTTGTATACCAACATTTCGATATGAAATTGTTCAGAAGTTTAGAAAAACTATAAGTACAAACATGGATGCCTATCAATAGCAGCAATAGTTGGGTAATCAACTTAAAGGATAAGAGGTGTGTTAGAGTTTAAAATAGATGTTTATCTATAAAATAGTATTGTTTGCATGCAGCGTTAATAGATGGCGCTGTAACAAAATTGAAACTCGCTAATGTTTCGTTTTATTGAAATCTTATATGTTATTTGTAATATTATTTTTTTAACCCCCTCCGATTGATTCCCAGTCCAATTCAAACGGAGATCGATATTACGACGGCCTGAGCAGAGGTTCGAAACCCTACCAGTGTCCTCAGGCTAAAGTCGTATCCGTCAGGCGGGAGTTGGCCTTCAGCCGCTCCATAAGTCCTTCCTTTGGTTTGTAGTGCCATCTGCACTCGTCCGGTGAAGCTGTAAAGGCCAGCTGCGGCCGACAGCATTAGAGTAGTCCGAAATTTTTTTTTGTACCTGTATTTGAAAATGACCAATAATCTTATATACATGAGATGTTTTGGTTTATACTACCCTTAGGACCTTGTGTTTTTAACAAGGTGTGACATTTTAGTTCTCTGGAACAGCAACGTTTGAGTGGTAACGATGTGTCCCATGATACCGTGCTCCGTAGTGCTGTTACTGCTTACTGTGTACTCAGCTGGTTTCCCAATCCAATTAACAACTAATAAAAAAACTGTTGTCATTCATGTAGACAGACGGACGCCAGAACGCGCCAACGATATATATTAAACAGAAACGTGTCATTTGAAAGCGCTGTTAATTTCGCGAGCCACGGAATTAAACATATATATTTGTCACCGCCCACTCCTGAATGTTTTGGATATTGTCCCATTATTATATGAACAATTTCCTTTAGTTATTTTGGGAATTGTTAAAATCACATATTTAATAATAATAATAATAATAATAATAATAATCTCAGGACAATTCACACAGCGCCATCTAGGCCCAAGTTAAGCTAGCTAAAGCTTGTGTTATGGGTACTAGACAACTGATACAAATACATAGATATATTTTTTTTTGTAAATATATACATATTATACATAGAAAATACCCAGACCGATACAAACAATCATACTCATATATACAAAAGTTTGTGCCGTGCGAGGAATCGAACCCGCGACCATCGGTCGTAAAGCGGTATGCTAGACCGCTAGACCACCGAGGTCGTCATATTTATATAAACTAACGAGTGTAACATATATACAGATTTTATGAGATCAGTGCATATTTGTTGTTTCGATTCCTCGTACGGTACAAGTATTTGTATTCATGACTATGATTGTTTATACCGATCTGGATCAAACTAGTGTAACATATATACAAATTTTATGAAATCAGTGCATGGTCGTGGATTCGATTCCTCGCACAGCACAAAAATTCATGAGTATGATTCCTTGTACCGATTTGGGTTTTGTCTATGTATATTATGTATGTATATAAATCAATCAGTAGTAACACAGCTCCATCTAGTCCCAATCTAGCTGAGTTCGTGTTATGGATACTAGATAACTGATACAAGTACTCAAATGTTTTTATTAGACTATGAATAAAAACTTTCAAACCAATAATCATACTAAAGAGTATAATATATTTTTATTCATTGTACAGTTTATTGTAATCGTTAGAAAGATAAATCATATACATTTATCTTTGCAACGATGTGAGGAATCTATCCCGTTACCATCGGAAGTAAAGTGATATGCTAAACCGATAGACCACCGGGGCCGTCAATCCGGACTATTTGATCTATGTAATCTAGATAGATTACATAGATCAAATAGTATAGTTAAATAGATTAAATAGTAGTACATATATTAATGTAGTTCAAATATCACTTAGTCTAGAATTCTAGATAGACTAAGTGATATTTGAACTACATTGGCAGCAGTCTTTCCAGCTTCACTGAACGATAGGGGGCGAGTGCAGATGGCACTCCAAACCAAAGGAAGGACTTATGGAGCGGCTGAAGGGCAACTTGTTTGCCTGACAGGTACGACTTTAGTCTAAGGCTAGGGGTTCAAACCTCGACACAGGCCGTCGTAATTCCGATCCCCGCTCGAATCGTTGGACCGGCGGACATCCTCGTTTCGAATCAAGTACGCGGTCACTTCTATTTTTTTTGTAATCGTAAGTAACGGTTCGCAACATTTACCGTTACGTTTTTTAACATTATGTAGGCATAAACGTTTTTTGATTACAACTTTGTATAGTCTGTATTTTATTCCCGGAGAAAAATTTGACATTTCCGATGTTGCCAGGTTTTTGTAATTTCTAAATAGGGTTTTTTGGGGAAATTAATGTTAATTACCCATTTTTATAGATGACTTAGAAATAATTGGTTGTAATTTAATGCAAAATTAGTAGTTTATTTTTCACTAAATTAAAGAGTAACTACCTTTTTTTAAAAAACAAAGTACCTTCTTATGGTGTCATATATCATAAAACATTACCTATTTGAATATTTAGCTGTTTGAAAGAAAAAAAATGTCGGCCTTCTAAAAAGGAATAGGCTCTTTTCTTGAAGGTTTCAATATCGTATCGGTTCGGAAATACCATTGCTGGAAGGTGATTCCACAATGTGGTTGTGCGTGGCATTATTTGAAAATTTTACATTTACATCTGTCAATTTAGTCTCTGGAATTAAAAAAAAGACTACAGTTGCTATTGATCTATCTCTAGTAGTATTCTCATAAAGCAAAGTCAGTCTGTATCTCTGCTTAGTCCTTCTAAATCTAGTAGTCTAATATATATATAAGTCAAAGATGACTGACATAGTGATCAACGCACAGCCCAAACCACTGGACGGATCGTGCTGAAATCTGGCTTGCAGGTAGATGTTATGACGTAGGCATCAACTAAGAAAGGATTTTGATTAATTCTACCCCCAAGAGGATTAAATAAGAGTTGTAAGTTTGTATGATACTTTGTCAATTTTAAACCGATGGTGCTGAGACTTTGCATGCATAAACCTACTATGACGTAGGCATTCCCTAAGAAAGAAGAAATCCCTAAGAAGGCATTCCCTAAGAAAAATGATAAATTCCCCCCCTAAGGGGATAAATTAACGCGAGCGAAGCCGCGGGCAAAAGCTAGTACTCTCATAAAGCAAAGTCAGTCTGTATCTCTGCTTAGTCCTTCTAAATCTTAAGGCACTCATGCGTAGTAAATCCAGAAGACTTAGATGCTCTGTATTTTTTATAGCATTTTTTTTATTCAATTGGACTTTTAACATTGTATGTTTATATTCTAGTTAAGTGGGTAATTTCAACTAACCACCGACTATGAACAATGCAAATGACGTACAACCAGTTCCAGGTTGTATATGTCAATGAGGTTAAATGTAGCCACATAGCAGGCACGTGAATGATGTAATTACGGACTGCTCGACCATTCATGTCTATTTATATCGTGGAGTCGACGCCCATCAGTGGACATAGCCAACTATTTGTCAAATTCCAGACATTTTGTATGATATCTACTCATTTAGTTTTTTTTTTCGGACTACTCTAATGCTGTTGGCCGCAGCTGGCCTTTACAGCTTCACCGGACGATAGCGAGCGAGTGCAGATGGCACTCTAAACCCGCGGAAGGACTAATGGAGCGGCTGAAGGTCAACTCCCGCGTGACAGATACGACTTTAGTCTGAGGGGTTCGACCCTCGGCTCAGGCCGTCGTAACATCGGTCCCCGTTTGAAGACGGGGGATCGATCGGAGGGGGCCACTCATCTAGAGGAAGCTATTTATTTATAAGGGATGACAATGGAATGGTGCATCCGCCTGCGCTAACGGTTTACGCTGGCGGGTTACATTTACATTTCAAACTTGTAAAGTCATAACAATTATTTAAAAGAGCAACACACAAGTTCCTTGCATGTTCTTGTTGTGATGAGACAGCTTTCTGAATGAGCGGTAGATTAAAAAAGTAAGTATGACTATTCAATGTTTAAATTTAAGTTTAGTTCAATAGAGAATTTTCTATTCTATTCTATTCTATTGTATCCTTGGACACATTAAAACGATATTGCTGTGGTACTCGTATGTTTCCGTTCTTGAGGACTAATCCTACCCATTTGTTTTCCGATAAAACTCATAAAAGGATCCAACTCGGATTATTTGTGGTATAAAAGTTTATATTTGCAGTGGCAATTTCCACAGATTGTTATAATTACTTGCCGATAAATACCACGCCCTCGTTTTATATATAATCAACACTATTCCACTTTTTATAAGGCTAGATAAATGATACTGCATTACTTGTCCTAATTATAATAATATTACTAATTTATTTATTTAGATAACTTATTTTCATACAAGTGTTTAGGCAAAAATTTACGCATCATATTTAGATATTTAGAGATCAACTTCTTGATCTTATTAGTAACTAGCTTTTATCCTCGTAGGGGTGGAATTTATCAAAATCGTTTCGTAGGGGATGCCTACGTCATAGTAGCTTTAAGCGTGCAAAGTTTCAGCACGATCGATTTAAAATTGACAAAGTTTAATATAAACTTTCATCCCCTATTTGACAACGTATCAAGTAAATAATTAGTTGATTAGCATACAACGTTATAATTTATGAAATTATTTAAAAGAGCAATACATAAGTATCTTGTTCGTTCTTCTTGTGATGAGACAACTTTCCGAATGAGCGGTAGATTAAAAAAATGTGATGACTATTCAAAAGTGCTTCAATGTAAGTTTATTTGAATAAATAATTTTCTATTCTATTCTATTTTATTGCAACTATTCGCTGGACAGGTATGCCCAGTTTGCATGGCGTTATTACTACTCACAATTCCGGAACTGATACGGATACAACCACTACTAAAATAATAAAAATAAATAATACAAATTAAATAATAAAAAAAACAAACAAAAATATTAATTTATTTTATTTATTTATTTATTTATTCATTTATTTCAGGCAACTAGGCCCATATTATAAATACCTTATAGACTAACATACATATAATATAATATTTAAAAACCAATACAACTATATTGTCTGTGTGATCACTGCACTGAAGACGGCAATCTGCCACGGTAGCGCCGATACACCACACCTTTCGGCCAGTAGTCCTCTTTCATGAAGGTGGGCAGTAAGTCGGTGGGGACCAGGGCCACAAACGCTTTGAAACTCGCGTTGTGACTCGACTTCAGCTGCGTCACCCTCAATGTCAGGTTACTCTTGGTACGAATATAATCGACAATGTCCTGCTCCTTAGTGGCGTAATGTAGACGGGACAGGTACATTGTCGTGGTCGGTGTAGCAGCACGCAGCAGAAAGTTGGGCCCAGTGAGTGCAGTGCCACAATGATTCCTATTGACCCTGTTTGTGCGCCTCTTCTTTTGTACCACGACGAAGCCATCATCGTCGCGGTTCCCAGTGGCAGCACACGTAGGGTCAATGTTCAGTGCCGTTTTTGGCACACGCCGCTGTACTGAAGCAGCCGATTTGCTAGCGACGACGGCGGCAAAATCTCGACGCTGTGGTTGCACCGAGGATTTTGTTAGCGCTGCTTCCACATGCAGCGGTATCGGCGCTCGCGAGCTGCGGGCGGGGAGCACGGGGGGCGCGGCGGCCGGCGGTGACACCACATCTGGTGACGTCAGTGTCGACGTCGAAACCGCTGACTCCGCCGTGAACGCATCGCGGCATGCCCCACGGCGCGTGTTGATGTTCGTAGCGTCAAGTGACCTAGTTTCTTTTCGCGAGTCGCGCAAACTGTCCACTTCCTTGCGCAACTCACTAATTATGTGCTCTGACGCATTGAAACGTAGCGTCACATCTGCCAAACTCTTTTTTAAGGACACAATATCCTTGAGTAGGCTGGTAACATCGACGTGATCAAATGTGACTGGAGGAAGTTTGTTTAAATCCTTCGCCACAAAAGTCGGCACGTCGTCTGGATCGGTCTCCTTCAGCAGCGTTATAATATAGTCGTAATAAAAACGAACCATTCATCGGGATTACTGACATAATAGTATATTATTTGGACATATATATAAACAATGAATTTTTTAATTGTAAATATAAATCCCTAATTAATTTCAAAAATCCTTTCATCTATAAAATGCTGCATTATCAGAACATGGTCTATATTTTATTTACGACACAATTAGAACTACCTACAATTCCCGTGCGAACCCGTGCAGGTATCTAGTATTCAATACGTTACTACTTTAAAATAAAAAAATCTACAAGCTAATATGATAAAAAAAATCTAATATAATTTTTCTTCTTGTATAAAATAGACACCGCTAAAGAATTAAAAGAAAAGCATAAAAAATATATTATATAGACTCTTGAAATTTTCAAATTCATCACCAATTCACCTTAAAGTGAAGCCTGAGCTGCTGTTCATGTTCCTGGGCGAGCTGCTGCCGCTGCTGCTGGAACGACTGCAGCAGGATCTCCTGCTGCAGTTGCTGTTGTTTCTTCAACTGAAACAGAATCCCAACTGCTTTTAGCAGACCGCCCTGCACTCATCACTGCTGTGGCGACGTTAATGAGTCACTGGTAACTCTGATGGTGAATGGTATCCCATTAATTCGAGCAGTGTTTCCCAACCTTTTAGTGCCATGCCCCACTTTCTAAAATTCTAATGCCTTAAAAATTAGATGGTTAAAAAATTAGAAAATGAAATAATAGGTTTTAGGAAGAAATCACTAGGAAATTAACAATGAAACAAAGGTAAGTAAATTTTCAAAAAACGTAAAATTGCAATTGACATTCCATCTAATTTTAACAAAGAGTCCATTTTCGGATTGCCCCTCTTAACAATCAAATTAGACCCTGCGGGGCGTAGACCTCACGTTGGTAAACACTGAATTAGACCCTCGACGGGTGTAACTAATCTGGTGCACTTGCAACACAAGTTTTAAATATTAGAAACATCTGCGTTAGTTGACATTGTTTGCTGATGCCAGGTTTGTCAATCGTGGTATGCGAACAAAGAATTCATGACGGACTTAAGTAATAGAAGATACGAGAACATTATCATCTCTCGACAATTTTGAACAAGACTCCAACGTATCGTATGTATGTAAGTTGTCCTCTGCAGTCAATATTTCATAGAATAGCAAAAATACAAGACCAGTAATTAATTCAAACGTAATTAGTAAGTTTTCTATAAATATCGAAACAAAATGTTGTTGACAAAGTTTAAATTAAATTAAATTTATTTGCTGGAAACATGTTTAAATCGATGTCACAGTTATTTTTACAATTATACTGTCCAATGTGGTTTGCCACAGATAAACAAATTTCAATGAATAACAACATTAAATGCACTACATATAGCAGCATTGTCCGTAAGTATAAGAAATCATCTCGTAAATATTTTTGTCCGTCAGCCATTTCTTTAATTTCAATTTAAAACCATTGAATAATAAGATTCAATTTAGGATTGACAAACCTGAACTTAAAGCACACTAGTGTGTTAGTTACACCTATCGACAAATAGCACTGTTGACATAACCTTAAAAGTAGGTGTTTTGTGATATTATGTAAGTATTGTTATTGTGTTCAAGTATTAATATTTTATCATTGAAACATACAATTGGTCTGTAGGTGAGACTGTACCACTCACGTTTGTTAACAAACACGTCTATACTGAGGGTAAAAGTGTCAAATGTAGGTAGTAAGTGATATGATAAGCAGTATAACAAACAAATACAAAAACAATCATGCTACAGTGCTAAAATAGCTATAGTACAATTACAATTTATAAAACAGTTATTAATCTACAACAAAATTACAATTTATAGAACATGTTCAATTCAAATACGTATATGTCGTCCAATTGAATCTGTGAGAAAATTTAATAAACCTATACACCACACTGTTAAAAACTGTAGCTTTATTAGCAAAAACATTGTGTCATATTCAACGGGGATACTGATTCACGGATGCTACTCATATATTGAATCACTGGAGGAGTACGGCAGGCAGGGGCGTGCGTTACGCACATAGCAGGCTCCATTCACAAAGCTCTCACAAACCGAGCATTCGCTATGAATATGACACGATATCTTTACGATGTATTACATAATTTACACTCACTTGTAGCAGGAAAGTATTTTCTAAGGATTGTTTCGCTCTCTCCGCGATATGATTCTTTCTTGGGCTCTGATTCTGACAACGAGAGGAAATATATGTAGTCCCCCACTCTACAGGCCGGACCGAGCGGCGCAGTTCACATGACAGGAATCAAGTAAAATAACATCACCAATATCAAACTGCACAAATGAGTAAAGACGAAAATTTACATTTTAATACGGAAATTAAATCAAAAGCAATCAAAAGTAAAAAAGAAAAATTAGGTCGTTTTGGAAGCCTGTTGCTATCAAATGCCTCTAAGAATAATTCTGATACAGATGTTTCCATAGACATACATTTTAGTGAATGAATGATGCTCAAATACGAAGCTGCGTGGATGAACACAACCTTGATGCCGTCGCTGAAAACATCGCAGCATAAAAATATTGAAAAGCGGTTGCACAAACGGCGTGTAAGCATATTTCTGGCGTCGCGCGCATTATTTTGGTACGGTGGAAAAAACGGCGGGCGTCGGAATGTGCGTGCCGCGAATAGACGCGCGGACGGATGTTTTGCGCGCACGTGTGGGCGCTACGAAAATATTGTCGTGCTTCTTGCTTGGCATGCTTCGAGCATAACAGCTTGGACGACTGTCCGTCGGCGATACCCCGCCCATGCACACTGCAGATTACTTGGATCTAATTTGAATTTAAAAAATCCAAAAATTTGCCCTTTTACGTCATTATAGTTAATTTATTTGTCATAGTTTATTGGGCGAAATTATAATGTTTTTATTTGTAATAGATGATGATAATGTTGCTTCTGCCTGCGCTGACAATATACGCTAGCGTGCCACCAGTGATAAGTATGATGTTGCTACTAAAACTTCTTGCTGGTAGATACCAAAAATTTTGTCAACGTAGATTTCTGACTGACATAAACGAAATGAATCATTGAGACCATCCTACTTATCAGATCGACCTATCTTAATTGACCTGATTAATAAACTATGCATACAATCCGCGGCCTCTGTTCGCCGAATGCGTAGGCGCAGTACGATTCGCTACACGTGTAACTATTATTTTCGTCTCTTTACAGATGGCCACTTGATTTTAATGTTATCTATCGCCGGGCAGTGACAGTTCGCATTTCAGCTTTACACATTTTTTTCTATTCTATTACTGTTGACCCCAGATGGCCTTTACAGCGTCACTGGTAGGTGCAGAAGGCATTCCAAACCCGCGGAAGAAATTAAGTAGTGATCCAAGATCAAATTCTGAGTGACGGTTCACAAGTTATACATATTTATGTAATTGAAATTGGATAGACACCAACGAATGTCCTGAACTATCTTGTAATTCCACTGCTTTTCTCACCTTTCAATACTTTTAGAAGACTGCATCATGAGGACAAGGATATAAATTTTATAAAAATAGGGTCAAAAGTCGCGGAAAACAACTAGCATAGTCATAAAAATAATATTAAAATGAACGTAAAGTATAAAAACAAATAGTCGTTACGAGTGGAGTATGGTGAGTGACTCGCTATTGGATATAGCGGGAGGAAGGAGGCCACGCAATGTAACAACATTAATTCTAAAATTAATCCTCCATAATTACAGGGAACGGAACGCATCAGGGATGCCAACCGTATCGATATCTTCGTGGACATTTGTTGAATCTTTTCGGAGTGTAACCTCATATAAGCGTTCTTAGTGTGGAATCAAAGAACACCTATATAGATTACAACTTAGGTCATTCTAAAGTAGGATCAATTAAATTCTCAAATAAATTTAGTCACGTGCGTTCCACAAAATAGTAATAGTAAAAAAAAATGTTTTTACTAACCTAAATATTTGATTCAAGACGAAATTGTACATAACAGTAAATATTCGTTTTAAGAAGAAATTGTATAGTTTCAAATGAAGACGATGCGATCTACCGATTGGCATATTTCCTTAAACACTATTTGAGAAAACAAAATATTTATTTAATTTTAGATCTAGTGTGCGAGAGTTACCGCTTATCCATCCATTCATCAGGTGAGCCGTCAAACTGTTTGCAATTTCAATTACATAAAAAGAATCTCGTACAACTTCAACAATTACCTATGTCTTATGGGAATCGGTCTAAATAGTATGCGAGGTTAGAGACGCAAAGTGAGCTAATGTAGGTTTTATTATTCCTTCGTATATTTTATGGTTGGTAACCCTGGACCCCATGTAAATATAGTAAAGCAGACGGACTGACCGAGCGCTCACGGTATATCGCGTTGATATTGGTTTATTTATAACAGCGCGCGAGATCTTTTTATAAATACTGCTTGGGCCGAGTTTGAAAACAAGATGGATGGGCGCTGGCACGCGGTCGCAATATTCCGGGGAAAGGTCACGGGAACTCGCAATTTTTTCAAACGCTGACCCCTCTATATTTATTAGGCGGGTTCTTTTTTGGTATCTCCTGTCACGACAAAGGGCCTGTTATAATTAGTTGCCTTTTTCTGTTATCGAGTCCTTGACTGGTCGACTTTTATAAATTTATATCCTTGTCCTCATGATGCAGTCTATCTAAAAGTATTGTAAGGTGAGATAAAGCAGTGGAATTACGAGATAGTTCAGGACATTCGTTGGTGTCTATCCAATTTCAATTACATAAATATGTATAACTTGTGAACCGTCACTCAGAATTTGATCTTGGATCACTACTTAATTTCTTCCGCGGGTTTGGAATGCCTTCTGCACCTACCAGTGACGCTGTAAAGGCCATCTGGGCCACACTAGCGAACTCTCCCGACTTCGCAGATGTATGTTTGCCATTTTTGCTTTTATAAATGTAGAAACTTATTTGAACAAAAGGCTTACTTTCTGTTTTGTGATTATATATGAACCATCTGATCTTCAAGAATAGAATACAATTTCTTGATAGCTAATTATGTGGGTAAATTAATTTGCATTTGATATAACAATAGCGGGAGAGGAAGACTGAGGCAGGTAGCTGTGCCAAGCAAAACTGTATCCAGCAAATGAAAGACAGAATTGGAGTCGTGTAGGTTCATAGATCAAGGTTTAAAGAGTATGATGGAAGAACGTACAAAGTGGCAAAAGCTCCACAGACAAGAGCGTCGCGCTCACTGGTATATATTATAAATTATTATTATATAATGTCATAGAATTATTATATGTCTTATAAGAATATCTATGAATTATTATTATACTTTAGTTACAATTAATACGAGTAATTGCACTTCAGCTTCTAACTGCAACTGTCAAATGATTCATATAAAATCGCAAACCCATCAATTTCAATATCTTACTTAGAATAAAATGAAATTGCTTCCGCTGTCCATTCGTTTATATCTTTTAAACTAGGCAACGGATTTTAATGCACTTTTAGCAATAGGTAAAGTGATTCATGAGGAAGGTTTATATGTAGAATACATGTACAACAGTACGAGGCCGGGGCAGATAGCTAGAGTATCTTCTTCTTCTGGTCTTATCCCATTTTCATTTGGGGTCGGCTCTCCTAATCTGCCTTCTTCAGTGGTGTCTATTCTAAACCGTTGCCGGCTCTATGTTGTCGTAGTCCTTAAGGTCCTTACTAACTACTGACATTCATGTTTTTCGGTTCTGACTTGAGGTCGAGAACTTTTCTCGTCAAGTGGTCTTCCGGTCTCCTCATGAGATGGCCATACCATATGAGTCGTGCTTCCACTAGCTTATCCGTTATAGGTCTTATTCTGAATGTGCCTCAGATCTGTGTCTGAATGTGCCTCTGCCTCTGTCTAATGATTTGAGCATTATATAATCTATACATATAAATAAAATTGGAGTGTCTATTTATGACATTGAAATAACCGTTTTTTACTACTTGCATGTGAATATAAATATGGCACATACACCAAAATATAAATTTTTACCTTTTTTGTCTATCTGTCTGTCTGTTTGTTCCGGCTTATTTCTAACTGGCTGGACCGATTTAGACGGGACGTTTATTGGCAGGTACCTGATGTAATAAGGAGTAACTTAGGCTACTTTTATTTTAGAAAAATAAAGTTAAATTCCACGCGGTCGAAGTCGCAGCTACAGCTAGTAAAGTATAAATACTGGTGTCCTGGCAACAAATACCGCAAGTGCAGGCGGGTTCACTATCATCAACCAAAAACTAAATGGTGTTTGAATTCCGAAATAAAAAGAAATACTTGATTCCTGTCAATATTGCTGGCCGCGTTCGATCGCCGATGTGATCTGATGATAGACTGGTGATTACCTGCATAATCTGATGATGGAAGCTGGTGTCTGCCATGGGCAGGTGCGCGGCGTGCGGCGGCGACGGCGTGTGGTGCGGGGAGCCGTCAGCGCCGCCGGCTGTCTCGTGCGCCATATCTGGGGACCAACAAATTAAGAGTTACTCCATGTTACATTATAAATTTTATTAATTTAATTATTGAAATGTACCTTCTATATATAATATAAATCAAAGGATCTGTTAAATCATATTTACTGAGCAAAGCCTATTACTCAATAAACGATTACTTGAATGACGAGCGTGCATGGCAATAGTTGTTCATGCACGGGATTTTCATTTAATAAATATAACAACTAACATTAAATAAATATAAATTGTAAATTTATGTTTATATAGGTATGCTTTAAAAAAAATAAGTAATTAAATTGAGTTTCTTGCCAGTATTTCTCAATTGGATCTATATATCTACTGAATTGGACGGTAGGGAAAAAATTATAATACACAAAATTTTACGTTCATAAGCGGCTAAAATGTCTTACATGAATAAATGATTTTTTTATTTGAATTTTGAATAATATAGATATATTTGGTATATACGAGATTGGGATTTATCGGTCACGAAAAAGCATTACCATAATGCCATCAGGCATTAAGTCCGACATATATACAATTTTGTGTGTAATAGAATAAATAAAAAAATTATTAAGGACAATTAAAATAGTCTTCTTCAACAGACAGTAAGATACCAAACAAGATCTAACACAAAATATATAGACACCGACATATCTATAAGTGTTCATAAAGACCGACAGTTGAGTAACGTGCAATCAGTCTGTGCCAAACTAACGGTAAACACCATACAACAACACAAAGAATAACAGTAACTGTAGCAGATTACAAAACATCGAAACGTTTTGACACAACCTTTTTTGAAAGTTGCTTAGAAGTAAATTTCCGAACAGATACAATATTAAAACCTTGAAACCTTCAAGAACAGAGCTTATTCTTTCTTAAAAGGGCAACAAGGACAACGCACTTGCAATTTCCTGGTGTTTTTTGCTTGGATGTGTATTTCCGAACAGATACGATATTGAAACCTTCAAGAACAGAGCTTATTCTTTCTTAAAAAGTCGACAAGGACAACGCACTTGCAATTCCCTGATGTTTGTTGCTTGGATGTGTATTTCCGAACAGATACGATATTGAAACCTTCAAGAACAGAGCTTATTCTTTCTTAAAAAGTCGACAAGGACAACGCACTTGCAATTCCCTGGTGTTTTTGCTTGGATGTGTTTTCCGAACCGATACGATATTGAAACCTTCAAGAATAGAGCTTATTCTTTTTTTAAAAGGACGGCAAGGACAACGCATTTTCTTTTCCCTGATGTTTTTTGCTTGGATGTGTATTTCCGAACCGATACGATATTGAAACCTTCAAGTACAGAGCTTGTTCTTTCTTAAAAGGGCAAGAAGGACAACGCACTTGCAATTTCCTGGAGATTTTTGCTTGGATGTGTATTTCCGAACCGATACGATGTTGAAACCTTCAAGAACAGAGCTCATTCCTTCTTAAAAGGCCGACAAGGACAACGCTCTTGAAATTCCCTGATGTTTTTGCTTGTAGATGTATTTCCGAACCGATACGATATTGAAACCTTCAAGAACAGAGCTTGTTCTTTCTTAAAAGGGCAACAAGGACAACGCACTTGCAATTTCCTGGAGATTTTTGCTTGTAGATGTATTTCCGAACTGATACGATATTGAAACCTTCAAGAACAGAGCTTGTTCTTTCTTAAAAGGGCAACAAGGACAACGCACTTGCAATTTCCTGGAGATTTTTGCTTGGATGTGTATTTCCGAACAGATACGATATTGAAACCTTCAAGTATAGAGCTTGTTCTTTCTTAAAAGGGCGACAAGGACAACGCACTTGCAATTTCCTGGAGATTTTTGCTTGGATGTGTATTTCCGAACCGATACGATATTGAAACCTTCAAGAATAGAGCTTATTCTTTTTTAAAAGGGCAACAAGGACAACACTCTTGAAATTCCCTGATGTTTTTTGCTTGGATGTGTATTTCCGAACCGATACGATATTGAAACCTTCAAGAATAGAGCTTATTCTTTTTTAAGAGCTTATTCTTTTTTAAATGGACGGCAAGGACAACGCACTTGCAATTCCCTGGTGTTTTTGCTTGGATGTGTATTTCCGAACCGATACGATATTGAAACCTTCAAGAATAGAGCTTGTTCTTTCTTAAAAGGGCGACAAGGACAACGCACTTGCAATTCCGTGATGTTTTTTGCTTGGATGTGTATTTCCGAACCGATACGATATTGAAACCTTCAAGAACAGAACTTATTCCTTTTTAATAGGCCGACAACGCACTTGCAATTTCCTGTTGTTTTTTGCTTGTAGGTGTATTTGCAACCGATACAACATTGAAACCTTCAAGATAGCGCTTATTCTTAAAAGCCTGATAACGCATTTGCAATTCCCCTGGCGTTGCAGATGTTTATAGGCAGTGATCACTCACCATCGGGTGATCCGCAAATTCGTTTGTCCCCTATGCTACAAAAGATTTTTTTCATGTTAATCGGCGATTAGTCATAAGACTACAAGAGGATGTGTGTGTTACTTGTTTTATAGTCGAAGAGGTCAGCTCCTCTTCAGGCTTTTTACATTTCATTCCTCATATAGTCTTTGGATTGGTTGAGAAGGATCTAATGGCTATAGCAGCATAGCCATTAGATGCTAACTGTAAAAAGGTACTAGCCAACCATATTTTAATACAACACTTTGTAAAAGGTCATCAGTGTAACTATAATTGACCTCGGTGGTCTAGCGGTTAAGCTCACTGCTTTACTTTCGATGGTCGTGGGTTCGATTCCTCGCACGGTGCAATTATATTCATGAGTATGATTGTTTGTGTCTGGGTGTTTTCTATGTATAATATGTATTTACGAAAAAAAAAATCTATGTATTTGTATCAGTTATCTAGTACCTTATGGGTATTAGATAACTGATACAAATGCATAGATTTTGTTTTTCGTACAAGCTTTAGCTAGCTTAACTTGTGTCTAGATGGCGCTGTGTGAATTGTCCTGAGATTATTATTATTATTAGTTATCTGTGAGTTAAAGTACTGTCAAAATACTTTAACTATGTGTCAAAACAAGGTAACTAGCTAGTAACTAAAAAGGAATGCTACAAAACTTAACATATATAGTACCAAAAGCACTGAAGTAAACTCTAGGAATCATTTCAGGATTCTGAAACTCCAGGGTGACTATTTAAATGTAGGTCGCGGGGTAGCGCTGTGGTGGAGATTGGGTGGTGGGAACACTTTGCCGGATGGGGTGGAGTGGGGGCGGGCGGGAGGGGGCTAGAGGGGGGGTAGTTATTTTTAGCCGAGACTATATTTAGACGGCTGATGGGCGGTCGCCCGGGACGCCCGAAGCGTCCTTCGCTTCTTTATACGATACTAGCTCTGCCTGCGGTTTTACTTTTAAATTAAAATATAAAATATAGCCAATGTGTTATTCTGCATAAGCTATATTACTGTAAAGTTTCATCAAAATCCGTTCAGCAGTTTTTGCGTGAAAGAGTAACAAACATCCATACTTACGAACATTCGCATTTGTAATATTTTACCCGCGGCTTCGCTCGCATTACTTCGTTACTAGCTGCTAGATGGCGCCGAAGTAGCAAAATGTTGATATTTTGTTTTTATAAAAAAAAACTGTTTTTTTTTAAATAAAAAGTATCTTATGTCATTCTAATAGTCCATAGAACACGTGTACAAAATTTTATGATGATCGGTTCAGTAGTTTTTGCGTGAAAGTGTAACAAACATCCCTACTGACACATTTAATATATTATATATATAGTAAGGATTATTTGTGAAGGATTGAAGTTCACTTCAGTTATTAAAACCCCCATGGCTTTGGTAGCAAAAGGATTGTTAGTAATGTGGACTAATAACACCGATAGCTAAAAATAGTACAGTAGAATAGAATAGAAATAGAAATAATCTTTATTTAAATAAACTTAATATAAGCACTTTTGAATAGTCACTTTTTTTATTCTAGCACTCATTCGGAACTCAGACTCATCACTAGAAGACTGAGCAAGAAACTTGTGTGTTGCGCTTTTAAATAAATATTTTAAGTAGATTTACATTAACAAGGATTAGGCATGCGACAATGAACATAGAAACTGTAAACGGTATGCTCGCAATCTTTATGTTTGTCCTTGTCGTAAATATTTAACATGTAAACATTTCGAGGAGTACTAATAAATACTAGTTTATATTCAGGTAAAATTTGTCTTCATTGCTTTCCGTTTGTTAGCGGTATTTCTTTAACCAGAGAGTTAATCCAAAAAAACTGTCATTTTTTTATATAGCCCGGATTTGAACTCACACTTTAATAAATGAATAAAATAAATAACCCTGGACAATTAACACAGTGTCATTTAGTCCCAGTGTAAGCAGAGGTTATGTTATGATTACCAGATAACTGATATAAAAACTTAAATATATTTTTTTGTAAATACATAAATAATATACATAGAAAACACCCAGACCGATACAAACAATCATACTCATGAATACAAATGTTTGGATCGAGCGTGGAATTAAATCTATGATCATCGGCATCAGTAAAACGGTGTGCTAAACCACCAGACAACCGAGGCCGTCATGGTTACCTTAAGGTTTATAAACCGAGTTTATAGAAGCGCCAGGTTACAACGTTCAGAAATTGGCATTTGAATAAAATAGTTTTAATTATGTTTGAACTTTGACAAGTAATTGAGATACTGGCAGCTTTGTATGTAATATGTTGGAGGGAACTGGCTTTCGTGGCACAATTTTATCTATATCGAAAGCCAGGGCCAACTGTATTTAATTACCGTATATTTATGACTAAAGACTATTATTATTATCATTGTTGACTTATTAATTCAGCTTTTGCTGGTATTATTATAATAATTATGTTCGAAATATATCACAATGATCGTTATAGCTGTATGCCGAGTGACCCTTGCCTACATTTTAGTTTCACGAATTTTTATCAAATTATCACATGTCGACGTAGTTTGCGTGCGTGTTCTATTTTTAAATATTTTATAATTCACTCTGTATTGTTACCCGTCTGTTTCTATCGCACGGTTATATGTGTGGGTGCGAGTGAGAGGCGCGATTCGGAGCTGATGGCGGGCGGGGCGCGTCCTTCACTTGTCGCGCAGCGCGTTGCCGGCGTTCTATTTTTAAACGGCGGGTAGGAGAGGCGGGGGCGGTGTACAATTGTTTGTTCTACCTTCTAGCTAGCTTTGTTCTCAGGTTCGATTCTAAAGTTTACCAGCGTATAATACCTTTGTATCATGTACAAGCTCGTAGCCGTAGCGTATTTTCATACATATAGAATACTAGAGCCGTGCTCACTTCGCTGCGTGAATATTTCCGTCTAACATGAAAAAGTAATACCATTTTCAGGTTAATATGACACTCACAAATAACGTGGCTTTTTATTGATAAAAGTTTTTACAAAATCAGTTCAGTTCAGTAGATCCAGAGATTATACCATATAACCTCACAAACGACCTCTTTATAGAATGGCACATTAGGAAAATCATAATTTTGTACAAAATCGTCTGCGTGGGATAGCCTCTTTTACGTATATCAGTCGCTATATCAAAGCATAGTAAAGCATAGACAAGAATATAAAAGAAAAATAGATATGCGGGTAAAAAAAAACATGAAAGTCTTCAAACAGCTATGCAGCATACGGTTCCTTCTGTTTTTTCCTTCCTCCCGCGTCCACCCTTTTTTTTATGGATGATAATGGATTGGTGCACCCGCCTGCGCTAACGGTTTACGCTGGCGGGGCACCAGTGGAGAATGATAAGACGAGCATGAGATCAGGTGAGTTAGCCCATCGTGACAAATTCACCAGGAATTTATCACGATGGTTTCCAGGGGGAACCGCGTGGAGGTCAACCTGACGTACATTGCTAGTAATGGGGTCATGAGTCCACATTGCTAACAATCTTCTTCCATTTCAGGCAGGAACTTCCTGCCAAGGTTTTCTCTCTCGACTAGAGCATAGAGTTTTCAAGAAGGGTATATTAAGGTTAAGGGTCTGCAACGTGCACGTGACGCCCCTAGTGTTTCAGGCGTCCTTGGCTACGGCAACCTTTTACCATCAGACGGGCCGTATGCTTGTTTACCACCATGGCAGTATAATAAAAGCTAGCATACCACAACAACGCAACCATCCTATCATTCGTTTACAGCAACTTACACATCCTATCACTCCTTTACAGCAACTTACACATCCTATCACTCCTTTACAGCAACTTACACATCCGATCACTCCTTTACAGCATTCTCTTTAACCCAGTCACTCCTCATTACCTAAAAGACTGTTTCACATTTCTCAATGAGAACAGCCACTCCTCGCGTAATGTTAACTATCTCCGTTTTAGATTTCCCTCTCCTTCCACTTCTATTCTAAATCCTTTTCAATCCAGGCCGTTAGGTTGTGGAACTCACTCCCCTCTTGCATTCGGAGCATTCAATGACTTGCCATCTTTAAAGCCTCGGTGAAATCCCATTTTTTTCCCCTTTAATTAATTTCTTATTATTCTCATAACTAATCTTCCTTCATTATTTCCAAATGTATGTGCACTATTAAGTATATGTAAGTATATGTATATTTGAGTCATATATATTTATTTTTATTTATTACGTGCGCCACCTACCCTGTTCTTATTTTTATTTCTCTATCCACCTAAAGGTAATCTTGAAGAGATTGCTTAGCGATAAGACCGCGTTTTGTATCAATGTATATTATCTATTTTAATTGTTTTTGTTTTTGTTCTGTAATTGGTGCAATAAAGAGTAAAAATAAAAATAGAAACAACTCAGCTACAGCCACTAAGATTGTTACAATTGGCGTATCATTGCTACCATCTGGTGAGCTTCGCGTAGTTTTTATAGTAGTGATAAATCCACGTCAAATGTGTAACCCAATTTTTTTTTCTAGTAATGTTCACATCATTACAATACAGAGTAATGAATACAAATGTTTGTACCGTGAGAGGAATCGAACCAGCGACCAAAATATGCTATTTTAAATAGAAAACCAAGTATTTTTACCAATGATTTCAATTGAAGCATTTCATTGTTAAAAAAAATGACACCTCAAACAACAAACTCCTACACTATCACGGTTATGACAGTCCAGATTTCAGTAATATAACTCAATATGCCAATCTAGATTCTATTAATAAGATATTAAGTACAGTTTCAATTGAAGCATTTCATTGTTAAAAAAATGACACCTCGAGCAGCAAACTCCTACACTATCACGCTTATGACAGTCCAGATTTGAGTAATAAGACTCAATATGCCAATCTAGATTCTATTAATAAGATATTAAGTACAGTTTCAATTGAAGCAATTCATTGTTAAAAAAATGACACCTCAAGCAGCAAACTCCTACACTATCGCGCTTATGACAGTCCAGATTTCAGTAATAAGACTTAATATGCCAATCTAGATTCTATTAATAAGATATTAAGTTCAGTTTCAATTGAAGCAATTCATTGTTAAAAAAATGACACCTTAAGCAGCAAACTCCTACACTATCGCGCTTATGACAGTCCAGATTTGAGTAATACGATTTAATAAGCCAATCTAGATTCTATTAATAAGATATTAAGTACAGTTTCAATCGAAGCAATTCATTGTTAAAAAAATGACACCTTAAGCAGCAAACTCCTACACTTTCACGCTTATGACAGTCCAGATTTGAGTAATACGATTTAATATGCCAATCTAGATTTTATTAATAAGATATTAAGTACAGTTTCAATTAAAGCAATTCATTGTTAAAAAAATGACACCTTAAGCAGCAAACTCCTACACTTTCACGCTTATGACAGTCCAGATTTGAGTAATACGATTTAATAAGCCAATCTAGATTCTATTAATAAGATATTAAGTACAGTTTCAATTAAAGCAATTCATTGTTAAAAAAATGACACCTTAAGCAGCAAACTCCTACACTTTCACGCTTATGACAGTCCAGATTTGAGTAATACGATTTAATATGCCAATCTAGATTTTATTAATAAGATATTAAGTTCAGTTTCAATTGAAGCATATCATTGTTAAAAAAATGACACCTCGAGCAGCAAACTCCTACACTATCACGGTTATGACAGTCTAGATTTCAGTAATATAACTCAATATGCCAATCTAGATTCTATTAATAAGATATTAAGTTCAGTTTCAATTGAAGCAATTCATTGTTAAAAAAATGACACCTTAAGCAGTAAACTCCTACACTTTCACGCTTATGACAGTCCAGATTTGAGTAATACGATTTAATATGCCAATCTAGATTTTATTAATAAGCTATTAAGTACAGTTTCAATTGAAGCATTTCATTGTTAAAAAAATGGCCACCTTTCCGGTGGCGGCTGCATATAGCCGGGCGAAAATAGCCGTGGACGGTGCGCGCGCGCATAGTGAAATAAACAATTTATAGTACAGAAATAGTGCGCCGCTTCTGGATCTGGAGCGGGCGGCCACTCCGCTTTTATGGATGATTATTTCGGGATGACTTGGACAGGATGTGGTCTGCACAGTGGAACTTTGGATGCACCATAATTATTTACTACTAGCTGTGCCCGCGACTACGTCCGCGTGGAATTTAACTTTATTTTTCTATAATAAAAGTAGCCTACGTTACTCCTTATTATATAAGCTACCTGCCAAAAAATGTCCCGTCAGTATCGGTCCAGCTATTTCAAAGATTAGCCGGAACAAACAGATAGACAGCCAAAAATTGTAAAAAATGATATTTTGGTGTATGTACCGTATTCATATTCATATGCATGTAGTAAAAACGGTTGTTTCAATATTACAAACAGACACTTCAATTTTATTTATATGTATAGATATATTATTAATGGTAATTTGTGGTCTTCGAAACCACTGTAGCTCATTCTGGATGACTTGGCTTAACTTCATTAGAATCTTCTAATGGTGTTTCGTCAGCATATACCATTATTGAACTCGGGTGCACAATATACGTTTATCCTATACAAAAGTTTTCGGTACATCTCATTGATTCTTTTTTAATTTTATTTCTCTCTTCTATTATGTTTAATTTCTAACATCTAGATTTTTAAACTTCAGTCTGGTACTCTGGACACTTATCTACGCGGGAAGTCAGTTAACACTTCTTTACTTGAATTATGTCGTCATTTTTTTATAAAATATTCCATATAGATAAAAGATAAAGATAAATGAATCGATACGATAAAAATAAAATTCATGAATTGCTAATGATAATGTGTATAAATTACGTTTAGGTAGCAGATTTATCAACTCTGTGTTGATTGTAGCTGGGCCGATTAATGGATCCAAGTTAGCTGATCATTGCGTCACAAATGATTTGCTATATATATCCGTACCACGCTACATGTGCCACACCTTTGTTGTTGTTACTCTTTATTTTTATATTCTACCAACATTTGTTATTATTTCACTTTTTTTGTGCTAATTGGTGGTTTGTATTCACACACTTAAACTTAAAAATGTAAAGTAATAGTAAAATTATTTAAAAGAGCAACACGCAAGTTTCTTGCTCGTTCTTCTTGTGATGAGACAGCTTTCCGAACGAGCGGTAGATTAAAAAATGTAATGACTATTCAAAAGTGCTTCAATGTAAGTTTACTTGAATAAATGATTTTCTATTCTATTCTATTCTATTCTATTTTTCAATTGGAAGAGAAAAGTTTATTTTAATAACTTAATTGTACAACAAAGGACCTAAAATTAAAAATCTTACAATTATAATATAATAACTAAAATATATTATTAAAAGGAGTCTCTTTAGGTTAAGTTCCGAAGATACTGGCAGCGTTCCCCCTTTGAATGGCTATTTCACTTTATATTATTTATTTTTTATTCTTTCCTTGCACTGAAACAATTGTACCATTTGCTAACCAGGTAGTACGTTAGGTAAGAATAGAAACTGGTTGATGAGCAGTGGTGGGAAAAGACACACCTATAATTTTGCCTAACATAGGTAAATAGATCTTCAAATATACTTGTAATATATTTACATAAAAATAATTATATACCTACGACACGTCGCTGGAACCTAAGTGGTCCCGATCAGTGCGGTTTCAGAGGAGTTTCCTCTCGCGTTCACTTACATTGTGGATTAAACTTCCTGCCGAGGTTTTCTCGTGAGACTACAGCATGGGGTTATTCAAGAAGGGTACACTAAGGTTTCTTAAGGGTCGACAACGCGCACGTGATACCCCTGGTGTTTCAGGCGTTCATAGGCTACGGTAACCATTTACCATCAGATGGGCCGTATGCTTGATTGCCACCATTGTAGTATAAAAAAAAACATTTATACACCAATAAAGAGAAATAAAAGGGATATTTACATATTATTACGACAACAATAGGAAATAAAAAATTATGGTAGTTATTCGTTGTATGCGAGACTAAATTTCGTAAGTTTCTTGCTCGTTCTTATTCGATGAGTCTCCAATCCGAATGAGTGGTAAAATAAAAAAATATGACTATTCAGACGTGCTTACATTAAGTTTATTTGAATAAAGATTATTTCTATATTTATTTCTTAATGCTAGAATATATTTTATATGCCATATATTGATGATATTTAAATATACACAAACGAGAACAATAAATAAAGCTTATATATAAAGCAAATATATATATAATTGCTTTATTTATTGTTATATATATAAACCACCCCTTCTGTAGTGTGCTCTAATATTGTTTATACTAATATGTAAGTTTTGTGAGATTGTAGGTGGTAATCTCTGTATCAACTGAACCGATTTAGTTAATTCTTCTAGTATTGGATAGTCCATTTATCGAGGAAGGCCATATGATATATATCATCAATGAACAATATAATAATCATAAACCAGGACAATATACACAGAGCCATCTACTTCCAAGCTAAGAAACACTAATCAGAGCTTGTGTTATGCTTACAAGTATACTTAAATATACTATACTTAAATATACTTAAACCCATTTTTTGTTAATGCATAATATACATAGAAAACATCCAGACCGACACAAACAATTACAATTATAAATACAAACGTTTATACTCTTCGAGGAATCTAACCCGCGACCATCGGAAGTAAGGCAATGTATAGTTTTAAAAACTGGATATTACAACAACTGGATATGACCATTTCTATGAGAGTTACATCACGCTGAACATTCGAACGCTAGCAACCAACGGGATTCTGTTGCCTCATCGTTCAACGGAGGTTTGCACTCTGTCAGGGTCAATAATTATTATATTTATGACTATCGATAGACAAGTTGCCAAACCAGCATATATCCTGTTTTGTATCTACCGAGTCAACAGACAGAAAGGAAAAAATGGTTTAAGTAACTTATCAGTTGTCTTGTAACCATAACAGACGTTCTGCTTAGTGTTTCTTAGCTTGGAACTGGTTAGGTTTCTATCCTCTGGTGAATTTCTATGTACTACTGGTCGCGCAATTGTAGAAATTTGACTTTAATTAATTTAAATTATAAGTTTTATTATTATTAAGGTTCTATTGTCAAAAGCTATAGATCTATGCGTGGCTATGTTAAATACTGTGTCTATTGTTTTTTTATATTAATTTAGTGTATTTATAACACAAATAAAAAAAAATTACAATATGCACTCTTCTCTATATAAACTCATTGAGGGCAGTAATCAATTGATTACTGCCCTTACCCTTAATGGTAATTACCATCAAGGGTAAGGGGATTCTTAGTCCTATGGACTAATAAAAAATCTAGCAATGGGTGCCAGCAATGTACCATGTCAGTTGACCTCCATGCGGTTTCCCCTAGACACCATCGTGATTAACTCCTGGTTATTTAATCATGATGGGCAAACTGACCTGATCTCATGCTCATCTGCTGATAAGATGAGCACCATACCGTTCAGACGAGGACAATTCCATTATCAATAATAAAAAAAATCACATACCATTATGAGTGGCGTAAATTTGTTTATCTACTATGCTATAAAAAACGGACCAGTAATTCTTGCGATTCGTTCAAGCAAACAAACAAACTCTGCAACTTTATAACATCAATATGGATTATTATAAAATTCCAGGAACCACTGTATGGAATCCGCCACCTCATAGTGCAGTTCTAGCACTTTATATTATTTCTCGTATTACACGTACAGGATACAAATCTAGATATCCACTGTAAGCCGTTGCAATATTCATAGTAATCTCAATAATGATTGAGATTACTATGAATATTGCTTATTATTATTAACTTTAAAACTAAGCAAACGGTTATTTTTAGTAGGTAGAGTGACTCTAGAGGAAGGTTTATATGTATAATTATTACATAGTATGAAACAAAGTCGCTGTCGCTGTCTGTCCTATATATGCTTAAATCTTTAAAACTACAGAACGGATTTTTAAGCGGTATTTTTAATAGATAGAGTGTAGCCCTTAGAGGGAAAGTCACCAAGAATTAACCACAATGATTTCCAGGCAGCGAGTAGAAGTAGGACAGATATGGCGCATTGTTAGCAACGGGGCTTCTAGTTCCCAGTACTAATAGTCCCCTCCAACCTGCACCACGGATATTACGAAATAGGTATGAAATTTGCAAAGCCTCCTTCTTGGCATCCAAAATATGTGAGACAAAGGTACGCAGACAATTTTGTACAAAGCTCCAAAGGTAAATAAATGTAGCTTCTTGGCGGTTAAAATAAACCTGAGAAAGACGTACGTAATTTTGTACAAAATCCCAAAGGTAATTATAGAATAATTGACAAGAGACAAATTAAAAATATCTTCATCACAGCTTTCAGCTGAAGCTAAAATGAGTACAACTAACAATAATACAGTCATCAAACATACACATTTTAAAAAACAATTTCAAATAAACCTAAAATGTACTTATACCAGTTATAAATTCTTCTCAATTGAAGAAGTTAGCTCAACTCTATGGTAAAGATAGTGTAAAAACTATAACCAACTTTAGTGAAAAAACTTACTGTACTGTTGACTGTGAAACAAAAAACATTATAACTCCATAAATATTATAAATCAAAGACCAAAACCCTGCTGTACTTGAGAAATCCGTCAACAACATAATATCTGATAGAGAAATCAATCTACGGATTCATATCGAGATTTAAGATTTATTACATGAAAGCACGTATCATTGTTTGAACATAATCATCTATGTAAAGCATGTCACGGATTAGGTACAACGATGCAGTGAATCACGACTATAAATAGAGTTCTATAATTATCACATACAAAGAGCGTTAGGACCTACCGTCTGTCTGTGACTCACCGTGTTAATACTCTTTGTTGTCCTTACTCGGAGACAAAAATCACCAGGATTTGGAATAATGATAATCCTTACCATCAAAACAAACAAGTAATCTTTCATAACGGTTTTACGGACGAATTACGTCCGTTTGATCAAAATTGGCAGAGCAAACTTATATGAAAATTTCATGAATGACATAAGGCAAATATAGGTTTTATACTACAAAGAATATTATTATCCGACAGTCAACTTTTAGGAGCACATGCCAAATCGCAACTACATCTACGCGTACATTGCGCTTGTATCTAATACATATTATAATCGCCTATATAGAATTAGGACAACCATTTGTTAAATATAATGCTAAACTAAAACATACAAAAACTTCAATGGAAACAGATCAATATTAAACAAACAGAGCATACGAAATTTAGATTAATAAACTGCCTAACATAATCTTAATAGGCAGCGAGGTTATAATAAAGTCTACAAAGTGAGATGTCACCTCGCAACCTTTGATGCCACCCTTAACAAGTGTACTTACGTGCAACCATCGACAATCTAAACCCAACTTGTCTCACTGGAGTTTTTGTCAACCTGCAGCAACCTGTGACTTCTGCCACAAATAGCCTTGTGTATCTCCCCCGCCTCGTCTACTCTATAAACAGATGGGCGCATTCCGGGCTATTGTATTTTTAGAAAACTAATTCGGGACACGCCGCCATCCGCAGAGCACCGATTCGGATATACCCAAATTCTATTCAAATTGTGTACAATGTTAGAATTTATAGATTTCACTTGTGTAGCATTTGAAGCGAATGTATTAGTGATTTATTGTAACCGTTCAAAGGTAAAATTTATATTTGGATACCATGAATAACATGTAATAAGCGGCATTCAATCTTTGAATAGATTACACGTGGATACATAATTAAGATGTAGAATTATTAATAGCTTCATAGGACTTGCTTCATTCGAAATTGTTATTATAATCATTGTTGTCGCGAACAATATGATCCAGGACATGTTAGATTAAATAGAAATTGTTAAAAATCATTTCGTACAGATCTTTATGACCATTTTTTATTATCGTTAAATTACACAATATACATTACATTATTTTTATACGACAATAATATAAATCGAGGCTATTCTTGAACTGAACACAGAATTCATGAACATTAAGAAATCCTAAGGTTTTAATACCTACGTTAAAGATATTGACGTAAGTAATATGGTTTCTATTAATTCCTTGACTAAGACAAAAATTATGCTATTTAATAGAGAAGTATAAATTTTCCGCTACATTGTCACATTGAACGTCGAGTCAACTGAGTACAGTGTCTTCATGCACCTGGCAAAGATACAAAGGTTGTATATTGCAAAAAGATAAACAATAAAGAAAACGTGATCTCTTTCTCCAGAAGATGTCTATGCTTTAGCAGAGGACAATACATAGCCGTTGCAACTGCTAAACATTTATAAATTTACTGGCGCTATCTGGTTATGCCTACGCTGTGTACAAACTCTTTTAGGCGCGGCTTAAAAAAACATTCCATAATAAAACTGTCTGTCAGCCGGCAGCTATCGAGTTATATCTCGAGGGACGCACAACGTAATATCGGAGCAACCTGCTCGCGGGACGCCCAAAATAAATCCGTACAGAGTATAACACGACGTCCATTAGCCAGTTCATGGTTATTTCCATCCCGACAAAAGAGCGAAACAAGTTCCCTCACAGGCACTAATAATAGCCAGTTCGATACTTTCCCACTCGGGAGTTATTCTTGGAGTTGCTTGTACATGGAGTTATTTTTGTGTACTTCTGTTAACTTGTTCGATTCAATTCAAATAAGGTGGCGTCGAGTTTAACACTTTCGTTTACAATACCCTGCATAGAAGTTATGTCATTATTTGTTAATTTCTGAATATTAATTATTATGCTAAATCTTTAAATGTTGGTTTTTGTACAAGTGTGACTGTTTCTGAGGCCGAGGTCGTATGTAGTACATATGTCCATAACTACTACATATTCACGTTTTTTATTAGGATATGACAGTAAAATCACGGCGTATACATTATCAGTAACACCAAGACTATTTACATCAATATGATCAGCACTAATTGAACATTGTTAGTAAGAGAGACAAGTTCCATCGTCAAAAATAAAAAAAACACTATCAGGTGGGTTCGTAAGCTCGTAAGCTATAAAAATAACTCCTACTCAGTAGTTAATTCACTATTATCATAACAAGTACATCATAAACGACTACTGCTTTATATTTGACTGTCAATAAATCACAAAGTAACTTGGCGAGTTTCGCATTCAGTTTTTACGGTGTTGTGTTTTCGTTTGTTTGTTTGTCCCGCCCGCGCACTCCAGCACGCCGGCAATAGTGTGCTATAAATATCGCAGATTCGCAGCCACGCGGCGCAGCCGTGCTTGCGGGCCAGCCTTGGGTATATATATAGATGAATTAACCAACCACTTATTACTATTAATGATTTCAATTGTAACTGTATCGTAACAGAAGTCTCCGAGTAACAGAAGGGCGGAAGAAGCAAGAAATGATCAAAATGACTCCATTTCATTCCGAATATTTAAGTTATAGTTAATTAACATAGGCAATATTCCACGCGGTATATAAATATTTAATAATTCAACTTTGGATGAAACATTTAATATTGGATGATGTATCAAAACCAAGACGAATATCAAAAATCATTCACCTAGAACATATTAGCTGTTTATAAACATTTCATTCTTTGAATTAATATTTTTCTCCCTACCGTCCAGTTCAGTACAGATTCAATTGAGAACAATTTAGAACCATTATTGCCATGTACGTCAAGTCATTTGATAGAAACAAAAACGATAACAATGATATAAAAAAAATATCCCCAAATATGGCACTAGTTCTTAAGTTAGACTAGTTTTAATAATAATTGTAAATACTACTTTTAATATTGCTAAGTCCCTGACTTAGGTTAGTTCTAACATTCCGAGTATCAAGAGGCTATAACCCAGATATTCAGCTGTTGTTGGCTCCGGAGTTGATGCCGGAGCAAAGGGGTTCCAAGAGGCCCTAGGGGGTGCGGTTGACCTGTATGATACCAGTGAACCTTGGCATACTATTGGTGGTAAACTGGTAATAAAGCTTACTGAGATAGAAACTGATTGTAAACAGTTAGGAAAGTCTATAAAAGCAACATCTCTGAACAATTCACACAGCGCCATCTAGTCCCAAGAAGAGTTTCTGTTATGGGTACTAGATACTGAAGGAATGATAGATACATATTAATAAATACTTAGCACATTTTTTTGTAGATACATACATAATATAGATAGGAAACACCCAGACAGATACAAACAATCACACTCATGAATCAAATGTTTGTGCGTGCTAGGTACAAATGTTTGTGCCCAACCGCTAGACCAGTGGTTCCCAAACTTTTTTGTGTCGTAGACCCCTTGCCATATTTTCGGTTTTGGGTAGACCCCCTATTCTTACTATTGTTTTTTTTTTGTAAATTTTTAACCGTAGTAAAGTTTAGTGTTAAAAACAACAAGATGAACGTTGTCGTAGACCCCTTGCAGGTTGTCATAGACCCCTGGGGGTCGATATATACCACTTTGGGAATCACTGCGCTAGACATCCGAAGCCTACTATATAGCGTATGACTGCCTAAACACAAATGGTGTAACGTGCCGTTTGCCGACTTCTAAGAATCTTGGAAATCTTGGAAAACCCCATGCTCTCTAAAATCTCTAGTCTCTAAAACCTTGCAGATCATCTCTTCTGGCATTGCGTTTAAAGTGGATCGTATGTGGTAGTGTATCTTATTTTAGAATGTGATCGATAGTCTGCTATTGTTATCAGGAGACACCTGAGGAAACAACAGCTGTTACGACAATGGGTAGCGAGCCACGTCGCGTGACACAAACATGTTGTAAATTATCAGTATTCAAATACCTACAGCACATTGTCTGCAAGCAGGCCAACCACGGCTGCCAACTGCTAGAAAAATGCCCCTAATTCTTTTAAACATAATTGATATAGCTAGGTGAGCTGTAACAGTCGCCTATATACATTAGCAGAACTGGGGACTGCAATTGTTATTTTTTAAAATATCGTGTTTAATATACATCTGTACATATAATTAAAATTGGAGTGTCTGTTTGTAATATTGAAATAACCGTGTTTTTTACTACATGCATGTGAATATAAATACGGTACATACACCAAAATAATATTTTTTAGAATTTTTGGCTGTCTGTCTGTCTGTTTGTTCCGGCTTATACGGAATGGTGCACCCGCCCGCACTATCGGTTTATGCGGGGCACCAGTGGAGGATGATACATAACCTCATGCTTCTGAGGTTATGAATGTATTTACAAAAATCTAAGTTTTTATATCAAATTCATATTCAAAAATAATTTATTCATGTAGTACATTTTAGCCGCTTATGAACATCAAGTTTTTTACATTATAATTTTAATTTTTTTCCACTACAGTATATAAGATCCAATTGAGAGGAACTGGCAAGAAACTCAATTGAATGATTTTTTTTTTTAATAGCCATTTTATTTACAATGTATATTTATATAGGAGTCTATGTCTAACATTATCAACTGTCTAGTATTAATAATACAAGCTCTGCTTAGGAACTAGATGGCGCTGCGTGAACTGAATGACCAGGGTTATTATTATTATTATTTTTTTTTCTCAGCTTTTGCTGGTTTTCTCCACACTTACGGGCCGAAACCAAGTAAGTGCATAGTGTGTGTATGTGTGTGTGCGCGTGTTTGTATATGTGAGTGTGTGTGTACTTATTGTGTGCCTGGTGTTATATCCTTTTCATCGATTTCGAGAAATTTTCGGACTGTACGACAGGTATTTAATATGATATTATTTTTTTTTCAAAAATTCTCATCTCTCCTCTTAAGGAGAGGAGATGGCAACATACCCCCGGCAGAAGCACAGTCGGCCGGGGTTCAGGGCCCCGTTTATTATTATTATTATTATTCTAATTACGTCATATACAATGACATTTTCAGATTGTATACAACGTGTTTTGAAACAATACAATGGTATGTATCATTAATGTCTTGATGTTAAATAAAATAATTGCAAAATGGAAAATAAACAATCTATTATAATTGATACATGTATTATTAAATATACAAATAAATACAATTTAAATGTATGTTTGTCTTTTCATTAAATTCATATGAAAGTATATAGTAGGTACGTACGTACACCAAATATTTTATTTTTATTTTTTATCTGTCTGTTCATTCTAGCTAATCTTTGAAACGACTAGACCGATTTAAATGGGACTCTTACTCGCAGATAACTAATATTATACAGAGTAAGTTATGCTACATTTATTTTGAAATTATTATTTATAATTTTACTAGCTTCTTGCTCCGGCTTCGGACGTACATGTATTATATATATAAACCTTCCTTTAGAATCACTCTATCTATTAAAACCGCTTCAAAATCCGTTGCGTAGTTTTTAAGATTTAAGCATACATAGGGACAGACAGCGACAGCGACTTTGTTTTATACTATTTAATGATGATAATGATATTTAATAAACAAAAATCCATGTGGACGGAGTTACGGGTAAACAAACATACAAACAAAGTAAGAATCGATACAGAAACCGATTTAATTATATTTACATGTAATATTGTTATTATATTGGTATTTCCAACTGTAGTATGCTGCTCTTGAAATTACTACTAAGATGTTTTCCTTCCTCATTAGTTCATTAATTTCAATGGACACACCAATTCGACGGTCTCGGTGGTCGAGTAGTTTAGCACACTGGTAGCGGGTTTGATTTTCACAGAATACAACATGTACATCCATTCATAAGTATTTTATTACATTCATTATATTTGACTGAGTGTTTTATATGTATATAATCTATACGTCTATACATATAAAAAAATTGGAGTGTCTGTTTGTAATATTGAAATAACCGTTTTTTACTACATGCATATGAATATAAATACGGTACATACACCAGCATAACATTTTTTACAACTTTTGTTTGTCTGTCTGTCTGTTTGTTCCGGCTAATCTCTGAAATGGCTGAACAGATTTTAACGGGACTTTTATTGGCAGGTAGCTGATGTAATAGAGAGTAACTTTGACTACTTTTATTTTAGAAAAATAAAGTTAAATTCCGCGCGGACGAAGTCGCGGGAACAGCAATACAGTAAGTAATAAACTTAATTATAGACAAAAGACTTATCTCTAAAAGAGATCTCTACCAGACTACTTAGTAGTTAGTTTTTATGGATGACTAGCACACTCCAATTTTATTTATATGTATAAATGTATAGATTTCGAAATGCAATAAACAATATTCCTATACAAAATAACCTCGCCTTCTCACTATTACTTAGAACCAACTTGATACATCATCTAAATATACACCAGCTTATCTGATTCGGAAACGTGACCAAGTTACGTTCTATATATAGATGTTATTACACTGAAATTATCGAATTATCGAAGTTATCACTCAACCAAGTGCGCAATACGAAAAATAACAACTTATTTTAGTGCTGTGCACTTTGACTCATAAGGAATCATTAAGTCATGGACACAAGACTACAATTAACTAAAAATAGAACACTTTACTTATTCAACTGAACCTACTTATAAGCAGTTTTGAATAGTCATTCCTTTATTGTATTCCAGTCAAGAATAGTCATTCTATAGGTTGATTCATTAGAACATTTTTTCAATCAATCAATCCATCAATAGCTTTATTGAAGTCATTGATAATATTTATGCTGCTACAATTAACTGTATGTGTTGGTATTGTTTTTTATTTACTAAACCAAACATTTCTATTCTACACATTAAACCAGAGACTATAGCATCAATCATAGACAATATGTAAGTATTTTTAATTGACAGATAAGTGGAATCTTAACTATAAAAACATATATACTAGCTGTGCCCGAGACTTCGTCCGCGTGTTATAGTGACCTCGACCAAACAAAGAAAAAATATTCAATAATCTAACGCAAAAAAAGGTAAATAAAATGAACGATTTTCCATGCAAACTTCAATCCCCTTTAGGGTAACATTTTTACAAACTTTTTATGTCATATTTATTTGTATTTAATCAATAGCCTTAAAAATAGGTATCAAGCTTCTAGTTTAAAAACTGACGATTCTTCCATACAAACTTTCATCCCCCCTTTTTACCCCTTACAACCCTTTTTTCGCATTAAAAAGTAGCCTATGTCCTTTCTCAGGGTCTAGACTATCTGTGTACCAAATTTTAAATCGGTTCAGTAGTTTTGTCGTGAAAGCGAGACAGACAGACTTTCGCATTTATAATATTCGGCAAGGAAGTAAGGAATACCTGATATATTACAGTATTTTAATAATATTATTGTTTTAAATGTAAATAAAGATAAATTACACGTCTACCTAACTATTACGTAAGATCCGCTTTGCGCATACACCAATACTTTGTAAATACATTTCATTCATTCATTCATTCATGGACAGTTCTGTTACTCAGTAGGTCAAGGATTAGTTATAATGTTTTTAAACCTTCGTTGTATCAACTCGACCATCTCCATTCTGCCTTACCTGAAACAATATGAATACAATATTAATCACAATTATGGACACCAACAAATCGTGTATTGTTAACATCACACGTGAGTACATAATAACTTTAATATGTTTAAATTTCTTTCAATTTAGATTTGTATATATAAAATCAACACATTCTATAAATTTAGAGCACAAGGCATTGTAGCCTAGACACCATTTTCTTTATGGATGATAATGGAATGATGCACCCGCCTGCGCTAACGGTTTACGCTGGCGGGGCACCAGTGGAGGATGATAAGATGAGCATGAGGTCAGGTCAGTTAGCACGTCGTGATAAATTCACCAGGAATTTTATCACGATGGTTTCCAAGGACCATGTGGAGTCAACCTGACATGGTACATTGCTAGCAAAGAGTCGTCAATTCACATTACTAACAAACACCATTCCCCTCTCTAGATACTCATGGATAAACGAAATATCTCCTTTGGAAAGTATACACTCTTTCCTGAGGAGATAAAAACCATCGCTCCTAAGAATATCAAATTCTTCTCCCTGACGAGTCTAGGTAGCGAACTTTGAAAAGGGCGAGCTATAGATCTATGTAGGTCGCAGTGCTACAGGTCCATGCACCTGACAATAGCCCAAAAGATCCCAAAAAAAAATATAGCAAAACAAAGTTTGTCGGGACAGCTAGTATATGTATAGTTGGTAGCGTCATAGTGTTACACAAACATAGTTAATGATGCGTAGATGTTATTTAGTGTGAAATATAGCATTCTATTTTTGTAACTATCTGTATAGGATATCCGTGTGTGAGAGATTGCCGCAGTTATTTTGGACGAAGCAGAGTGACATGCGAGATATGTTCACACACCCACACACATCTGTCAAAGTTTAGAATAAAAATACGCAATGTTTTAGACCGATGCATGTCCCCGACACCTACCTGTACACTTTCTTTCTTCATCTTTACTTTCTTTCTTTTCTTCATCTCGTGATTTACATTGTAATTTTATTACGTAGCTATGACTATAGGTATATCACCAGGCAGTTTGTGAAGAGCAATATGGCAGTGAAATTATAGGGTACGAAACATTACACCGTTATTCTCAGGAATACAATACGCGTATGAAAACGTAGTGTGACATTTAAAACCTCCGGATGGTATGTACTACAAACATCACATAATATACATATAATAATAATAATAATAACAATCTCAGGACAATTCACACAGCGCCATCTAGACCCAAGTTAAGCTAGCTAAAGCTTGTGTTATGGGTACTAGACAATTGATATATTTGTATCAATTGTCTAGTACCCATAACATAGATATTTTTTGTAAATACATACATATTATACATAAAAAATACCCAGACCGACATAAACAATCATACTCATGAATACAAACGTTTGTGACGTGCGAGGAATCGAACCCGCGACCATTGGACGTAAAGCGGTGTGCTAGACCGCTAGACCACCGAGGTCGTCATGTGTATCATATATGATTGGGATGTCTACTATAGTACTGTTCTTGTATATAAGTGACGATCACCATTTACTTTCAGGTGAGCCGTCAGCTTACCATTCCAGTCATATAATAAAATAGAAATAATTGTTATACAAATAAACTTAATATAAGTACAATAAAAACACATCTATATTATGATACGCACATCAAAGTTATACAAACTTAAGTTTGCGTAAACATTACCTAATCTCAACATAGGGGGACAAGGAGATAATTAGTAACCTGGATAAATAATCACAGTGCTAACAATGTGCCATGTCAGGCTGACGATTCCCCCCTGGAGACCATCGTGATAAATTCCTGGTGAATTTGCCAAGATTGGCGGACTGACCTGACCATCATTCTCATATTATCAACTATCTACTTCCATTGGTGCCCCGCCAGGTTATACCGTTAGCGCAGACGAGTGCACCATTCCAGTATCATCATTAAAAAAGAATCTTAACATAAAATGTTATCCAAACGGAATTCAGAATGTAGGGAATAGATTTCGATACCTCGGTTGATTGAGTTATCATTTTGAAATTTCCGCGAGCAAATTAAAATGTACAGATATTCAGCCGTAAAATGGAATCAGATGGAAGCCATTTTTATAGAGATAGTGATGTAATAATTTAACGAAATTCCAAATAAAAAAGACTTTTACTTATTAGAAGTTTCTTTGAAATCAGAAGGAAAAATAAAAATAAAATAAATAAAAAATAATCAGAAGGAAATTCGAAATAAAACAGATTTGTAATAATTTAATGAAATTTCAAATAAAAGAGTTTTGTAATAATTTAATTAAATTTCAAATAAAAGAGAATTGTAATAATTTAATGAAATTCCAAATAAATAAGACTTATTGGAAGTTTCTTTGGAATCAGATGGAAGCCATTTTTATAGATATAGTGAAGTAATAATTTAACGAAATTCCAAATAAAAAAGATATTGTTTTTTATTAGAAGTAACTCTGTTTTGGTTAGATAATTTATTCTATTCTATTCTATAAAAATTTTGATAAATACGTGAATGTGTGTAAACCTGCGTGGGTTTGCCGTAGCAATACGAAATGATTCAGTAGCCCGTTACCTTATCGTGACAAATTCACTAGGAATTTATCTATATATTATGGTTTCTAGGGGGAACTGCGTATTATGGTATCTAGGGGGAAACGCATAAAGGTCAGATATGTTATATTGCTATCAAAGGGTCATAGTCTATATTAGAATAGAATAAAATAGAAAATCCTTTATTGAAATAAATTTAAATTTAAGCATTTGAATAGTCATAGTTTTTTTTAATCTAACACTCATTCAGAAAGCTGTTACATTACTATAAGAACGAGCAAGAAACTTGTGTATTGCTCTTTTAAATAATATATTCTTACTTACAATTTAAGTTTAAGTGTGTGAATACAAACCACCGATTAGCACTAATTCAATGAAACAATAAAATTGTTTTTATCATTACGTGTTTATATCATTACTAACAATTGCCTTCTGCCACTACACGAGTTTTTTAATGGATTATAATGGAATGGAACACCCGCCTAGAGAGCGCGCGGAGATAATATAAAAAGGTCAGGTTAGTAAGATGATCGTGATAAATTCAGCTGAAAATTATTATGATTTCCAAGTGGAAGTTGGAGCTCAACGTGACATGGTACATCACTCATGGGGTCAACAGTCCACGTTACACCCCCTCCCCCACTTTTACGCGAAGTTATCCTTGTACACATTTGATTTCTGTTATCTTGAATTTCACGAATCGCTTGTAGTTACACCTACACCAACCGGAGGGGGGCCGGGGGCGGTGCAACGAGGGCCCCTGCACGAGATAGTGCATCCGGCGGGGTCGTCGCCCCTCCGCTTACTGCGTTATCAGTCAGCTGGAGTCACCATCCTACCGTATCTGACAATTCTGGTTGCAATCATTTGATATATTTATTGATCCTTTATTGCCACAGATATAATGAAGGTATCAAAATTAAGAGTACAGCTGTTGTATTGTTTAAGCGATTTCTTTCAGATAATCTTAGGGCAGAAAAGAAAAGCCAAAAGGTAGTAAAGGTGGCGCTAAATGATATTTTTTTTTATAACACAGCGAACAAACGAGCATGCGGCTCACCTGATGGTAAGTGATTACCGCCGCCCATGAGCACCCGCAACACCAGGAGAATTGCAAGTACGTTGTCGGCCTTTTAAAAAGGAATAAGCTCTTTTCTTGAAGGTTTCAATATCGTATCGGTTCGGAAATACCATTGCTGGAAGGTGATTAATATATATAGTATAATAGTAAAAAAAAGACTCTTTTGTTAAAGATTGTATTTCTATGCTTGTGTATGCTTAAAACATTGTAGTGTGATATATTTTATAGGCATAATTTAAAAAAACAATATCACGTTCTGTACTCTATGAACTCAAAGTTCTAAAAAAATTCTGTACTATAAGTGTGTCAAGGCGGTGCAGCTAAGGCAATTTGTTCACTGGTGAGGTAATGGAGTGATTGGTTTTAGGATGCAATGGGACTGAAATGTACTTAGATGGTACAAAAGTCCCTAAATTTAAAAAGAAATAAAAAAAACAAAGTGTGCGAAATTTCATATTCCTCCATCCGCACCATTTTCATAAAAAGGTGTACAAAGTTGCTTTACATATGTAAACATATAAATAAAATTGGAGTGTCTGTTTGTGATATTGAAATAACCATTTTTTACTACATGCATATGAATGCAAATAACATTTTTTACTATTTTTGTCTGTTTGTTCCGGCTAGTCTCTGAAATGGCTGGACCCATTTTGACGGAAGTTTTATTGGCAGGTAGCTGATGTAACAAGGACTAACATAGGCTACTTCTATTTTAGAAAAACAAAGTTAAATTCCACGTTGACGAAGTCGCGGGTACAGTTAGACTACAATATAACTGTCTGTCACTAAAAATATAGTGCAAGGTCCACTCTGTGCTACGTCGTAAACGGTGTCAGAGGAATTTCCCGTCGCATTGTAATGTGTGGCCTAGCTAGCAGGTGCATTGCCGTCTGGAAAATTACTGCGGCTATCAACCACCACGTGATAACGTGATGCGTGCGTATCGCTAGGGTTGCCAGATGGCCTGAAAATCCGGGATTATCCTGGAATTTTACGTCTTGTCCCATGTCCTTAATTAGAGATTATTTCCCAAATTCTGAAAACCTAATTTCCCCTCGCATTCTAATGAGTGGCCCAGCTAGCAGGTGCATTGGCGTCTGGAAAATTACAGCTATCAAGCACCACGTGATTACGTGATGCGTGAGTGTCGCTAGGGTTGCCAGATGGCCTGAAAATCCGGGATTATCCTGAAATTCTGCGTCTTATCCCGTGTCCAGTAATTAGACCTTATTGTCCCAAATTCCGCAAACAAATGATGCGGCTGGCCTGCCAGAGAGTTATATATATTACATATTGTTAAAAGATAATTTGTACTGATTATTTACTTTGGTTCCGATTTGCTACTATTTCTTTATAATTTTCCTCCTTCCCTTCAATTCCAATTTCAATTTCCAATCTCAATCTTTTTCATAAGTCTTTAAGTACTATATGGAATATAGTGAGTAATACGGCTGCATTATACTGGGTTTATTCAGACAAGTTGGACGATCAACCGTACGCGAAATGATCCACCGTCACAACTTTATAAGGCGCATACCCGACATTACACTTTTGAGATTGGAAATTGAAATATCTGGCAACCCTAGATGTCGCGCAAATCCTTGGCCAACGCCGGGGCCATTATCAAATCATTTCTGATAAATACTTATGTAATTGGACGATTTGAGATCAGTGAGATTATTGTGTACTGATAAACATTCGTGTATAGGTACATATCTATTTTTGGTATTATTTTTGTCCGTGCAAACGTACCGGCGATTTCATAACATTAATAAATAATAATCATGATTTTAGGATGTTGTTTGGACTCCCTCGGTTCTGTAGCGCATCAGAGATGTTTGCAGCAGCGCGGATAGATGGTTTTGAAGCCATAATGCGAAATAGAACTGCATCACTGATGTGTAAAATTCGAGGGAGCGCAAACACCGTATCAAATATGTGGGATTGTCGGCTCCAGAAACACTGGACATCGCTCCACAGCTGCGGACCCAGTGCTTCTGGACGTGGAAATAGATATAAATATATGTATTGAATGAATAAAATTGTAATTTACTAACATATTTTATAAGTTGTTTAGTAACATAATATAATATATAATATCTTTATTGTCTAATATTTTTTTACAAATACAAATAATTTATGAAGTCCCTGAATTCTGAGGTCGGTATAGAAAATACCTGTGTTTCAGAAGTCAGTGTCCTCTTCCATATTGAGGTGTACTTTAAGTGAGTTTGTTATTTACATAATATAGATACATATCCAAAATAAATTAATAAATAAATAAAAAATAATTTATTTTATTTCACATATTTTATACAAATCATTTATAAAGTCCCTGAGTTCTGAGGTAGGTATAGAAAATACCTATGTTTGGCTAACATATAACATTGGCTAGTGTATTGTTTTTGTAGAAAAAACTTTAAAATTCATAGCGCTGACTATCATATCCGATTGCACTAGGAATGTGTGCATAGCGGTTTCTACGTTGATTATCGCATGCCTCTTACTTATTATTGTGTAATTATTTATTTTAAAAAAATATTCAAAAGAGCAACAAGTTTCTTGCTCATTCTTCTTGTGATGAGTCTGCGTTCCGAATGAGTGGTAAAATAAAGAATATGACTATACAAGAGTGCCTGTATTGAGTTTATTTGAATAAAGATTATTGTTTGTATCGGTCTGAGTATTTTTTATATATATTATGTATGTATTTACAAAAAAAAAATATGTATTTATATCAGTTGTCTAGTACCCATAACACAAGCTCTGCTTAGCTTAAGATTAGACGGCGCTGCGTGAATTGCTCTGAGATTTTATTCACAATTCACACAGAGCCTTCTAGACTCAAGTTAAGCTTATTTTATGGGTACTAGGTAACTGATACAAATACATAGATATAATATATTATTTCGTAAATACATACATACTATTATTGGTAAGTCCTTCGCGCCAAATCGTTGTAATCACACATGCCAATGGCAATGCATATAAACAAACAAATTCTAATTCAATAGTTAAATCGATTACATCCACATATAATATGCTACTATTACTTCCCGGTTCCCGCCCTAATTGCCGGCCAGTTGGCGCGGAAAGTGACAGATGGCATCAATTACTAGTTGTATTTGATTGGCACCCTTGCTTCGAGCACCGACGCTAATCAGATGCAAAGAATTAATTATTTTTATGGCTCAACCACATTGTGGAACCTTCCAGTAAAATATCCGATATTCCCGAACCGACACCATATTGAAACCTTCAAGAAAAGATCTTATTTTTAAAAGGGCGGCAACGCACTTGCAATTCCCCAAGTGTTGCGGGTGCTCATGGGCGACCGTAATCACTGACCATCAAGTGAGCCCCTAGCTCATTTCTGCCCTATACTATAAACAAATAGAATAGAATAGAAAATCATTCATTCAAATAAACTTAATTTAAGCACTTTTGAATAGTCATATTCAAATTACATGTTTCCTATCCTTAAAATGCCAAAATTATAATCATTACATAGTATAAAACAAAGTCGCTGTCGCTGTCTGTCCGCCCCTATGTATGCTTAAATCTTTAAAACTACGCAACGGATTTTGAAGCGGTTTTTTTAACAGATAGAGTGATTCAAGAGGAAGGTTTAAATGTATAATACATGTACACCCGTGCGAAGCCGGAGTGGATAGCTAGTAGATCGTATTGTTGCGTATACGTATTCTTAAATCTATGTTTAAAGGTAAAAATACTTCAAAAAGTCGATGAGATTTAGAAGAAATAATAATTACAAGCCACTTAATAATAATAGGATATTTTGGATAAGGATTGATTTTGATTTTGATTTAATGATGTATTATACAATGTATCTAATGTTACAATTTATACAGACACAAAACCTTTTGACCATGAAAATAATGACAAATTCAAATATAACCGAAAGAGACAATATCATGAATTGTCCAGTACTGAATATTTTATGACCAACAATTTTGTCATCAGAATTGAGTTAGATATTGTTGCAGAGCAACTTTGTACCTACTGAACATTAGACATACGGGTTGCATTAGCGGATCATATTTTTAGTATTGTTGAAGAAGTTTTATTAGATTTAGAAATTTTGGTAGTGTATAATCACTGGAGTTGTCTATACAATGTATTGTAACGTATATAGAATGTCGTTATGGCTTAAAATAGAATGGTGCCGATGGTTTCCAAGGGGATCAGGTAATAATAACAAAATCTAAATACAATTCACACAGCGCCATCAAGTTTCAAGTTAAGCAGAGCTCTGGGTACTAGATAACTGATAGATTTTTTACATTACAATACATAGAAAACACTCAGATTGATACAAACAATCATACTCATGAATAGAAATGTTTGGACTATGCGAGGAACCAAAACCGCGACAATCAAGGAAGGACAACGAACAACGGCCAAAGAAGGCGGTGCTCTAAATCGTTAGACCACTGAGGATACGTAAGATAAAGGCACTAAGCAACGCCTCTAAATAGACTACTGCTATTGAGTACACTACACTACAAATTAAACAAACATGTGGCAAACCTAGGCACAACAAAAATCTGCAGATTTTGCCAAACTGAAGAGGAAACGCCACTACACATCCTATGTGGTTGTACACATGCCTAAAATATTTCCCTTGGAAAGTTTACACTCTTTCCTGAGGAGATAAAAACCATCGCTCCTAAGAATATCCTTCAATTCTTGTCCCTGACGGATCTAGGTAGCGAACTCTGAAAAAGGGCGAGAACAATAGATCTATCTAGGTCGCAGTACTACAGACATCTGACGATAGACCAAAAAACCCAATAAAAATGGAATTATTTTCTACTACGCTGCAAAACATGTCATTACATGTACTTGTGACACCGTGACCCGGTGTCAGCCTGTGACGGGTGTCAGATGGGCCGTTTAATTTCATCCGGTGGGACCTTGGCTTGTCCGCGCGGGGCGGGGTGGGTCAGTTGCACAACTGGTGCTATTCTAGTGCACCTTGCATCGCGGTTACAACACTGCACTGGACGCGTCACTCGTATGCTCCCATTTGCTACAACTTCACTGGGATTTGATTCATTGTCTGTTGGAAACTTGCGTTCATCCTAAAATCGGTCAATGTCATTGGTAGCGTTTATTTATTTCAGTTATTTTATTATTTTCAATTAATGATAATGATATGGACCCGTCTGCGGTTACGTTTTACGTTCGGGCACTAGTGGAGGATGATAACATGAATATGGGGTCAGGTCAGTTAGACTATCGTAGCCAATTCACTAGTAATTTGTCATGATAGTTTCCAGGGGGAACCAAGTACATTGTAATGAGTTCATCAATCCACATTACTAAGAATTCCCTTTCCCCTTCACCCCGGATTCGCAAAGGTATAAATAAAATACCAACGACAATAATAATTATTTAAGAAAAAATATGATCTTTGTTATTGGCAACTATTATAGGATTGCTATAAGGGAATGACTTTAAATAGGTTAAGTCTATTTTGTGTTTACGATTCTTTTGCTTTTGTTTTATTCAATTTTCCATATTGAAAAGCTCTGGTAAACCAAAACCAATTGGTCTAACAATTTCATCATCATTATCCTCATCTTCCACTGATTGCTATCAACCGTCAAATCTGAGCTCACTCTACTTTTATCTTTCTTTCATTACATTTAAAATCTTTCACACAATCCATCCATCTTTTCTTCGGCCGTCCTCTTCCATCCCATCCATTCATCCAATTCATCTACCAATTTATATGACATTATTTAATTCGACCATGCCTCATCGCTGTTATTGTCACTGTACTCTATTAATCATGAGATATAAAAATAAACATTAAGTTCTGTGGTTTCGCCCATTTTCAGTAACCATGTCAGCAAACAGGAAAATGTATTACTGAATGATGTTACCTTTATTAATTGCGTAGAAGGAAGGAAAATATAACTATGACAAATATATGATCATATTTAAGTAGGAAATGCTGGAGTAGGCGTGTTGACGCATCTAATTGGCCAACTTAATGGAGAACGAACAATCGTTGCGCACCCATACGAAGGGCTGGTCTATGAATTAATACTTGAAGCAAAAACTTTGTACCACTTTTACTAAAATTTTATGAAATTTGGCAGATTCTCTTATAAAAAAAATTTGAAATCTGCACATTATATATTGGAACTCTCGTTGATAAATTTATATCTTGTCAAATAGGATAGAGAGGCATTGCGATTAGAATTTTGTATTTAGAAATGTCTTCTGTTGTTCGTTTCGTTTCACTACGTTTACTACCGCTGCATAATAAACCCCTACACTATATAGAGGAGTGCAGAAATCATTTTTTTTAATAAAATATTTAATTCAATAACAAAACTTTACACACACTACCACGTATTTAACTCAAACACTCTCACATCGTCTTTAGGTAATTTATTATTGCTGGTACAGTGATCTTTTTGTACATCTTACTATGGTCGAATTTCGACTATTAAGCGACCACTAGTGTTGAATAAATGCCTCAACAGAATCGCTAGAAGTTTAGTCACGCAGTTATTAATTGTTTAATTAAAACTAGAGTTAATTGATTTGCTAAACGTGTGCAAGTGTCGACCGTCGACCAGCTGAATGCAATGGTGTCTTTAGCCAAGATGCCAGCAGTATAATTAATGTATAATAAATTGTGCGCCCAATGATCCACGCAACTGTTCTTAACACGTTCAGTCTGGCAGGAGAGAAGATTATTGGAAAATACGAGCGGGGATTTAAGCACGTCATTTGGCCTATTGTAGATAATACCAGGAATTGTTGTTAATCTGTTTATGGACATATAGGATGCTTGCTTAAATCCAGCTCGACAATTCAGAAATTAGCCGGAACAGACCGACCGACAGACAGACAGACAAAAATTGTAAAAATGTTATTTTGGTGAATGTACCGTATTTATATTCATATGCATGTAGTAAAAAACGGTTATTTCAATACAAAACAAAAAAATATATACAAAACAGACACTCCAATTTTATTCATACGTATATATGTATAGATATATATGTATGACTGTACAAAAGTACCTATTTAAATTTAAGTTAATTTGAATAAAGACATTTCAATTCTATTCTGAATTAACATCTTATCTTGAATATTTTATTAACTTGGATTATGACAATGAATAGCGTGATATTATTATTTCATACATTTACAGGAAATTACAGAACAAAGTGATAAACAAGATACAATGGTGCGTAGGTAGCACGCTGAACGATCTTTGAGCTTAATGTTATTAATAGTAAACAATGGAATACTAGCAACCTGTAGAGCTGTAAGCATGATTTTTAATTTAGCTGGTCTGGATTTTTAATTTAGCTGGTCTGGATTTTTAATTTAGCTGGTCTGGATTTTTAATTTAGCTGGTCTGGATTTTTAATTTAGCTGGTCTGGATTTTCAACACAGGTTTGCCTATTTAGAATGCTAGACCTAAATGTAGAGCATACTATTGATGTATTTGTCAATAAAGATTATTATCTATTTCAAACAAAATTCAAATCTTTCCTCTTTAGATAAAAGGTGTTCAGAAACATATCATCTATTACGTTTAATATCACACTAATATTATAAACGCGATAGTTTGTGAGTACGGATTGACAGAAAGATGGATGTTTGTTACTCTTTCACGCAAAACAGATTTTGATCAAACTTTACAGTAATATAGATTATCAGAATAACATATAGGCTATAAAATACACGCGGGTGAAATTGCGTGCACAACTAGTTTAAAATATTAATAAGATTATGGTCTAATTTGGATTCAAAATTTATAATAATTTATATATCCGATGGTCGTGGGTTCGATTCCTCGCACGGTACAAACATTTGTATTCATGAGTATGATTGTTCGTATCGATCTGGGCGTATTCTATATATAGTATTTAATTACAAAAAAAATGTATCCTTGTAATTATATCAGTTGTCTAGTACCCATAACACAAGCTCTGCTTAGCTTGGGACTAGATGGCGCTGTGTGAATTGTCCTGAGATATTATTATATTATTATTATTTATTTCTTTAAATATGCAATACAATTATTTATTATTATATATATTAATTTTGGTTAACGAGTAGTCTCGTTATTGATGCGAGCTATGTTTATTGTGTGGTTTGCAATATTGGTTTGGTTAGCCAAATTCTACGATAACGAGATATTCACCCGATGGCAACAATCCGATTGGGATAGTGGAATCTTTTCCTTTCTTATCTATGCGATATTGAATCTATAAACAGTTTATTACACGTGGTACAATCAATGCTCAACTGATAAGCTACGGAATCTAATCGTGGAACCTTTACGATATTATATCGGTATTAGAATAAAAAAGCACTAAAATATTTCAGGATTATTATGTACTAGTTGTGGCCGCGTTTTTCGCACTACTCTAATGCTGTCGGCCGCAGCTGGCCTTTACAGCTTCACCGGACGATAGGGGGCGAGTGCAGATGGCACTCCAAACCCGAAGGACGGCTGAAGGCCAACTTCCGTCTGACGACACGAGTTTAGTCTGAGGTTACCGGTAGGGGTTCGAACCTCGGCTCAGGCCGTCGTAATTTCGATCCCCGTTTGAATTGGACGGGGGATCGATCGGAAGGATGAAGGGATCGATGCCCGTGTGAAATTTACAGCCTATATGTTATTCTGATAATCTATATTACTGTAAAGTTTCATCAAAATCCGGTTAGTAGTTATTGCGTGAAAGAGTAACAAACACCCATTCTTAGTTACAAACTTTCGCGTTTATAACATTAATAAGATAATGCGGAAGTTTGTGAGTGTGGATGGAATGATATTTGTTACTCTTTCACTCAAAACTACTGAATGGATTTTAATGAAACTTTACAATAATATAGCTTACATATCAGTATAACATATAGGCAATAAATTTTACGAATGTAATCGTTTTCACAGCTACACAGCTAGTTAATCCTAATTTGAAATTTTATTTAGATTAGCTGTACTCGCGACTTCGTCCGCGTGGATATTAACTTTCATTTCCAAAATAAAAGTGGCCTTAAGTTATTACATCAGCTACCTGCTAAAACAAGTCGCGTCAAAATCAGTCCAGCCATTTGCGAGATTATCCGGAATAGAGAGACAAACAGACAAAAAATGTAAAAAATGTTATTTTGGTATATGTACCGTATTTATATTCATATGGATGTAGTAAAAAACGATTATTTCAATATTACAAACAGACACTCCAATCTTATTTATATGTATAGATGTATAGATTTATTGTCAGACTAAAATGTATATAGGTATGTAGGTGTATATGTCAAACGTTTTTTTAGTATACGAAATGCTTTTTTTATTTTATTTTTTTTAATAGAATAAATTCTGTTCTTTATACAAACTTTAACTGTACCTCCATACTCTTCTGTCAGCGTAATTTATATATCGGATACAGTTTTTGCTTCTTTCTTCTATTACCACATAGATTATAAATACAGATACATATATATGTATTATATTATACATATATATGTACAGAGCCATTGTGAACTGTAAACGCGTGGTAGTCGCAACACTTGTCATGTCCATGACATTTGACATTTAATATAAGTATATTTGAATGTAACACGTCATGACGCTCTATCGAACGGTAGTAATACTACAGTATTATTATTTCTACCATACATGGTAGAAATAGTGATACAAAATTATGACTTCTATAAGAATCCGAAATAAATGTCCTAGGTCGAGCATAGTGATGGTTGGCTCATACGTCATACTCGTGAACGAGTGCTGCTTGTAGGGACTGGTCTGCTCTAATCACTACGACTGATTTAATCTTATTGTGTTTTTATATTTGAGCCTAAATAAATTAGTGCTGGTTGGTAGTTTGTATTCACACGTTTCGACTTGTAAAATGTGAACTTACAAGGATTTTTTAAAAGAGCAACACACAAGTTTCTTGCTTATTCTTCTTGTGATGACACAGCTTTCCGAATAAGCGGTAGATTTATTACGAAGAGGTACGTATTGTGTACTTAATATTTTGACTGTAATATATTAGTGGTAGTTAGTAATTTGTATTCACACATTTCAATTTAAAAATGAAAAGTTACAACAATTATATAAAAGAGCAACACGCAAGTTTCTTCCTCGTTCTTCTTCTGATGAAACATCTTTCCGAAAAAGCGATTGAATAAAAAAGTAAGTATGAATATTCAAAAGTGATTAATTTATGGATTTTCTATTCTATTCGCAAATGTATACAGTATAAATATATGTAGCAGGACATCAGTCAAACGGTCGCAAACAAGGCAAGACGACCTCGAAACCGATCCAATGAGACTTTGTCACGACCCGAACGATTATGTTAAATCATAACAGTGTTGTTTAACACCTAGCTGTATATAAATAGACGCTCATTAAAATAATCCATTAATCAAAACGGTTGCGCCGTTACAGCAGGCGGGCCGCGTGGCATTTGTTAACACGACTACATATATAGATTATGACAGCGTAATCAATTTGAAAATATAATAAAAATAGCTTTTGCCCACGGGTTCGCTCGCGTTAATTTATCCCCTTAGGGGATAAATTAACGCGAGCATCCCCTAAGAAAGAATTTATCAAAATCCTTTCTTAGGGGATGCCTACGTCATAGTAGCTTTATGCATGCAAAGTCTCAGCCCGATCGGTTTAAAATTGACGAAGTTTCATACAAACTTTCAACCCCTATTTTATCCCCTTGGGGGTAGAATTTATCAAAATCCTCTCTTAGCGGATGCCTACGTTATAACATCTACCTGCATGCCAAATTTCAGCCCGATCCGTCTGGTGGTTTGGGCTGTGTGTTGATAGATCACTATGTCAGTCACCTTTGAGTTATATATATTTAGATTCTAAGAGTATGTTGTAAATGTTATTTTATTGAATAATTATTTTACTGCATAACATATAGATACATGTCATTGTTATAGATAATATTACTTTTTTTTTAAGTTTGACGCGGTCATTATTTATAGCAGTTTACCCGTGATCATGGCGGTTGAAACACTTCCGAAATATCGGGAACTCAGTAAAAATAAAACGTGGTAAGATGCCGTGATTTACTAATTATACTTATTATATAAATATTACTTTCGTTATATAATGTTGGAATAGAGGACCATTGCGAGCATTGAGCGCGGTGGCTGGAATCCATCCTAATAAAGTACTGATAAATTGATCACGATATGCTAATTGACCTGACCTCATGTTCATCTTATCAAATATTCCTGCACATTATAAAAACATTTTCTACTAATTTCTTAAAAGTTCTCTTTAAGGGCTTCATAGGTATATCCTGGACATTGATATCCGGTACGATATGTATAAATAAATAAAAAAAAGCGTCATTGGTAATCACACGTGTGCACCATTCCATTATCATCCTTTGAAGAACGCTATAGTACGACGGAGTGCCTGGGAATGAACATTGAGAATAAAATCTGGTAGAACTCTACGAATTGTTAACTGTTTCCAGGAGGAATCCTCTGAGAATGAATTCTGGTAGAATTCAATACAAACTCTTAAATATTGTTTCCCGGAGGGATTCACGGATTAACCTACTATCGTAATGGTTACTATTCCCCATTAGGTGCTTAGCGTTCTCGTTAACTCAAGTTATTTTAGCAAACACACTATTAAAAAGGAACAAAGAGCGACTTGCGTTTAGTTCTGTATATCTTTGAGTACCAATACGTAATAACATAAACCTCATTTAGCGCGTACATAAACATTAAAATGGTGAGCTTTTCGTTTCGCAAGTGGTCGTTCAGTGTGGAATACTACAGCGCGATAGGACGATCCATTGTCGCCCGCCAACGTGAGTATTACACCAAACCATCGGTGTTGCCAGTTTAGTGGCTTCTTTATAGATAGACTAGCTGTACCCGCGGTTTCGCCATTAAATTTCAATATTAAATATAGTCTATTTTTACTCTGACGCATAAGTTTCATCAAATCATATCATCATCAAAATCCGTTCAGCAGTTTTTGCGTGAAAGAGTAACCAACATCCATACTTAAAAACTTTTGCGTTTATAATATTATTAAGATAGATTCCTTATTCACCAATTACAAATATAGTTTACAGAAAAAAATACATACAAATAAAATATATGGAATGGCTTTATGTGGCGCAAAGGTGAATAGACAATCAACTCAGCATAAAGCTACAGATAAATCTGCAACGCTGATATTCTGTTGGCTCCTGTACTTAAAAATACTATATATCTGCTTAAAAATACTACATATTAAACTTTGCGGTTCTTAATATAATGTATTATGTTAAATAATGGTATTTAATTTAACTCATTCTTACTTCTAATCTGATATATCTGTACTGTGTTCTAACTAAATAAAGAAATTGTTAATAATTTTTATGGTGCACCATCTGCTGACGGTCTGCACTAGAGTATTTGATGTGGATGATAAAATGAAGATGAAGTCTGAATAAATTGTGGCGCATACATAAGGGATTTACCACGATGGAGGTCAATCTGACATGGTCCTTTGTAAACTATGACAAACTCAATATTGTGTACTAAGCACTGCCGTGTCTAAACTGTGTCACCCCATCTTATATTTTCTTCATGTCATTTAGCATATAACACACCATACCATACTCAGAAACTTTCGCATTTATAATATTTTGGACGACCTCGAAGGTCTAGCATTTTTTCGATTCCTCGTACGGCACAGACATTTTGTATTCATATAACTTTTTGTATCGGTATGGGTGTTTTCTATGTATATCATCAATACAGTTATCTAGTGCCCATAACACAAGCTCTAGCTAGCTTAACTTGGGTCTAGATGGCGCTATGTGAATTGTTCCTGAGATTATTATTATTACTAGCTGTAGCAAACGTTGTTTTGCCTTAAAATAAAATAAAAAATTTAGGGGTGGACTACCCCTAACATTTAGGGGGATAAAAAATAGATGTTGGCCGATTCTCAGACCTACTCAATACGCTTACAAAATTTCATGAGAATCGGTCAAGCTTCGGAGGAGTATGGGAACGAAAACTGTGACACGAGAATTTTATATATAAGATTATTAAGAGGTCCAGCCTGTGCTGGCACAAGCACTGTAGGCAACATTGCGAGCCATAAATCTGCGAGACTTGCGATGCCAAACGACTAAGTCGGGCGTGACAATAGCCATAAACAATATCTGATATTATACGACCTGACGAAATGGGGCCGGACGACATATAGGTAGCTCGTTACAGTAACAAAGTGTCCCACTCACTAAAGTGCCTGACCTTCTAAAGACAGTATGACGAAGTCAGACAATATCAGATGGTCGACTAATATAAATTACAAAAATGCATACGATACAGGCATATCCGGTCAGCATTTGATACATCAAATATATTATGTATAGCAAATACAGCGTATGATATAAAAGATGTCGCTCTGAAATATTAACAAACAATAGATTAAATTCTTTTTTTTTATAAAATAATAGTGGGAAACAAGCATACGAATGCAGTCCATATGTATATGGATGGCAAACAGTTTTGCCAACTTATAGAACTCTAAAACATTACTACCATGTGAAAGATATATCAAATCATTTTAAATAAACAAGTCAACAACAAATATTGGGATATAAGCCTTCATTGTTGTTTAATAGTTTGTTATAGTAGTTTTTACTGTAGAAATGTACTTTATAAAATATCTCTAGAAACATTTTCTGAAAATAAATAGTATTCAAGTTGTTTCCTAGGAGTGACAGAATTTTCAATTCTATTATGTATATTTTAAGTTGCAATCAAATTAATTTATTTGCAGAAATCTGTTAGTTTATAGCAATATGTTAATACTCATTTTATGTATGCATAAATGCATAATGTTTCTATAGTATACATGTCATATTTAAAATTAATGTTCTACAATCTATTTATATAAAAAAATCTAAATTTCCTAATAATATTATTAATTTCAACATTGAACACAGCAAATGGCCTACTTACAGAACGGTTATCTAACTAGCAAATAAAATAGCCATAAAGTGCGTAGTTACGTATGATATTTAAAACATAGTAGGTAATATATATATGTAGAGGTACTAAAATCTATTGATATTCTTTTAATACCCTTGTAATAAATATCTTATCTTAACACACAGAAATATTGAATTATTTAATTATGGACTGATATCACCTCCATCATCATCTGCTTCTTCCTTATTCCGTTTATTTGTGGTTGTCGTAATATATTTTTCTCTTCCATTCATCCCTGTTCGCAGTCATCTCGTTATTTACTCCCTTTCTTACCATATCATCTTTCACACAGTCCATCCATCTCTTTTTCGGTCTTCCTCTACCCTTATAACCATCCACATTCATATGTAACACCTTCCTTAAGATATGATCTTCATTCCTACGCATTACATGCCCACCACTGGTATCACCTCCATCTGTTCTATAATATATAAGATATTAAAAAATCTTTGATTTCATTGGCAAAACACAAGATACATCTACTGGATTTCTATTTCTTTTATTGTAGTAGTAAAAGAAATACTATCATTATTTGTCGTTTTATTTAAAAGTAGTTGTTCCGCGACTTTAGTTGCTTCAAATTTATGGCCTATGTTTTCTGATGTATAAGCTATATTACTGTAAAGTTTTATCAAAATCCATTTGTTATTTGTCCATTTTTATTCATCCATCCATACTTATAAAGTTTTGCGTTTATAATATTAATAGGATTGCGACGGTAGACAGACATACGCACAAGGCTAATGCATATATTTTACTCTTGGGTCTAACTCAATATACACAATTTCGACTAAAATTTTGCTAACTCTTGGTTATAATTTCAAAAGACTTTATTGACAGTTTTTTTTTTCAAATGATTCTAGTGCTGTTGGCCGCATCTGGCGTTTAGAACTTGGCCATCACAGAACGATATCAGGCGAGTACAGATGGCACTCTAAACCCGCGGAAGGACTTATGGAGCGACTTAAGGCCAACTCCCGCCTGACGGATTCTAATCCTGTTGGCCGTATCTGGCCTCTAGAACTTGACCATCAGGGGGAAGAGGATTGTTAGTAATGTGGACTAATAACCACATTACTAGCGATGAACTATGTCAGGTTGACCTCCAAGTGGTTCCCCCTGGAAACCATCGTGATAAAATTCATGGTGAATTTATCACGACGGGCTACCTGATCTGACTTCATACTCACCTTATCCTCCTTCGCCTTATAGTGCCTCGCCAGCGTAAACCGTTAGCGCAGGCGGGTACACCATTCCATTATCATTTATATCAGTATAAATTTTAAAACAGATTTAACTGATCACAAACCACCAAATAACAGGAATTTATAATAATCAAACAATGAAACAATAATACATAACGTCTCTGAGGACAGTCCAGGAAACGATGATGTTATGTAAGATGCAGATGATGCGAAACAGATACAAGTCCTGGATCGAAATGGGTACACCATTCCATTATCATCCATACGAAAAAAAAGACTAGACCATCACAGAACGATATCAGATGAGTCCAGATGGCACTCCAAACCCGCAGGACTTATGGAGTTGTGACTTAAGGGCAAATCTACGACTTTAATCTGAGGGCACCGCTAGAGGTTCGAACCTCCTTTCAGACCGTCGTAATTTCTGTCTTTTGAATTGGACGGAGGATCATTCAGAGTTTGCTCTTGACCGTTTTACACCACCGCGGGCCCTACGACCCTACGAACTAATTCTGGCGACAGTCCAATCAGGTGCGAACGCTATATATCCAAGCATCGTTTGGCCATCTCTAATTATACTCGGCCGGGAGCCGCGCCGTTTATAGACTAACGAGAATAGCCATAGACTTATATATAGATATATAGTTGAATTGCATCCACACAAATATGCGGACCAATATAGAAACGCGCGCTCTGAAACCCGTGGAACCCAAATGGAACTTAAAGGAGTTATGTTGTTTTATAGCAATTTCTGTATCTATCTCTGACGGCCTTGATGGTGTAATGATAGCACACCGCTTTACTACCGATGATCGCGGGTTCGATTTCTCGCACGGTATACCTATATTACAATGCTCGGCGTCTGAAATATTTGAAACACAGATGCCATATACAGATACAAAGTCTATCTCCATGTCAGTGTCGATTGGATTCGAATTCACGACCTTTGTGTCTATCAATCCGAGTAGCAATCCTCTCGATTATGACACCGTCACATTCTACATATAGTGATTAAACACACGTTATCCATGACTTGAAACCGCCATCATTCGAATACAATACTAATTTGACTTCCAAAACATTAAAACTATTCATGAAACGACGAAACATTAAATTATTTTTAGATCTTTTTACAACATACTTGTTGTATGTATAATACATTCATTTTATCAGATAATATACCTACTTTTCCACAATTTATAATTTCCAGTCACTTCGCACTTATCATGCATAAATGATGAGTAATCATTTCCATAATAGCAACGTGTATAAATCGTTTTAATCAACATATTCAATCTAGTACTATGACAATTTCGTTTAGGAGAAATGTCGATATTTATATCACTATAAATTTTAAAACAGATTTAAGTGATCACAAACTACCAAATAACAGGAATTTATAATAGTCAAACAATGAAACAATAATAGACAACGTCTCTGAGGACAGTCCAGGAAACGATGATGTTATGCAAGATGCAAATGATGCGAAACATATACAAGTTCTGGATCGAATTGGCGCAAGAGAATGAAAAGTGGAGAGAAATGGAAGAGACACACCTAGGTGTGGAACTACATAGGCTAATAACAATAATAATAATTGATTGAATAACGATATTAAACAAACGTGGTGATCAGAGCTGACATAAATCTCCGTTGTCATGTAGAAGACATTCTATTTGTTCACACCTACCTTATATCTTCTATTCTCATGCGTATGGCGATTGTATCTCTTAATAGTAAAAGAACATTCGTAAACCTAAGGACTAATTATATTGTAGGTTTGAAATAGATTATAATATCATTGCACGCATAGAAATTCAAGCGATAGCCGTAATTAGTGTCACCAATAACTCTACTATTACGTGTACTACTACTACTACTCTAGTGTAATACTACTTATAAACGCAGTACCAAAAATACTAGATTAATGATACCGTTGATAGGACAAATGTACTTAAATTATACGTGTTGCGGGGTCAAATGAATATCATATTTGACGATAATCAAACGACAACAAATATGTAATCAATTCTGTTGGAATCTATAAAATTTGCTAATAACACTGCAAATCATGATGTTAACAACTGATATTACATTCAAAATAAATAAGCTGTCAAGATAGCTATGCACCCTGTTTAGTGAGTCGTAGCGATAAGGCCATAGAATGCTGATACTGCACAGTGAACACTTAACATACCATGTACAACTATTAAGTTTTATACAATAACTATTTGTATCCTCACTCAGTTATAAAATACATTAAAAAAAGATACCTGATAATATGTGCCTAGACAACTGAAGAAGAAAAGACTAACAAGAATGCAACTAACGTCGATTCAGTAACAAAAGAAAATGCATCATTTCACGGGAACCTGTGAGTAAGTTGTAAGAATAGAAACCAATGGCAACTGAACATGTTTATTTCCTATTTCCAATATTATAACCTCCTTACACCCTATGGCACCCCAAAAGTGTTGCAAAGGACTGACAGGTAGGCTTGAAGGACAAATGGACCTCTGCAACGTAATCAAAGTCAAAGTTAAAATAATTTATGAACACTGGATATTTTTAGTTACTAATATTTACGTAAATTTTCCATGACTATAATTACTGAAAGAAATTCAACTAGTACTTTCTTTAAATCAGCCTATTAACATCATATTAATGGTAGGAGATAGGCGTGTCCCCACCCGCTGTGGATATTTACGTCTTAAGTTTACGTCAGCAGTTGAGGCCTAGACCTTCGGAGGTGCGTGGTCGAGTGGGCGCCGGGCTTGCGGTAGGTCAGCCTTACTAACATAAAACACCGTAGCTACACACATAAACATTAAAAAGTTCAATTTAGTGGTTGGACTTATGATTTTATATTCTTCTTAGCCTACTATTACCACGTTGGTTGGGCGGATAGGTATAATGTTTATCTCAAGTTTCCCTTCATTAGTCTCTTGTGGCCTATTTTCTTAGTTGATTATTACGTCAATCTAAGTATTGAATGGTGATATTGCAATTTCCATCTGTACGACATCACGTAGGAGTTACTATGTACTCGTCAGTATTATTTTATTCTCAGTACAAATGTTTATTTTAATTTTTTCGTCTATTTAATTAAGCAAACTAAATAATATAATGTAGATTAGATACCGTATCTAATAATAGTTCTGAAATATTCAAGTACAACAGTTTTCAGTGACTGATTACGTACGATAAAATAAACAGTGTTCATCTTGAATTAATGAATGTATGAATAATAGCAGAAAAATCTAAATTTATTACAACTTAACATTTTATTCTACTACCTTCGATTAAAATAGCGGAACACGTGAATAATTTGCGCCAAAATCACTTTTTGATGTAAATTTCTGTTATCATAAACTGTTGTGTCACTACGAATGAAAAAGGGATAGGAATCAAAAGATAGAGATAAATAAATATTAATTATAACAGCTGAAGATTTATAAACTGGCTATAAAGAAACTTGTCCTGACCGAGTCACTGATCACGATGATACTGATCAACATTTATAATCATTGGATGAACGCAGTATTCGGGTAAAAAGTATATATCTTAATCTAGGACATGATGTTTTAGTTTACCAAATTTAATTTGAATCTGTCTAATAGTTTTGGCGTCAAGTAATAAACATCCAAACGTCGTCTGAAATTTAGGAGTCTTTATTATTTAGTTTTAGTTCTTTTTGGAAGTTGATAGAGAAAGCAAACGTATCCTCTGAAATTTTGCATTTTTATTATTATTAGGATTGTTAATTTTTGGAAGTAGCCAACACAAATGTAGTATGTCTTTGATAATGAGCCCGTTATAGCGACAAAACTAGACGATCACGCGACCAGTCACCTGGTATTTAATTGAGAATGTCATTTGATTGGGAGCAATCAGTAAATATTTGCGCGCGGCTACGAACGGCGGAATATTCCTATCCATTTGATTTGCATGTGCTATTAGAAAACAACTCACTGAATGTATTTACCGACTGCAGCGGTATTTACGATTATTGGACATTGGATATGTATGAAATTTTGATATGTAAACTAATCTGAACAAATCTATACTTCTATACTAATATATAATGCTGAAGAGTTTTTATGGTTGGTATTGCGCTTACCCATCTTTATAGCTGCTTTTAATGAAATATAGCTCACCTTTGCGGTAAGTAAAATGTAATATACAACATTCTCGTGTCACTGTTATTTCCCACACTTCTCCTAATAACTAAGATTACTCGGTGGGTCTGAGAATAGGTTGTTATCTATATATTATACCTCTAAGTGACGAAAGTGAGAGATACCAAAAAAATATAGTTTACATTTTGGACCAAATTTTTAAAGTTTTTATGATTCTGCATTAAAAAATACATTCTGTTAAAATTGATGTACCATCAACCCCTATTATTAATAGCAATATTAGAACTTCAATTTACATGGCAAAACAATGTTTGTCTGGTCAGTTAGTATACATGTTTACGACATAATTGTAAGTCAAGTCACTCTGACTTCTAAAATATTTCCACAGTCACGGCGACTGGCGTTACCCATTACCGGTTTCAGTTTGCGTGATCTGACCAATCTCGGTAACTACTGGTACCGTTGACCCTGCAACTCGGTAACAATCGTTACCTTTGACCGAAGCAACACAATCATTGCGCAATTGCATACCTTCTTGTGTTATTACATGACTATTCTTGAGATTACCACTCTGATCTTGTTCACTAATTTTAAGACTGATTTATATTAAGGAAGGAGTTATATATGAATGTGGATGGTTATAAGAGCAGAGGAAGCCCGAAAAAGAGATAGCTGGACTGTGTGAAAGATGATATGATAAGGGAGTAAATAACGAGATGACTGCGAACAAGCATGAATGGAAGAGAAAAACATATTACGCCGACCACAAATAAATGGGATAAGGAAGAAGCAGCTGATGATGATGATCAAAAACGGTGATTATGCTATAAAGGTACACGCCTTATTTCTAGAAATGACAGTCTAATATAATAATTAGTTAGTAATTTATTGAACTTTTTTTCACCCTATAGAGAAGAGCTATTTTCTTAATTTGAAGGAATGTAACAAAGCACTAAAGTTCAAATGTGTTTGGAGGAGATTTCACTGGAATAAGTAGGTTATTTTACACAGATTTTTTTGTATAAAGCTGGCAAAGTACCTCTGCAACCGAGCAGCATGACAACTAAGTCCTCATGACATGAGAACGCATGAGTGGCACAGTTTATGTCATGAACACAGGAGACAGGTACTAAATTCAATCAATTAGAGAGTTAATTTGATCTACATATACAGTTATATAAATAACATCATGTTTATATTGCACGTTAGTCATAAAACCCAACAATTTGCTATATCAACGTCGGTATCAGATATCGATTATATTTATTGCTCACACTGGTTTTAATACAAATGATGTCATCCAGTTCTGGGAAGGGTGTACTCCCCCTTTTATTGGGGCCATGAAAACTTTCCGCGAACAGAGGATGTACTTAAAAAGAAATATGGCGCCTGCTATCTTTTCTCCCTAAACCAACCCCTATTTTCGGGCAGATAACATGGAAAACATGTGATTTTTCGTGTAGATATGATAATTGAATGGTGCACCTGTCTGCCGTGAAGATTTACGCTGGCGGGGCACCAGGGGAGGATGATAGAATGAGGATGCAGTCAGGTCTGATGGTAAGGTCGTTTAGCGAATAGTGACGAATTCACCAGGAAGTGACAACGATGGTTTTCAAGCATGAAGGTCAACTTATAGTCGATATATTGATACAGACTAACAGAAAGCCAACTTTCAAGATTTGTCACTATTTATGAAATGACAGTGTTATATTCTGTTTTATATACTAATAAAGAGAATAGTTTTTTTTATTTTTTGTTAAATATACGTAGGAGAGCGTAGAGCGTAGAGAGCTGGGAGAAGCCGCTGCCAGTGCTATAAAAACTGCTTTTTTTTTATAAAATATACTGTTTTAACACGCATAATACTGAAAATAATTTAGAGTTAATTGACAATGACAATGGTTTCGTCCACTATTCCTTCGCCGTTCAGGCTATTAAACTTTGGAATGACTTACTCCTTAATATCAAGACCGCCACGAGTACATTTTCTTTTAAACGTAAACTGTGGGACTACTATCTAAATTCGTAAATTTGTTTTTTTTTTATTTATTTTATTTTCTCTCGTTTCACTTTACCTTATATTTTTCTTTTTATTCTCTGTGGTGTAACTGTCAGATTGTTTGGTATGTATTCATATAGTTGTGTATGTATTCTGTATGAGTATGTATTTGTATATCATATTATATATTCCTTCTTTGTTTATAGTTATGTATTATTGTAAATGTAATAGTATAAATATTATTATATCATTTTTTATGCCTTGATTTTTTTTTTGTTATGATTACTTTTGCACCGCTAACAATTTTTCTCTGTACTGCCTATGGTTGACTGGTAGAAAATACCGCATGGTGTTAAGTCCACCAAATGTACTGTGTGCATTAAAGTTATATAAATAAATAAAAAATAAATTAATAGCTGAAAAATTAGATTCATTTTTTATAATTTGTTTGTGCGCACTTTCGAATCGATACTGGTGAATTATATGTAAAATTTATGATCATATCCCCTATTTATTAATCCGACATTTCTTTATTACATTTTGATGTACACAAACTAATATTTCGACAAGTTTCAAGGACTTCTCCATTAAATTAATTACGCCACTAAGGAGCAGGACATTGTCGATTATATTCGTACCAAGAGTAACCTGACATTGAGGGTAACGCAGCTGAAGTCGAGTCACAACGCGAGTTTCAAAGCGTTTGTGGCCCTGGTCCCCACCGACTTTGCTGCCCACCTTCATGAAAGAGGACTACTGGCCGAAAGGTGTGGTGTATCGGCGCTACCGTGGCAGATTGCCGTCTTCAGTGCCGTGATCACACAGACAATATTATTGTATTAGTTTTTAAATATTATATTATATGTATGTTAGTCTATAAGGTATTTATAATATGGGCCTAGTTGCCTGAAATAAATGAATAAATAAATAAATAAAAACATGGCGTACCAACACACCTTTCTAAGAATACCGTTAAATTTAATTGGTATTTTAGAACAAAATACTGGGGTGTGTTTTAATATAATTTACCGGGAAATGTAACGTTCACTGAAACATTGTGATTAACCTTTGGTATTTCTTTTCTTGCTAATATTATCCAACAGCTCGTTACAAACTCACAGCCGACTTACAACTTTATTGCATTACGTAATGGATTATTTTAGATCAATACTTATCTATACATATAAATAAAATTGGAGTGTCTGTTTGTAATATTGAAATAACCGTTTTTTACTACATGCATATGAATATATGTACGGTACATGTACCAAAATAACATTTTTTATAATTTTTGTCTGTCTGTCGGTCTGTTTGTTCCGACTAATCTCTGAAATGGCTGGACAGATTTTGTTGGGACTTTTACTGGCAAGTAGCTGATGTAATAAGGAGTAACTTAGGCTACTTTTATTTTAGATTTTTTTTATTTTAGAAAAAAAAGTATAAAAATAAATTCCACGCGGACGAAGTTGCGGGAACAGCTAGTCTATAATATAATATGACTAGCTAACCCGTGCAACTTCGTCTGCGTCACACTTACATGACATTTATCGTTATATGTTATTCTGATATATAAGCTAAATATCTGTGAAATTTCATCAAAATCTGTTTAGTAGTTTTTGCGTGAAAGAGTAACAAACATCCATCCATACTCACAAACTTTGCGTTTATAATATTAGTAAGATATTTCAGGACAAATCACACAGCGCCATCTAGTACCAAGTTAAGCAGAGCTTGTGTTATGGGTACTAGATAACTGATATAAAAATATATAGATACTTTTTTTAAAATACATCTCGGATGCTAAAACCTATACCACTGCGACCTGTACAGATCTATTGCGCTCGCCCTTGTTCAGAGTTCGCTACCTAGACCCGTGAGGGACAAGAACTGAAGGATATTCTTAGAAGCGATGGATTCTATCTCCTCAGGATATAGTGTATACTTACCAAAGGAGAATAGAATAGAATAGAATAGAAAATCATTTATTCAAATAAACTTACATTGAAGCACTTTTGAATAGTCATAACATTTTTTTTTAATCTGTTAATTAAATTAATGTTATTTCTATAAGTTAATTTATGATAGAAATTACTAACCAAATCTTTCCAGTCACATTCATATGAGATGATGATAATACTTGCATTATAAAACTAAAACTGTCATCACGCCCAGAACAATAATCAATAGAATAGAATAGAATAGAAAATCATTTATTCAAATAAACTTACATTGAAGCACTTTTGAATAGTCATAACTTTTTTTTTTTAATCTACCGCTCATTCGGAATGCTGTCTCATCACAAGAAGAACAAGCAAGAAACTTGTGTGTTGCTCTTTTAAATAATTTATTCTTACTTACAATTTAAGTTTAAGTGTGTGAATACAAACCACCGTTTAGCACTAATTCAATGAAATAATAAAATAGAGATAGAGATATTTCGTTTATGCATGAGAGGGCTACAACCACATAGGATGTGTAGTGACTATTGTAATACGTACTTCATTACATAGGTTAAAACAAAGCAAGTATCGCTGTCTGTCCCTATATATCCTATAAACCTTTAAAACTACGCAACGGATTTTAATAGAGAGATTCAAGAGGAACGTTTACATGTATAATACATGTGTACACCACGTGTGCGAAGCCAGGGCAAGTAGCTAGTAATATATATAGAAAACACTCATGTCACATAGATTTTACTAATTATATATGAAAACTAGCTTTTTCCCGCGGCTTCGCTCGCGTTAATTTATCCCCTTAGAGGTGGAATTTATCAAAATCCTTTCTTAGGGGATGCCTACGTCATAGTAGATTTATGCATGCAAAGTCTCAGCCCGATCAGTTTAAAATTGACAAAGTTTCATTCCCTATTTTATCCCCTTGGGGGTAGAATTAATCAAAATCCTTTCTTAGCGGATGTCTACGTCATAACATCTACCTGCATGCCAAGTTTCAGCCCGATCCGTCCAGTGGTTTGGGCTGTGCGTTGATAGATCACAATGTTATGATCCGTTACCTTTGAGTGATATATGTATATATTTATACCCCTCTATTTTGCCGATTTACTTCATAATGCTTTTGTTTTCAATACAGATTGGGTAAGTCACAGATCAATCACTAAACTGGGTAACAGGGGCGCGAGAAACATTAAAATTTTACGATGTCTAGTCCACTCAATATTTTGTTGACCGAATAAAACAGGATCGTATTTTATTTTATTGTAACAATATTCCTAATATCTTCACTTTATTTATTTCCTAGATAGATTGATAAGCTCTTTATTCGTATCAGAAATATTACAAACGATATGCTATAAACTAGTATATACGTGTAAGAAAGTTACATTATTATATATACTTTATTGCACTTTTAAATACAAGTTTTGAATATATGTTATAACTTTTGCTTACAAAGGAGGACTTATCTCTAAAAGAGATTTCTTCCAGTCAAGCCAAAACAGCGTGACACAGGAAGTGGTGTGTGGGTCACAGGAGTGCAAATAATAAAATTAAGAAAAGATAAAATAAAAATTAAAACTACAAAATTATTTATATACATAATACATAAGAAAAAAAACACAACACACTTTAACTTAAACGTAAAAAATATTAGGTGTCATAGGGAAAAGAAAGGGTTGCGGAACAGCGCCATCAGGGTTGTGAAATTGCTTACGGACTCACGTAACTCTGACAAAAGGTTAAGGGAAGGAAAAAAGGAATTTTTTTTTTAACTTGGGTAAAATCCTCATGGAGGTAGACGGGTACTGCCCACCCCAGGGGAGGTAGTAGGTAGGGTACTACCGGTCTCCTACGATAAGATAATTTGAAATAAAAATACTTTCAATATATCTTATATTTTTAGGTTATAATGCAACATTTATATTGTGGCATTAATAAATAATAATTAATAAATTGTGACCATAAACAAAGGAAACTCTATTGTAAAAAAAGACGTCTTAAGCAAGTAAGAATTTCTATTTCATGATTCATTTAACGTCACTAAAGGAAAAATCTTATTAATATTATAAACGTCAAAGTTTGTGAGTATGGATGGATGTTTGTTACTCGTTCACGCAAAAACTACTCAACGGATTTTGATGAAACTTTTCAGTAAATAACTTATACATTAGAATAACATATAGGCTACTAGCTGTGCCCGCAATCTCGTCATAAAATGTCATTACTTCTCTATAATCTTTCATCTTCCCTTTCAACCCCTTACAACCCTTTTTTCGCATTCGAAAGTGGACTATGTCCTTTCTCAGGGTCTAGACTGTCTGTATACCAAAATTAATTTAAATCGGTTCAGTAGTTTTGTCGTGAAAGCACAGACAGACAGAGTTACATTTATAATATTAAGTAACCGCGAGCACAGCTAGTGTAGAACAATTGTGAAAATACCCAATACATCGATCCGTATTGAAGTTAATTGAAATGGTATAACTTGTAACAATGCATACATTAGTTATTTAATGTCTAGCTAGCAGTCAGTGATATCAACACACATATCTGCAGACTATAAATAGAATAAATTACGTATGTATGTACTGAGCGATGTAAAAACAAACACAAATATATGATGCTATGATGTCACCGTCTATATATACATATATACATATCTGCTGCTTCAAACTCAATAATACCTACTACTCGTTTGTTGCTAATGATAATTTACATATCAATATTGCAAATAGAATAGAATAGAAAATTCTCTATTACAATAAACTTACGTTTACAAAGAAGAACTTCAACTTTTTATCATTACATAGAATAAAACAAAGTCGTTGTCGCTATCTGTCCATATGTATGCTTAAATCTTTAAAACTACGCAACGGATTTTGAAGCGGTTTTTTTAATAGATAGAATGATTCAAGAGGAAGGTTTATATGTATAGTACATGTACACCTGGGTAAAGCCGGGGTGAGAAGCTAGTTTTCTAACACAGCGCCATCCCACGGTAAGCAGAGTTTGTGTTATAAGTACTCGACAACTCATGCCTTGCCTTTATCTCATTATTTGGGGACATCGCAGTATGTCATTCTCTTCCACTGCTCTCTATCGGTCGTCATATCTGAGCATACTCTCCTTTTATTCATATCATCTTTCACACAATCCATCCATCTTTTTTAGAGCGACCTCGCCCTTTCCATCGATCCATCATATAACTAATTAGATATATATTTGACATCTGATATAAATACCTATATATATATATTTTTGTAAATACATATATAAAATACATAGCACAGAATCATACCGATACAAGCAATCATACTCATGAATACAAATGTTTGCACCGTGATATAATGGATCCATTTTACCAGAGGTATAATTTATGTATTTCTGCCGTAATGTAGCTATTCAACGCTAGCTATTTTTTATTAGTCTATAGTAACTTCCTTAACTTTATATAAAGTGAAAATCTTAATCTTATTGTGTACTTATATTCGATCATAATAAATTAGTGCTAGATGGTAGTTTGTATTCACACGTTTCGAATTGAAAAATGTGAACATACAAGGATTATTTAAAAGAGCAACACACAAGTTTCTTGCTCGTTCTTCTTGTGATGAGACAGCTTTCCGAATGAGCGGTAGATTAAAAAAAATGTTTTAAATTTGACGCGGTCATTATATATACGTTTAATTAGTAAAAATCACGGGATTTTACCACGTTTTATATTTATTAGCTGAGTTCCCGATATTTCGGCAGTGTTTCAACCACCATGATCACGAATTGGAACGGGAACTCAGCAATATACGTAATTATACGTATATATATAAAAATGTTATCACCATTCAAAAGTGCTTAAATTAAGTTTATTTGAATAAAGGATTTTCTATTCTATTCTAGTGTACGTCGGTGAGGAGCTAGTGTCACGTGTGGGCCGCTAGAGTAACTCGTTTGTTTGTCGGACGGGTGGGTGGTGCCGACATTGTGACCTTTGCAGGGCGCGCATGGTTACACCCTCCTGACTCTTGACATTCAAACCAAATACATTTAGTAGTAATTACCTTGAATTAATCCTCAGAAAATAGGCAGCAGCGACTCATCTCCTCGTGCGGGGTATTATTGTTACACTGCAATGTACCACGACAGGTTGACTTCCACGCAGAATTTTTCAATTCGAACCAGTAGTTCCTAAGTTCCTAGTAGATTAGCGCGTTCAAACAAACAAACAAACAAACAAACTCTTTAGTTTTATAACATTAATATAGATAATAGTATAAAACAAAGTCGCTGTCACTGTCTGTTCTGTTATATCTTTTAAATAACGCAACGGATTTTAATTCAGTTTTCGGTAATAGATAGAGTGATTCAAGAGGAAAGTTTATATCCATAATACATGCGAGTTATGAATGAATGAATGAATGAAACTCTATATTGTTCCTCTCACAGAAAATACAATTTCATACACAATTATGTATAAAATTATAAACAAAAAACACAATAATAAACAAGACAAAGAGTAACAATGGGCGGCCTTATCCCAAAAAAGCGACCTCTTCCAGACAACATTAGGATGGAGAGAAGTGATTAGATTTGCGTCTGGTAGAGGTGTAATGATAGTAACAATATTGTTATAAAGAAAGAAAAGAAAGTAAAGTAAAGAACATGCCGAGAAATTAAAAGATTTGCAGCACATCCGTGCGAAGCCGGAACGGGTTCTAGTTAAGTGTAAAACGCATATATCTCGAGAGGACATATAAACATTTGATGTATATATTGATTGACGACCTCGGTGGTCTAGCGGTCTAGCACACCGCTTTACGACCGATGGTCGCGGGTTCGATTCCTCGCACGGCACAAACATTTCTATATATGAGTATGATTGTTTGTATCAGTCTGGGTATTTTCTATGTATAATATGTATATATTTACAAAAAAATATATATCTATGTATTTGTATCAGTTGTCTAGTACCCATAACACAAGCTTTAGCTAGCTTAACTTGGGCCTAGATGGCGCTGTGTGAATTGTCCTGAAAAAAAAAAAAAACATTTGATGTACTAAACAGTCACACTGAAATATTATAAAGAAAGAAAAGAAAAAGAAAAGAAATAAAGTTATAGTAAAGAACAAGACGAGAAATTTCAATACGACGAGGACATATAAACATTCACACTGAAATAACTTAATATAACTTAAAAGATAACACTTCCCTTTCCGCAGTAAACATTACTAGATGCGGAATCGCAAGTTTAAAAAAAAAATTGAAAACAATTTCACGGCTGACCGAATCCAAGTCACGTCCAACTTCCTTGGCTCAATCACTTGTCCAAAGACACTTTAATGTTTCTTTTTGTAATGTTATGTAAAACGGCCAAGTAGTGACTTGACCATGGCTGCGTATCATTATAAATGATCAGACCGATGGGGGCGTGGTCGACCGGATTATAGAATTTCTTAACAGTCAAACGCCAAAACATCAGTAGGTAGTCAAACAAAATCATCGAATATCAAAGAATGAAAGCAGATTTTTTAACAAGGAAATTGATCACAGTTACGATCCCATTCAACTTTGGTCGTGTTGAACAATCTAGTTTGTTCGTTCAGATGTTCGGGGAAATCTCCGGTACTACTTATCCAATTTTGAATTTTTTTAGTGTTATACTTATAGCCTATTTATAGGGTAACTTTATAGGCTATATGACATCAAGTTATGATAAATAGAAACAGCTGCAATGAGAAATATTCTACAACGAGGCATAGGGGAACACTATAGGCTTCATAACATTGCGCTACGACCAATAGGAGCAGAGCTGAAATGAGAAAGATTGCAAAATCGGGGAAAATATAATGCAGACTAAGTTGCAAGGCTCGCTAATAATTCAAAATTCAAAATATCTTTATTCATGTAGGTCTATCACAGACTCTTATGATATGTCAAATCTACCGTCAGTTCGGAATGATTTCGATGAGAAGAACTGGCAAGAAACTCAGCTCGTATTCTTTTCAAATAAATGTTATATATGTTTACGAAAAAGGTGACTAACATACTGATCTATCAACGCACAGCCCAAACCACTGGATGGATCGGGCTGAAATTTGGCATGCATGTAGATGTTATGACGTAGGCATCCGCTAAGAAAGGATTTTGATTAATTCTACCCCCAAGGGGATAAAATAGTGGATGAAAGTTTGTCAATTTTAAACCGATCGGGCTGAGACTTTGCATGCATAAAGTTACTATGACGTAGGCATCCCCTATGAAAATTTTTTAATAAATTCCACGCCTAAGGGGATAAGGTAAGGCGAGCGAAGCCGCGGGCAGAAGCTAGTGTTATATATGTTAAAATAATACAGATTAATTTAAATCAAAATTTGGGAGAATAGAGTGACCGCCAGCATATGCTATTGCAAAAAACAAATAATCTAATCAGTGTTCGCAACCTGAATGACAACAACCATAATATTATAGAAAGAACGCATTTTTTATAAGGCAATAAACACAACGTTTTAAGAAATTCTTTCACTATTTGCAAGATATATTAGTCTAGTTCTGCATATTATGTTAATATATACAAAACTAACAAGATTATAGTCACCGACTGGAGGCGGGGCGAGTCATTGGTAGACACACATTATAGTTTTGTTTGAAGAACAACAGTTAAGTTACCCATTCTTCTCTACTGACCCCATTTTACATATATGGCGTTGAAATAAAAATAATGACCATTCTAAACTGCTTAAAACGTAATTTGACAAATATTATTAATATTTGCAAATCCTGCAGAAAGAAAGAAAAATATTTTATTCAGTGCAATGTAAAAAAGAACGAACAGACCCCGTATAAAGTGGGACAGAGCTAAGAGGCAGATGAAGAAAGACAAGGAGTTCAATAAAATACTCATAGAGGTCATAAAATTCGAATTTAAAATAATTTATTCACATAGGACCACCTTCTGGCATTTTGTGCAATATTTCAGTCTTTTGTGCGAGACATATTTTTTATCTGTGATAGTCTATCCTATCCCTACCGTCCATAAGTATTAACTAGTTGACCCGCGCAACTTCGTCTGTATTACACTTACTTGACATTTATTATATTTCGCCCAATTTACATAATATCTTTTTAAATTATAGCCTATGTGTATTTCTGATATAAATTCAAAAGTTTCACCAAAACCCGTTCTAGTTTTTCCCTGAAAGAGCAATAAATATCCATCCTTCCACAAACTTTCGCGTTTATAATATTTTGGACGACCTCGGTGGTTTAGTGGTTTAGCACAACACCGTGAGGTCGTGGGTTCAATTTCTCATTACGACACCAACATTAGTATTCATGAGTATGAGTATGTTTCTATCGGTCTGGGTATTTTCTAACTATAAGTAATATGTTTGTATTTACGAAAAAAAATATATGAATTTGTATCAGTAAACTAGTACTCATAATACAAGCTTTAGCTAGCTTAACTTGGGTCTAGATGACTCTGTGTGAATTGTCCTAAGATTATTACTATTATTATTTTAGTAGGATGTATTTTTTAATGGTAAATGGTAGTGACAATCAACGGTCACCATTCATGGTCCAGTCCACCACAAGATGTGTCAATGACCATGACATTAGAATAACTGCAAACCGATCGTGAAGGCACTCACGCGGAAGACGTTTGCGCGGAAGGTTGTAGAACGCATTCAATGGTATCAAGGTTCGAAGTTTTTGTACACGTCGGAAATGAATTTCAAAATACAAATAGATTAATTCAAACTACAGACAATTACTTATACAGAGAACACAAAGTTGTATTATCATATACATAAATTTCTCGTGTCACAATGTTAGTTATACATACTCCTCCGAAACGGCTTGACCGATTTTTTATCTATTTTTCATACCCCTAAGTGATAAGAATTGTGCACCCCCTAACATTTTATTTTTTTTATAATGTGGCATTAAAAATACAACAACCCTAAATATTTATCATTCTGCCATCAATCCCTTTTCTAATAGCTATTTTAAACTCTTCGCAAAGACCTCGCACACGTAGTTTTGAGAGGTCTTTGCAAAGAGTTTGTTTGTTTGAACGCGCTAATCTCAGGAACTACTGGTTCGAATTGAAAAATTCTTTTTGTGTTGGATAGTCCATTTATCGAGGAATACTTTAAGCTATATAACATTACGCTACGACTAATAAGAGCGGAGCTACAATGAAAAATATTGCAATAGGTGGTGAAATAAAACGCAGCGAAGTTGCTCGGGTAAAAATCAATTGGTAATTAATCGATTGTTGCCATAATCGATTATATTTACGTCCCTATAAAGAATTTACATGTGCGAGCGTTTCATAAATAACGTGCTTCGTTTCAACTAAACCATGTCATGTTTATAAACATCGTCTCGGAATCGGATCACCGTTTTACATCCTATAATTAGATCCCCGTACTTTAGACTAGACATAATGCTCATATAATATGTATCCTCGCTAATATTATAAGTCCTAGTGGTTTACTATACCTATGTGGATAAAGGTCACGGGTTCAAATCTGATTACGGGAAAAACTTTCACAATTTATGTTTTTGACTTACTCACCAATGACACGTGGTTGATAAAAATGTTGAGTTCCTTCTAAAGGGATTTTATTAGATATATATATTCCTGAACGTCCTAGTGGATTTCTACATCAACGTGTATAAAGGTCGCGAGTTCAAATCTGAATACGAGATGTTCAGTGGATATATACCTACCAGCAATTATAACTTAATCTAGTTTCCACCACAGTTGGGAACTCGCAGAGATGGGGCCTACTGTAGAGTGGGCCACCGCCCTCGGAGTCGCGGTTGACTGTTATCGATCCCGCGACTCCGGCATATGGCGTTCAGTGAGGGACATCTTGGAGTTTTTAGTGAGTAGGAGCCTCACAGTACCCGCGGGCTTCCCCCGGGGCCGGCGGGAATCCATGAGGGATTTACTCCAAGTAAAAAAAAAAAAAGTTACCACCACAGTTGCACGTTACAACTATTACTTAGCGATAAGGACACTAATTTTAAACTTAAAATCAATGTGCCTAATAAATACAGAAAAACTTCCGTGCACAATGGTTTTGCTCACCAATGACACGTGGTTGATAAACATGATAAATCCCTTCTAAAGTGCAAAGCATTAGATGTACACATACATTGCAAATAATGGAATTCAGTCAAAAACATCATGTATTTAATATACAAATTCAAATAATTAATTTTTAAAAATTGACCTTAACAATCTGACTCTAAACATAATAATGAATAATGACTGAATTTACCGGAGTAAAAGATAGAAACTAATATATTTTTTTATTAATTCAACGACGAATAAACATTATGTACACGAGTGTAGTGTTTTGGTTTATAGTACGCTTAGAACCTTGTGGTTTTAACATCCTGGTTTATAAGAGATGGCAACCCTAGATTTAAGTGAGCTAACGCAATTCTCATTAAAGGATAAACCCGATCAATGAATGAACATCATTATCTACACGAGTGTAGGGGCGGATCTACCTAAAAGCTATTTGGGCTGCAGCCCAGAGCCCGAGGATATAAAGGGCCCCCATTCCCCACTTAAACGATATTTAGAATATAAAAAATATCTGCAACGTTAAAAAACCTATCATAAGGTTGGCAACCCTGAGATCAATACACCCATGCAAATGCGCGAAAGGAATTTTTGGTCGCTTCTTATTGGTTGGTGTATTTTTTTAGTTGAGTAATATAATTAGGTAGACCACTAAGTAGATTTAGCCCAGGGTGCCACAAATTCAGGATCCGCCCCTGCACGAGTGTAGTGTTTTGGTTTATAGTACGCTTAGAACCTTGTGGTTTTAACATCCTAATTTTTCAGAGTTGCCAATCCTATATTTAAATGAGTTAACCCAATTCTCATTAAAAGATAAACTCGATCAATGAATGAACATCATTATATACACAACTGTAGTGTTTTGGTTTATTAGGTCCTTGGGGAAAAAAATTGTTAGTAATGTGGACTCTTGACCTCATTGCTAGCTGTGTACCATATCAGGTTGACCTCCACGAGGTTCCCCCTGGAAATCATCGTGATAAATTCCAAGTGAATTCATCACGACTAACTAACTCAACTGACTTCATGCTCATGTTGTCATCCTCCACTGGTGCCCCGCCAGCGTATACCGTTCATTATCATATGGATGATAATGCATCCATAAGAACCCTTAGGATTTTGTGGTTTTAACATCCTAGTTTTTCAGAGATGGCAACCCTACGCGTAAGTGAGTTAACCCAATTCTCATTAAAGGATAAACCCGATCAATGAATGAACATCAATGGGTATTCACGTGGTGTGAGTCAGTCGGTGATGTGCGAACTGCGAAACTTGTACGCTATTGTTTTGTGTTGCGGTTACGACTGCTGACCCCACGATTCATTACTGTTTTATGAACAAGAGGCTATTTGTACATAAACTAGTGGACCATCCTGGCTTCACGACTACTTACAACTTTGCGAGTTTTGTATATAAATAATAGTATCTGAAGAGAATTGACACAGCGCCATCTGGTCTAAGCAGAGCTGGCTAAGCAGAGCTTATTTAATTTTAATTTAGGAACACCAACAATTGACACATTCTTAGAATTTTTTTTATTTATATGTACAGATTTATAACGTAACTACATTTACACAGTATAATTACTGATAGACACAACAGAATATGCCAAGTAACTTACAAAAAAGAATTATTTAAAAGAGCAACACACAAATTTACTGCTTGTAGAGACTGGTCTGCTCTAATCACTACGATTGTTTTAATCCTATTGTGTACTTCATATCTGAAGCTAATAAATCAGTGCTAGTTGGTGGTTTGCATTCGCACGTTTCAAATTGGAAATGTAAAATTACAATGATCATTTAAAAGAGCGACACGCAAGTTTCTTGCTCGTTCTTCTTGTGATGAGACAGCTTTCCGAACGAGCGGTAGATAAAAAAAATTGTTATGACTATTCAAAAGTGCTTAAATTAAGTTTATTTGAATAGATGACTTTCTATTCTATTCTAATGACATAAAAATATCCCAAATTAACTGTTTTTTATTCTTATTATATACTACAAATTAAATAGAGATTGAGAATTTCGAAGAGCGAACGGATATGTTTTTGGATTCTAGACAACCGATATAAATACATAGATACATTTTTTTTGTAACGACATACATAATACACATAGAAAACACCCAGACCGATATAAACATAAATAATCATATTCCTGAATGCAAATGTTTGTACCGTACGCTGAATCGAACCCGCGACCATCGGAAGTTAGTATGCTAAACCGCTAGATTGCCGAGGCCGGCAGTTACTTAATTTTCTGTATCGACTAGACCGTTGGCTAATTTGTTATCACTACATATTACAAAACAAAGTCGCTGTCGCTGCCTGTCCGTCCCTATGTATGCTTGAATCTTTAAAACTTCGCAACAGATTTTGAAGCGCTGTTTTTTAATAGATACAGTGATTCTAGAGGAAGGTTTATATATATAATACATGTCCCTAGGCAGACTTGAATCTTTAAACTTCGCAACAGATTTTGAAGTGGTGTTTTTTAATAGATAGAGTGATTCTAGAGGAAGGTTTATATATATAATACATGTCCCTAGGCATACTTGAATCTTTAAACTTCGCAACAGATTTTGAAGTGGTGTTTTTTAATAGATAGTGATTCAAGAGGAAGGTTTATATATATAATACATGTCCCTAGGCATACTTGAATCTTTAAACTTCGCAACAGATTTTGAAGTGGTGTTTTTTAATAGATGGAGTGTTCCTAGAGGAAGGTTTATATATATAATACATGTCCCTAGGCATACTTGAATCTTTAAACTTCGCAACAGATTTTGAAGTGGTGTTTTTTAATAGATAGTGATTCAAGAGGAAGGTTTATATATATAATACATGTCCCTAGGCATACTTGGATTTTTAAACTTCGCAACAGATTTTGAAGTGGTGTTTTTTAATAGATGGAGTGTTCCTAGAGGAAGGTTTATATATATAATACATGTCCCTAGGCATACTTGAATCTTTAAACTTCGCAACAGATTTTGAAGTGGTGTTTTTTAATAGATAGAGTGATTCTAGAGGAAGGTTTATATATATAATACATGTCCCTAGGCATACTTGAATCTTTAAAACTTCGCAACAGATTTTGAAGTGGTGTGTTTTAATAGATGGAGTGTTCCTAGAGGAAGGTTTATATATATAATACATGTCCCTAGGCATACTTGAATCTTTAAAACTTCGCAACAGATTTTGAAGTGGTGTTTTTTAATAGATAGTGATTCAAGAGGAAGGTTTATATATATAATACATGTACACCCGTGGGAAGCCGGGGCGAGTAGCTCATTATCTATAATCAGATGCAGCGTGCAGTTTGTATCTATTTCTCAAGGTGGTAAAAACAATAAAAACTCGACATGTGAAATACAAAATATCGCCGTCTAGACGTTTATTATTTCGGTCGAAACCGCGTGCGTCATTTGTCTCTGACGTAATGTAGCGCGGAAAATATCTCCCAGTGTTTGCACCCTAACTGAGATAGGTTTCTGCCACGCAGAAGAGGAAACGCCACTACACATCCTATGTGGTTGTAGCCCACGCATGCGTAAACGAAATATCTCCTTTGGAAAGTATACACTCTATCCTGAGGAGATAAAAACCATCGCTCGTAAGAATATCCTCAAACCCGTGTCTGTAACCCCAACATCTCTAACTTGTCTCATTCATTCACACAAACCAATCTGCAAACATCTATAACTTCTCTCATTCATTCACAATCAATCTCCAAACATCTATAACTTCTCTCATTCATTCATTCAAACCAATCTCCAAACACCTATAACTTTTCTCATTCATTCATTCAAAGCAATCTCCAAACATTTATAACTTCTCTCATTCATTCAAAACCAATCTCCAATCATCTATACCTTCTCTCATTCATTCAAATCCAATCTGAATATGATAACTTCAACGTCAGATATGAAATCCACAAAAAACCTGCTCAACTGATATGATCCTCCATTTTGTAGTCGGAAACAATCAGAATCAAGTTGTGTTGACTGTGCTGCTCATAGCGCGTGAATAATGATTGTAAAATAAATTACGGCGATTACGCAACTGCACAGAGGTGGAGTGAAGCCCATACTGTAGGCCTGTAGGAGCCAGGGTTGCCAATCTACAAATTTTTGTCCCGTACAAAAATGATTAAAACCTCGTATCATCATCATCATCAACTGCTTCTCGGATCAAAATCTCGTATATTAGCACTATTATTATATTCTCGTATTTTTTAATAACTGAAAAGGGAAGGATTTTTATATGTTCTTATATAAATAAGGGTTGCTCCACCGTTTGCCATGAAAAAGTGCATAATGTATACTCAGTTATAAAGCTGAAGAGTTTGTTTATTTGATTATTTAATCTCAGGAAGTATTAGATCGGATTGTAAAATATTTTAATGTTGGATAATCCATTTATCGAAGGCCATAAGCCATAACATCAGGCTACGACTGATATACGCGGAGCAGTTATTAAAAATATCGCAAAAGAAAATAACTTGGTAAGATTGAATTAACCTTATAGGGGCCCTATAAGGGCTAAAGGGAATTATTAGTAATGTGGACTAATGACCCCATCGCTAGATATAGTATATACAGTCAAGTTGACCTCCACGTGGTTCCATCTGGAAACCGTTACGATAAATTCCTCACGATCATACCTACGTGATTGACTTTACCTTATTCTCTTTTAATCATCTTCCACTGGTACACCACTAGCGTAAACTACTTGGGCAGGTGGATATACCATACCATTATTATCAGTAAAAAAAAAATTATAATCAAACTAACTACATTTTAATTTAGTCACTTTGACACCATCAATACCCATTAATTAGAAAATCTCCAAATTACTAAATTAGAATATCGTACATAATTGTACGAGAATGCCGATATCTCGTACTGATGATTAGAGGACTCGTAACAGTAGGGTACCCTTCTGGTCGACAACCCTGGTGGGATCTTGGGTTCAGTGGCCGAGACTCTGAGAGTACGCGCGCCACTGCGTCTGAGTCTTTACGCATATCGTGAAGTGTGCTGCAGTTCCCTCCACTTATGACTGACTTCATGCAACAACTATTTAAAAAAGTAATCTATAGTAATATTATACTAGCTGTGCCCGCGGTTCCGCTCGCAGTTTCACCTGCGTGATATATATAGCCTATATCAGCCTATACTTATCACTTACCATCAAGTGAGCCGCACACTCGTTTGTCTCCTATGCTATAAAAAAACTTTCGTAATTATCTTACTAATATTATAAACGCGGAATCAATCAGTGTTGGGTTGGTGTTTGTTACTTTTTCACGCAAAAACTACTGAACGGATTTTGATGAAACTTTACAGTAAGATAACTTATATATCAGAATGACACAACGAAAATTAGGCAAAATAAGATGACTAATGTTAAGTAAGTGAAGACGACGAAGACGAAGTTGAGTGGGTCAGCTAGTATAGTGAATATATATATATACATATATATGAGATGTAGAGTTGTTACGTCTACACATAAGATAGGCACCTGGCATCGCGTGTCACAAAGTATCAATTAAGTCGCACATTATCAAGGTCATGTTTGTTATGTTCAACATTATAGTTAAAAAAAAACACACCTCCCACAATGATAATTGAATATACAAACAATGAGAAATATATTTTTTCTTTATTTTTTTTTACCTTTAGTTTAGTAATGATATTGAGAATTTACCTCGGTAGACTATAAACAAAGGGAACATCCCATACAACCTATGTTAAATAACTGATTTTATACAATAAACTTAAATATATTGTTTGAATTCCAATTCAAAATCAAATTCAAAAATCATTTATTCATGTAGGACATGTTAGTCTCTTATGAACGTCAAGTTTTTTAATATATAGGTATAATTTTAATATTTGGATTTTAATATAATTTAAATATTTGAGTAGCCTAAGTTACTCCTTATTACATCAGCTACCGGCCAATAAAAGTCCCGTCAAAATCGGTCCAGCCATTTCAGAAATTAACCGGAATAAACAGACAGAGTCTAAAATTGTAAAAAATGTTACTTTGGTGTATGTACCGTATTTATATTCATATGCATGTAGTAAACAACGGTTATTTCAATATTACAGACACTCCAATTTTGTTTATATGTATATATATATTACCATTGTTGTAAAACCCTTTCGAGTTTCACGATAAAAACATATTATATTTAAAATCTCTATACAACTGCATGAAGCAATTAAATCAAAAATCATTTATTCAAGTAGGACATTTTAGCCGCTAATGAACGTAAAATTTTTATACTATAAATTTCCCCCTACCGTCCAGTTCGGTTCATCTCAATTCATTCTATATAAGATTGAATTAAGAAGAACTGACAAGAAACTCAACCTGAATTTCTTTTCTTTTAATATGTATACCATAAATACAATAGAGCTATATTTTAATCCAGTTTATACAATAAAACTAGAGTTTGAATTAAATTCCAGAGCTAGTAAAATACGATCTCCTTTAGATGAATTACAAACACATTCCAATAAGAGTCTACTTGGAGCAAACTACCTTATCTTAGTGTGTCACTGTGATTATAAAACTACTAATAAAACAGTAACCTTGCCGTTACGGAGCGAATACTGGGACATGAGGTTTTAATCATCACCAGCTATCCATTAATAATATTATTTACACTTCCGTCCCTATTGGCCTAAAATTAGCAAAGGAATAATTGTTAGAACCCACTACCAAAATTTCGGAAGTCGCTAAGAAGATTAGTAAATATTTTATCAAATTAGGTGTAATTTTACGGAAGTCCATTGCACTAATTAAAATATTCTTTATTGCACTTTTAAAAATTGTCTACCAGCTAACCATTGGGTGAGAACAGAAAGCAGTTGATGGGCAAGTGGTGGGAAAGGACTAACCTGTAATTTTACCTAACATAGGTAAATAGGTCTTTAAAAATACTTACAAATATACATACATAAATATAAATATATACCTACTATAATATTTTTATATTATTACATTTAATTCTGCTACAATTATTACAAATCCATAAAGCAGTAAGATTATATACCGCAAAATAGCAATTCATTCAACTAATGACCTCAAAGTATATATAGAAGAAATTCCGAATGCATTCTGAACTATTAATATTAATGTTAAAGAGTTGCACTTTAATAAAGAAGCAGATACGACTTCTTATCAAGGTGTTTATTATACAGCTACAGGTATATTGCCAAGTAGTATTAAATTAAAGCATAGATAATAAATAGCCGCCATAAAGAATTAACAGTGGGAGGTAAGATAATGCAATTTTGAATTGATAAACAGAAATCATATCTCATGTTTGTATTTTGAATTTGCACGCATTGGATGAAAACAACTGAATGGAAATTAAAGTAATTATCGGTGCAAAGTTCAATAAATAAATAATATTATGTCAATTCCCTAGAAATGTAAACATTGACACATATGAGTAGGTATAGAAAAAACATTAAAAAGCTGACAATACCTTGTTTCCTTTTGTTTAAATGGCACAATTTAACATCCACAATTCTCCACGTTACAAATTTCCAACAAACTGTACAACACAAAACACTTTGCAAGCCAGAACCGGTTCAACTCTATCATCGGCGCGGTACCTCAATATTTAGGTGCTGTCAGTTAAACTAAAAATTGTTGTTGAAAATACAGTCACAACACATCACAGCGTCCACAACACATTTGGATAATATACCACAAGGTAAGCCCGACAAATCTGGATATAGGTACAAGCAGACGGTGATGTTAAACTAGCAATGACGTTAAGAATTTTGCGACATCAAAACACGAAGCTATAATAAAGCGATGATAAGAGACCGAATGCGGATACAACGCGCACACACAGACAACATCGCAGTATACCAACAATAGTGAACACTCACACAACGCTGCGTGACAAAAATAGCAACACCGATAGCGCAAACACACCAACACACGCCCACACGATGTACGTGAACTGTAATAAAAACATACATAGACAGCAGACGCGCTATGAATAAGACACAAATTGAAATGGAATTGTACAAGATATTTACGTAGCCGACTTAACACACTACTGGACTAAATAACTGGACAAATAAAATAAATGCGAAGAATCGCGAGACCCAAAAAAGCGCGATTAAGAGAAAGCTGATTTCGAAAACCGGCCTCGTGGCAATTTGCATATCGCAATAAAAACTAGAGCTAGAACGAACAGCAACAATGCGTATCCGCCTGCTTGTGTGGGTACCTCTGTGGCCTAGCTGGTACCGGTTCCGTCCAGTTCCAATTATAGGACCGTGGCCTGAACACATCGAAGAATGTAGACCAGCTACGTCTGAGCATCACAAGGATTGCGGACTCACCTAAATTTATGACATACATGGCCTGGGAGCGCTCGAGCCTCTGCGCGTGCTCCACGGGCCGGTAGAGTCCACTGGAATCCACTTTTAGGCACTGTATATAACTGAGACACAAACAAAATACACTGCGTTGAACGCAAACATCTTATGTGGACACTGGCACTGCCGTCGAACGGCGCGGTATCGTTGTTGGCGTGACACTGGACAGCGCGACAGGTAGCTTCGGATCGCGGTCGGACACTGACGGGGCGCGCGGCGCGGAGCTACGTCAGCGTGCGATGACGAAAGCACGGCGCGGGCGCTGCAACTTCGTTCGTTAACTGAACACTCAGCGTCAACAGTGTAATCAAGCGGCTGCGGCTGCCCGATACAAACGCAACTGTAGCACAAGACAATTTCACTAAAACGATTTGAATCTTGGCAAGTAGTCATTGGACAACAAAACGATCCTAATGTAAGTTTCCAAGAAATGTCATGTTACACTCGTCGAAAACTGGAAATATCAAAACGGGCGTTGACAATTACAAACAACACATATAAGAGGTTTTCAAGGATGATTCAGGGGCTACTATCTGCGTTAAACACTGGCGGACACCAGCAAAGAACGACAAGATGAAGATATGATCAGGTCAATTAACCCATCGTGGTAAACTCATTCGACAAAAAATAATTGTAACGGCTATTTATAGTACATCGGTAATAATGAGACGCATTACTTAATAAATCTTTCTCCCCAAACGACGTATAGAGCTAAATATTTTCTTCTTAGAAAAATATATTCGTACTACTACTTTTTAATAATTCAGTTTATGAAATCCAATACAACAATAATATCTTCTATATTTCTAGAACATACCATATTATATACACTATATTTAATAAATACACTTAGAATACTATACTTTTCTTCTGTCATCCTGTTATTTACTATTAGAATATACTGGAAACAATGAAAATTGTTAGTAATGTGGATTGATGATCCCATTGCTAGCAATATAAATCATCATGTTAAAATCCTGTAGAAATTACCACAATGACTAACTTACCTGACCTCAACTTATCATCCTCTACTGGTGTCCCTCCAGCTTATACCGTTAGCGCAGTCTGGTGCACCATTCCATTAGCATCCATTTCAAAAAACTTTGAATATGTTTTTAGTGGAATTACATTGTGGACATCAAGTTTTACAAAGTCTTGCGAGAAATGTGTTTACGTGACATAAACCACGACATGTTGCAAAATATGTAGCCTACTTGAAAACGTACAGGAAAAATGTGATCAAAAATGGTCTCGAGGTACGCCATTGAATTTAAAGCGAATGTCTGTACTGAATTTAATAGCTTCCATTACAAACATTGAGTTAATGAATCCGCTAAAGTAAATAGCAAAGAGGATGGCTTCAGAAGTGGTACAGCAATACTGATAACCTATATGTATGTGCATTTTTAATTATTTACGTTAATTATTTTACAAATACCACATACATTTGTTCTAGCTTCAAATATGAGTAATTTCCATACAAACTTTTTAATAGGAGATTTTAATTTACCGGCTTAAGGGTAAAATATCAAACATTGAATGTCATATTTATTTATGTTTATCAACAGCCTAAAAAAGAGTTTCAAATTTTTGGCTGTAAAAATGACGATACTCCTTTTCATCTCCCCTTTGAACCTTACAACACTTTTTCGCATTAAGAGTAGCCTATCTCCTTTCTCGGGGTCTAGACTATCTGTGTATTAAATTTCATTTTAATCGGTAAAATAAATAGAAACAAGTAATAAGTAAAATAAATAAATATATCAGTAAAGATATTCTGACGATGCATTAGTCCTAAAGATTCAAATGTGTATCCTTCAAACAGAAATACAACACTGCATAAACATGAGTTAAACTGCAATATTGAAACTGAAAGTAAAATAACTTAGTTGTAACGCAGTTGGTTTCACTTTATCATTTACATAATATAGGCAGGACAATTGAGTGAATAGGAAAATAGAAAAAATAGGTACTAAGAATTTAACAGAAAAACAGAAAAATAGGTTGTTAATATGTCTATTAAATTTGCACGATTACTTATAGGCAGAATATAGACAAACTGTTGAATTACCAAGCACCATCCCTGTTTACCCATATTCAGCAAAATAAAATGATCGATTGATATTTCATAAGGATTTATTCCGGAAACTGCATAGAGATTAATATTATACTCCAAAATTAAAATTGATATTTTAAACACTGTCGATAGAAAGCGCCCAATAACCTACATCTCTCATCATCTCATCATAACGTCTGGTTTAGTTCAGTTGTCCAACCATCTTACATTCGGCCTAAAGAATGAGATAGCAGCAGCAGATAAAACCTAATACCAAGGTCCTTCATGATATTTAAATACAATAATTAGTACAAGTAAACACTATAAAATGAGTATCTAATGTTAAAGTAAATTTAACTACAATGCAACGACGGGCGAATGCACGGTAGGGAAACAATTATAAGATAAAAAATTTGACGTTCATAAGTGGCTAAAATGTCCTACCTGAATAATGATTTTTGAATTCGACTGCCTGACGGTACGACTTTAGTCTGAGGGCACAGCACTAGGGATTCGAACCTCGGCTCAGGCCTTCGTAATTTCGATCCCCGTTTGAATTGGACGGGGGATCGATCGGAGGGGCACTCGAAAGCTTGCGAGTATGGATAGATGGATGGATGTTTGTTACACTATTACGCAAAAACTACTGAATGGATTTTGATTTTACATTGAAACAGCTCATCTAAATAATACAGGCTATAAATTTTAAACGGGTCCAAGCGGGTATAGCTGGTAACGAACATTTATATGTTCTCTTCCGATTTGTTATATCGAGGTTATACTGTAACTGTCGATTCTTGTAATCGACAACTCGGGAAAAATGCCCCCGGTGTTGAATCTGTGAAGCTCCTATACCTTCAGGCATCAGTCGAAAAACTTGATGTTGTATTAAATATTATTCCATTTAACACATCTGCATACAACAAGCGGATGTCTTCTTGTTAAGTTAAGAGACACTTCAATATTTAGATCACGTCTTGTGACGTAGCGATGACGTTTGAATGCAAACAAGATTAGACTGTAAATAACTTTAAATTAATGTTTGAATATTGTTACATATGCAAATTACGAAAGAACAACCTTGAATCTTCACAAACAGTCTACTATTTACTAAAAATAAACGATTGTTATTTGTATTTACATAAGTTAGCATTGAAGACACTGAAAACTTCACGATTTCTAGAGTGTGTATTATATTTAGTGCCTCCCTATCTTCTGGAGTCGGGGCCTTCTCAAATATTATTTCAATAGCCAGGTTTTTAACAGAAAACTTCACGATTTCTACAGAGTTTATTATATTTAGTACCCCCCTATCTTCTGGAGTCGGAGCCTTCTAGAATATCATTTCAATAGCCCGATTTGTAACAACAAACTTCACGATTACTAGAGTGTCTATTATATTTAGTACCCCCCTATCTTCTGTAGTCGGAGCCTTCTAGAATATCATTTCAATAGCCCGATTTGTAACAACAAACTTCACAATTACTAGAGTGTCTATTATATTTAGTACCCCCCTATCTTCTGGAGTCGGAGCCTTCTAGAATATCATTTCAATAGCCCGATTTGTAACAACAAACTTCACGATTACTAGAGTGTCTATTATATTTAGTGCTTCCCTACGTTCTGGAGTCGGAGCCTTCTCAAATATCATTTCAATAGCCAGGTTTGTATCGTGGTTGATTCATCCGGTTCATTTTTAACCGGCAAACGGCGCAGAAGTGGCCGCCTGGACGTCACACCCGTGACACATACACCGACCTCGACTTTGACTTGCCAAATTACAAATATCAGCGCGTCCAGTTATATCATCCGCATTGAAATATTGTTGGAGTTTTCAACTAATATACACGTTGTCTTAATTATTAATGTTTATCCATTTCATCCATGTCCCTCCATTTTGATTAGATTTGCATTTCTTTAATTATTGGTTCAAAAAAAATAGATAGATATATCGTTTATTTGTTTGTTACTAATCACACACAACATGTTCATAAGAATAGACAATACAGAATACGACATAAGATTTATAAAATTGTGTTATTATGTGTGATCTGTTGCAATACAAAAAGGTCGAAGCTCAGTGTGGTACATTGTTCAAGGAACAAAACACTGCTTTTCAGCTTTAACCCATTTGAGGGTACGTGAAAATAACAATTAAATATCTTGATTCTTCCAAACTTTGATAATTTGTTGATACCAAAGTATCAACAAATTACATCAATTGTAACGGAAAGTTACAGTTTTAGTTCCTCACAATACGATAATTTAAATTAATACAGGCAAAAGATTAAAAAAATCAATTATATACTTAAACTCATTCTTTACAAACAAACAAACAACCTCAGGTACAATATTGATTTTACAAAACATCACATGTCTAGTAAACCTAAATAAGTTTTTAAACTATTTTGTAAATTATCTGTGGAACTTAATTTTCTTGTCATGTCGAGCTTTTCTTCCGGTAGTCCCGAGTTCGAATCCTCGCTCTGTACAAACATTCATATTTTCTCTACACTTAAAAAACATGTATCTAAGTATTTCTGTCAGCTGTCTCGTACATATAACACAAGCTTTGCTTACATTAGAACTAGATAGCGCTGTGTGAATAATCCAGGGATAATATTACACTATTATTATACTAGTTAAAATTATATTCTGTAGGAAACAAGTGTATTAGTTAATGTAACAGTCATCAGATATATTTAACTGGTGATACCAGCCCGCCGGCGACAGCGCACGGCGCCGCTGTTCATGCATCCAGAACTTATTCACCTCCGTTACAAACATAAACAATATAGTCTGACAGTGGCGCCTAGCCCACAAATAGACTTATTACATCAACACCAATAATAACAGGGAAATTAGAAATTATTGCCATGGTGGGGGGAAGGGGCTTGTTAGTAAGGGGGGAAGGGGCTTGTTAGTAAGGGGGGAAGGGGCTTGTTAGTAAGGGGGGAAGGGGCTTGTTAGTAAGGGGGGAAGGGGCTTTTTAGTAAGGGGGTGAGGGGATTGTCAGTAGCACGGCAGGATCCTTATTGCGCAGTATTGCCAACGACTTTTATGCCTCTTGAATTTCCGAACCGGTGAGACCCGCTTCTGGGAAGCCGGTGGAAATGTGCAATCGTTGGTGGTGCGCAGAATGCCGTCAGACAGAGATCACTTGCTTGATCTCGTCGTTTTCCCAGATATCGTCTCGATCACGTCGGAGTCACCACTGTTGCGAGTGAATGATACTATGTTGTTGGTCGAGACGATGTATATTACAGATGATAATAAACTGACAATATGTACATAGAAATAATGATCTTATATACTAAATGACAATAGGAAAATGTAAGGTGGGGTGACACAGTTTAGACACAGCAGTGCTTAGTATATAATATTGAATTTGTCTTACTAGACATTATTAAATGCAATTATTATTTTGATGTATCTTGGTGACTGCGTCCCATATTTTCATTTAATATTTTTTATTTCACTTAGTATTTAATTGTTTTCTTTTAGTATTTAATTTGAATTATTTCCTTCTTATACGACATTGCTGTTTCACACATCATAAACAGAGAGTTAACAATATAGAATCAATCATAGACAATAATTATAATTGCCAGTTACTACAAATATAAAAAAAGCTAAATGTATTCAAGTACATATTATATATTAATATATTTTTTTTATATTTATGTATATTGTATTAGTATCTGTATTTTGAACATTATATTTTTATGTTTAGTTTTAATTATTTCTGACATTTTCATAAAAAATACTATTTGCACATTTTAACCCACTCAACACTTCCTATGCCACGCTCTATTGGGTTGACTGGAAGAGATCTCTTTTAGAGATAAGTCCTCCTTTGTTAACATTAGCTGTAATTAATATACTTACAAATGTATTTAAGTGCAATAAAGAATATTTAATGTATTTACACGAGTTAGTAAAGAGGGAATGGGATTGTTAGTAATGTGGACTAATCTCATTGCCAGCAATGTACCAAGTCAGGTCAACTGGAAACCATTATGATAAATTCCCGGTGAATTTGTCACGTTGGGCTGACTGTGCATCTTTAACGGTTTACGCTGGCGGGGCACCAGTGAAGGATGGTAATATGGACTTCATGTGCATCTTACCAACCATCACTGGTGCCCCGCCAGCGTAAACCGTTAGCGCGGGCGGGAGAACAATTCCATTATCATCCTCTAAAAAAAAAAATTACTGCAATGATTAGAATAGAATGTAATAGAAATAATTTATTCAAATAAACTTAATTTAAGCACTTTTGAATAGTCATAGTTACCATTCTTTTAATCTACCGCTCATTCGGAAAGCTGTCTCATCACAAGAAGAACGAGCAAGAAACTTGCGTGTCGATGATTTCACCACTGGTGTATGACTTCTTAATTTATGTAACAGCTGCGCTCGCAATTTAAGATATCAAGTTTAATTCCGTTCGTATTAATATACGTTACATCACTTACGAGACCAATAAACTATCACATTTTTTTTAATATCTCATGACAATTTACACGGCCTCGATTAATACCAAACTAAGCAGAGCACGTGTTATAGGTACTAGGAACTTGATATAATTTGAGTTATAGGTATTGAATTTAATGTTACTTATATGCATTTCCATTATTCAAAAATGTTTGTTTGTTAATTTCAGCATATGTTTTAATTTAGTGGATTGTTATTGTTTGATATATGATTTTATGAGTATTTATAACACAAACACGCCTCTCGTGTTAGTACTGTAATTTTTTTTTATATTACGTTTCTATCCGTGGAAACCTATAAGTGGCCGTTATCATTTAATTATGTTTATAACTATGTTTGTAAATAGCCTTGGTTTTCCGAAAATAAATAAATAAATAAATAAACACATTTTTTTAAATATCTGAGGACAACTCCCACAGCTACCCGTCTAATGCCAAGCTAAATAAAACTAGGGAAAGATTCTAAACAACTGATATAAATACATAAATACTTTTTTTTTCTGTAAATACATATTTATAGAAAAAAGTCATTTCTTTGTATATATGTATATACCTATATATAATATATATATAGTACCTGTTATAGCAAGTATTTAAGTACGTATATGTATATTGGTATGTAATCATATTACTATTGACTTATATACCTAAGTTAGGTAAATACAAATAGTATGACTTTTGCCATTACTGCCCTACAACGTACTTTCTATTTGTACCTAAGGGTTAGCTGGTAGAGTATGCCATATGGCATTAAGCTCGCCAATTGTACATTATTTTAAATAGTGCAATAAAGGATAAATAAATATTTAATATCCATAGAAAACCAGACTAACAAAAATACTCATACATTTAATTCCTTAAAGCACTCTCGTAAAGACTCCCTGGAACCCATATCATAAATGGAGCGAATGGCCCTCTTTTGTAAAATAAATATTGTATCTATATCAGCTGCTTCGTCCCATAACAAAATACCATACGACATAATGCTATGGAAATAGCTAAAATAGACAAGTTTAGCCGTTGCCACGTCTGTTAATTGTCTAATTCTTCTTAACGCAAAAGCGGCAGAACTAACTCGACAAGCAGGCAGGCAGTTTAGTAATATTTGCACCCCATTGTAACTTGGAATCTAATGTGATACCTAGCAATACAGTATCGTCAACAAAATTAATAGGTTTATTGTCATGTTTATGTTATATATGTGTTATATTGGGGAGTGTAAATTTGATACATTTAGTTTTTTGACAAAATCAACATTAACGCGATCGAAGTCACGGATAAAAGCTAGTATTTGAAGTAAAGTGAATGAAAGGGGACAACTTTTGCATTAATATAACAAGAACTTACACAATACATTTGCAATTTTTCAAGTGTCACGAAAGGAATATCAATTATCCATTGTGATATTGTTATTTAATATTATGTATTATATATAATGATTATATGGACTAGTTTATAATCTTTGTTATTAATTTTTTTTTAATTGTTATTTAAAATGGTATACCTAAATTTTTTTATTATTATTATTTTTAATGCATTGCCCACATAGATCTCTGTTTGCCCAATGGTTGACTGGGAGAAATTACCTCATGGTGTTAAATCCGCCATGTGCATCTATATTTGTGTATTTGTGCAAAAAAGATTTAAGAAATAAATAAATATTGTGATAGGGATAAATAACTGCCAGTACACGATTTGTAATACGATCAAAATTTAGTTAAAATGTGATTATTGATGCCAGAGATTGATCACTTTCCCTAATTGTTCTGTAACTTTGTAATGGATGGTAAATGACCTCGGTGGTCTAGCGGTCTAGCACACCGCTTTACGACCGGTGGTCGCGGGTTCGATTCCTCGCATGGCACAAACATTTGTATTCATGAGTATGATTGTTTGTATCGGTCTGGATGTTTTCTACGTATAATGTGTATGTATTTACAAAAAAAATATTTATGTATTTGTATCAGTTGTGTAGTACTCATCACACAAGCGTTAGCTAGCTCAACTTGGGTCTAGATGGCGCTGTGTGAATTGTACTGAGATTATTATTATTATACATAATGTAATAGAAAACACCCAGAGCAATACAGACAATCACACTCGTGAATACAAATGTCTGTACCGTGCGAGAAATTGAACCCACAATCTTTCGAAGTAACTCGGTGTGTTAAACCTGATGTTAAATCGATCTGATAGGGCATATTTCTAGCAGTTTGACCATAGTTCATTACTAACAAACCTTACCCTCAATTCGAAACAAATGTACATTTACGATTTCTATGAATATGTAATTTTTATATTAATATTATTTATGTTTCTTCTACTCCATCTTGCGCCATCCACCACCTTCTGTATTTTCTCCTCTACCCAAAGGTTGTCTGGAAGATATCGCATAAGCGATAAGACCGCCTTTTGTACTTATATACTAAATATTGTTTTCTTTTGTCATCATCTGCTTCTTCCTTATCCCATTTATTTGTGGTCGGCGTAATATGTTTTTCTCTTCCATTCATCCCTATTCGCAGTCATCGCGTTATTTACTTCCTTTCTTACCATATCTTTCACACAGTCCATCCATCTCTTTTTCGGCCTTCCTCTGCCCTTATAACCATCCACAATCATATGTATGTAATGTATATATATGTAACACCTTCCTTAAAACATTATCCTCATTCCTACGCATTACATTGTCATGTTGTTTTCTTTTGTATATATATATATTTGTTACAATGGTGCCATAACTGAAATAAATGAATGTCGCAAAGATGGTAATAAATTACGCAAGAAAATGTAATATGTTAGAGAATAATTGTTTATTTAAACGTAAAACCCTAACGAGTTCAAACCGCGACAAACAGATTACTAGGACTCTTAGCTGGCCAGGTGACAGACACACGGAAATAAAATTAGCACAACGTATTTTTGGACGCGTTTGACGCAGTCGCGATCTGCGCGAGCGCCTTTGACCGATCGTACCGTGGCATTAATTTGGGATTTCCCAAAGGTGCTGACTCAGCCTGTCGGCATAATGACATATGTCGCCAGGTTGTAGAGTTAGATCCAAGATCAATTGCTCAGCTGCTCATTGAAAGTGTAAAGTTCTAGGTTACCAATGATACTATTTTGGTTTCGTCACTAGTATTATATTTTGTAACTAGCTGTTTTCGGGACTACGTCCGCGTGGACATATTATACATAGAAAACACTTAGACCGATACAAACAATCATACTCATGACAACAAATGTTTGTGGCGTGCGAGGTATCGAACCCGCGACCATTGGACGTAAAGCGGTGTGCTAGACCGCTAGACCACAGAGGTCGTATTTACAAAATGTAGCTATGTATTTATATAAATTATCTAGTACCCATAACACAAGCTTTAGCTAGCTTAACGTGGGTCTAGATGACGCTGTGAATTGTCCTGAGATTATTATTATTATCGAAGTTAGTTATTATCCCTAACGTTTTTGATAAATATTATGTCTATGTTCATCGGATATAATGTAAAATTCTAATGGCTAAAACTGTCCAGTAGTTTTGGAGCCTATATAATGCACACAAACAAACAAATATTTTCTCTTTATAATACAAGCATAGATTTCTTATATGGAAATAAGTGGACCTATGTGGTCTCGGACAAACAACTTCCTCACGCGTACCTTGTGGAATGAACTACCTGCCGAGGTTTTCTCGAGAGACTACAGCATGAGGTTTTCAAGAAGGGTATATTAAGGTTTCTAAAGGGTCAGGACAAAGGAACTTCCTTTAGCTTACACTTAGCTTGTGGAATGAACTACCTGCCGAGGTTTTCTCGAGAGACTACAACATGAGGTTTTCAAGAAGGGTATATTAAGGTTTCTAAAGGGTCAGGACAAAGGAACTTCCTTTAACTTATACTCAGCTTGTGGAATGAACTACCTGCCGAGGTTTTCACGAGAGACTACAGCATGGGGTTTTTCTAGAAGGATACATAAAGGTTTCTGAAGGGTCAGGATAAAGGAACTTCCTTTAGCTTTCACTTAGCTTGTGGAATGAACTACCTGCCGAGGTTTTCTCGAGAGACTACACCATGGGGTTTTTCTAGAAGGATACATAAAGGTTTCTGAAGGATCAGGATGAAGGAACTTCCTTTAACTTATACTCAGCTTGTGGAATGAACTACCTGCCGAGGTTTTCACGAGAGACTACAGCATGGGGTTTTTCTAGAAGGGTTTATATACCCTTCTTAAGGGTTCCGGTTTCTTAATGGTCGGCAACGCGCACAAATCGCTGGTGTTTCAGCCGTCCATTGGCTACGGTAACCATTGACTAAGAATTGTAATAAAAAAAATAGTAGCTTTTAACTGCGTTTTCAACCTAAGCCCAACGGAACAGAGTCGTAAACTCAGTAAAGAACTAACACTGACGTCCATATAGTGCTCCGTTTCATTTGACCGGATGTAAAAGAATTTGTATGTACTCATTGGTTGAATTGACGTTGTGTTTATATTTTGCACACCAATTTTAATACACGTAGCCAAAACATCGCCACTTAGTGTCACTGGATGAACATAAATTGCCATAAATTGTAACTAAACCTATATGTAAGCTGAATAACATTTTCAAATTTAATATTTGCGTTACCAATAAGTATTGCATTTCGTTTTTTGATGTCAGAAAAATTATAATATGGCGACCTTGGTGGTCTAGCGGTTTAGTACAACGCTTTACTGCTGATGGTAGCGAATTCGATTCCTTGCATGTCATAAACATTTATATTTATTAGAATGACTGTTTGTATCGGTCTGGCCGTTTTATATGTATACGAGCTGACCCGCGAAACATCGTCTGGACCATACTTATATAATGTTTATCATTTATTTATTTATTTATTTATTCTTTTGCACACAAAATTATATACATGACGTACTTAATGCCTGATGGCATTCTCTATCAGTTAACAGTCGCGTTGATCAGAGATAATAATAAGGTGGTGCAAATTTAACAATTAATATATAAAGAAAAACAAATATAGATAAATACAGAGAAATAATATTATATATATTATAATATGCAAATATATAAACATACTAATATACCTGTATAAAATACATATATAATTATATAAATAAACAAAAATTAAGGCTCATTGATTACATACAAAATAATAAATATAAATATATATATATATAATAAAATTATATTAAATATGCATATATAGTCTCATGGAATATTCTGCAGTTAAAAGTTTAACTGAATACTCTTACAGAAATTTTGAATAATGTTCACGCAATGATCTCTTGAAGGAGAATTTGGAGTGACATCGTCTGAGGCCAACTGGAAGTGCATTCCAAAGATTGATAGCAGTAATAGTAAAAGACTGAGAAGAGAAATTAGAGTGATGAGAAGGAGTATAAAGCAGAAGATTAGAAGAAGAGCGAAGATCATTATCATTATATTTCGTCCAATTTAGAAATTATCTTGAAATTATAGCCTACGTGTTATTTATCAGGATAACACATAGGTAATAATTTTAAATTGTAAAATCTATATTACTGTGAAGTTTCATCAAAATCCGTTCAGTAGTTTTTGCGTGAAAGAGTAACAAACATCCATCCGTACTCACAAACTTTCGCGTTTATAATATTACATAATAAGATTATGTATATTTACAATAAAGAAGTATATATCTATATCATTTGTCTAGTACCTTAGCTGTGCGTAGCTTGGGACTAGATGGCGCTGTGTGAATTATAAAGGGATATTACTATTATTACGATAGACCTTCGGTATCGTTAGGCGGAAAAATTGATTCATTTTCATTTAATTCAGTGCCCTCTCTGGCTGAAGCACATTCGATAAAGTGAAGTGGCATTGTTCTTGGAAACGATCATATATTGTTTCTTTAAGCTTTAACGAAAAAATTCAATTTGAGAAAGCAAGCAATTATTTTGCATATACCTTTGTATTTTGAGAATAATCTTATATATGTATACTTAAGTATTGATGATGTAGGTACTGTGATACACGTATACTAGCAGATACGGCGCCACGCGTTGCTGTGGCTAAGGTTCTTGAATAAAATAATATTGCGACTATAAATTGAGATGTAAGCTATCATATCTTTCAAGTTGGATCAAATTGCACACAATGTGCAAATCAAATTTGCAATCGGTTCAGTAGTTTAGGAGTCCATCGCGGACAAACAACGTGACACGTATTTTTTATATATGAAGACAATAAAGATAGATATATATATATATATATAAAATTCTCATGTTATAATGTTAGTTACCATACTCCTCTGAAACGACTTGACCGATTTTTATGAAATTTTATATGCACATTCAGTAGGTCTGAGAATCGGCTACTATCTATTTTTCATACCTCTAAGTGATAAGATCGGAAGACGCAGCGTGGGAGGCCTCCAGCAAGGTGGACCGACGATCTGGTCAAGATCGCTGGAAGGTATTGGATGCGAGCAGCGCAGGACCGATCGTCGTGGAGATCTTTGGGGGAGACCTATGTCTAGCAGTGGACGTCTTCCTGGCTGCGATGATGATGATGAAGTGATAAGGCTTGTCCACCCCTAACAATTTTTTTTTATTTTTGGGCAAAAATTTTTAGTTATATTTTTTATTATGTATCATTAAAAATACTTACAACCCTAAATTTGCACCCTTCTGTCACCAACCCCTATTTTTTTAAAGCGTTATTAATTTATATAGCAAAACAACGTTTGCCGGGACAGCTAGTATACATATATATACCATTCACTGGTGCCCCGCCAGCGTAAACCGTTAGCGCAGGCGGGTGATCTATACCATAATTAAAAAAAAACTACTATTACGTCACTCCACATTTTTATCATTACCTAATCGCACAATCTCACGAAATTTCTATATAACTTTTAGAAAGTGTACCAATTATTATAGCATTTTGTGTACCACGCGACCGTCCGCTCCAGACACGTCACCGACGCACTATGACGTCACCGATTGACCTTTTATTCCTGCCCTATATTATGGTAATGGTCATGGCAGGTAAGTCAAGCTCTAAAACACAACCCCGATGTGTCACATACTGTTTTAACAACAATTTTGTAACAACGAGGTATTACATTTTTCAGAGAGTATTTCAAAGTAATTGGAGGCAAAGTATGTACAAAGTCGCTGAGTGGAAAGTGGATATATCCATCTCACCTGTTACGAGCAGGACATTGTCGACTACATACGGACCAGGTTGTCATTGAGGGTGACGCAGCTGGAATCGAATCATAACGCGAGTTTCAGGGAGTTTGTGGCCCGGGTCCCCACCAACATGCTGACCAACTTCATGAAGGAGGACTACTGGCCGATGTACTACGGTGTATCGGCGCTACCATGGCAGATTGCTGTTATCAGTGGCGTGATACACAGACAATTTATGTTTATTTTTTCTATTAATTATATCATGTATGTTAGTCTGTAAGGTATAATATGGGCCAATGTAAGGTCTATAATATAAGCCAATAGTAACCTCATCATCATTGCCTTGCCTTTATCCCATTATTTGTGGTCGCAGTATGTCATTCTCTTCCACTGCTCTCTATCGGTCGTCATATCTAAACATACTCTTCTTTTATTCATATCATCTTACACACAATCCACCACTCTTTTCTTAGAGCGTCCCCTGAATTAAATAAATAAAAAAATTGCCGCAGTTAGTTTTGTACCCTGTGTTCTAGTTTGACAGAGACATGGCTGAGTAAATACTAGGTACGAGTCACAGTCCTCACAGATGGCAATACGATTACCAGATGAGTTACAATTATTATTTTTCGAACTATTCTAAAGCTGTTGGCTGCAGCTGGCCTTTACAGCTTCACTGAACAGTAAGTGGCGAATGCAGATATTTCCAAATCCCTGAACGGACTAGGGTTAAGGCTAATTCCTGCCTAACGGATACGACTTTAATCTGAGAGCTCCGTTATGGGTTCGAACCTTGGTTAAGGTTGTAATTTAGGGGTACAAATGTGACAGGGCAGATGAGTGGCAAGCTCATGACTTTTGTCACACATCTCTCATTAGTACCTCTAAATTATAGAGGTACAAATGAGAGATGTGTGACAAAGTCATGATTGTTGTGCTCTTCATGGTCTTCATGCTATAAGCGACGGTCCTCGGAAATGGTAATCTACCAGAAGAGTTACTTTGTCATGACCGTTATACTTTTAATCTTTACATAATATAAAACAAAGTCACCGCCCTGTTCGCTTATAACTTTTAAATTACTCAACGAAATTTAATACAGTTTTCAGCAATAGATAGAGTGATTCAAGAGGAAGGCTTATATATATAATACAAAAAGAAAAATTCAAGAACTTGTAATGCTTCTGTGGCATGCCAAGACGGGTGGCTAGTGTGTATACATACGCGACAGTTAGGTACTGCTTTCCATCTGGTGGTCCACCATTTATTTTCCGTTCTCATTACCCGCAACATTAATATAATATAATATAATCAACATAGAGACAATTTTATTTATATATTATTATTATTCCTTACTAGCTGTACTCGCGACATCGTCCGCGTGATATTAACTTTATTTTTTAAAATAAAAGTAGCCTAAGTTACTCCTTATTACATCAGCTACCTGCCAATAAAATTCCCGTCAAAATCGGTCCAGCCATTTCAGAGATTAGCCGGAACAAACAGACAGTTAAAATTGTAAATGTTATTTAGTTGTATGTACCGTATTTACATTCATATGCATGTAGTAAAAAACGGTTATTTCAATGTTACAAACCGACACTCCAATTTTATTTATATGTATGTATGTATGTATGTTAATGTATAAGGTATTTATAATAGGAGCCTACATGAGCAATTAAATAAATAAATAAGATTAATCTCATTTCTTTTTGTACATGAAAATGTATTTAAACAAAATAGATTTCAATTAGAAAATTCAGTTCATTACGTGGGATGTTTTCAACATTTTTTAATTAATTTCTATTACGGTAGGGTCTGAAATTGTTTGAGCGTCTTTGTTATTTTACAGATAACAACATCTTAATCCCATTTTAATCACAATTACTTGCGATTGGAAATTAATCAGAGTTGTATTACGGCTGACATTCAATAATAAAGACGGAAGTACCTTCAATTATACGATGACTAAACCGTTAGTACTTATATACTAACTGTCCCCTCAACTTCCTCCGCGTGGAATTTAACTTAAATTAAATTAAACTAAAAGTAGCCTAAGTTGCTACCTGCTAAAAAAGTCCCATCAAAATCGGTCCCGCCATTTCAGAGATTATCCGGAAAAAACAGACAGACAGACAAAAAATGTTATAGTAGTTGGTGTATATACCGTATTTATATTCATCATCATCATCTGCTTCTTCCTTATCCCATTTATTTGGGGTCGGCGTAATATGTTTTCCGCTTCCATTCATCTCTGTTCGAAGTCATCGCGTTATTTACTCCATTTCTCACCATATCATCTTTCACACAGTCCATCCATCTCTTTTTCGGCTTTCCTCTGCCCTTATAACCATCCACATTCATATGCATTATATACCGTATATATATATGAATATATATAATATGCATGTATTAAAAAACGGTTATTTCAATATTACAAACAGACACTCCAATTATATTTATATTTATATGTATAGATGTATAAATTACAAATCGACGGATGTACCGTCATCAATATCATTACATAGTGTATGCTTAAAACTTTAAAACTACACAACGGATTTTGAAGCGGTTTTTTTAAATAGATAGAATGATTCTGGAGGAAGGTTTATATGTATAATACATGTACACCCGAGCGAAGTCGAAACGAACAGCTAGTTTTTATAAGGGTCAGCAACGAGCACGTGATACCCTTGGTGTTTCAGGCGTTCATACGCTAACCATTCACCATCAGATGGGCCGTATGCTTGACTGCCATCGAAGTATACAAAAAATCATATATAGCTATACCTGTAACAAGCTTTCCTATCATAATAATACGATAAACAAATCTGACAAAGCCAATGTTTTTAAAGATAAATCTATTTGTGTATAGATTTTCAGATTGATTGTCTTGAAATCTAGTTGTTATCTGTTTATTTTCTCTTTTATTTGATTCTTATCTGTTAGTAACATGCTCTGTTAGTAATAAATACTGATATATATGATTCTTAGAAGCCTTCTTGTCAATAACTTGCATTTAGGTAAACTATTATAGATGTTAAGTCTTACAGTTTGAAGAATTCAAAATTTTATGATTATAAAAAGACTAGCTTTTGCTCGCGGCTTCGCTCGCGTTAAATTATTCCTTTAGGGGTGGAATTTATCAAAATCCTTTCTTAGGGGATAGCTACGTCGTAGTAGCTTTATGCATGCAAAGTCTCAGCCCGATCGGTTTAAAATTGACGAAGTTTCATATAAATTTTCATCCCCTATTTTATCCCCTTGGGGGTAGAATTAAATAAAATCCTTTCGCCTACGTCATAACATCTACCTGCATGTCATATTTCAGCCCGATCCGTCCAGTGGTTTGCGCTGTGCGTTGATAGATCACTATGTCAGTCACCTTTGAGTTATATATATTTAGATTTCCTGGTGCATAATTTTATTATTTAAGAGGCTTTAATACATACTAATCTTATTATTAATATTATAAACGCGAAAGTATGTGAGTATGGATGTATGTTTGTTACTCTTTCACGCAAAAACTATTGAACGAATTTTGATGAAACTTTACAGCTTATGCATCAGAATAACGTAGAGGCTATATTTCATGTTAAAATTTAATGCAGGGGAAAACCGCGGGCACATTATGTAGTAATATGGCGTATACAACAGAATAACATATAATAATATATGTCCGCGATGCACTCCTAAACTAATGAACCGATTGCAAATTCGATTTACACATTATGTGCAATTTGATCCAACTTGAAAGATAGGATAGCGTACATCTCAATTTATAGTCACAATATTATTTTATTCAATAACCTTAGCTATAACGCGTGGCCGGGACTGCTAGTAGACTATAAATTTCATGCGGGTAAAACCGTGAGCGCAGCTAGTATTATATATACGAAAGTACTGTTTGTTTATTACCATTTGAAGACAGATTACAGATGCTATCTTTTATCACGAAAAAAGCTATATATAGTATAATATGATAAATTTGTTATTTATATATTATATCAATATATTTATAATACCCAATTACAAATAAAAAACTACCACGATACTGGCATCCTCTCCTCTTTGAATTGCCATACATATTTACTAATATAACATATTTTCAAAATCATTTATTCATGTAGGACATTTCAGCCGCTTGTGAACGTCAAATTTTTAATATTATAAATTTTTCCCTACCATCCAGTTCGGTATATAGATCCAATTGAGAAGAACTGGCAAGAAACTCAATTGAATTACTTTTATTTTGAAAAGCCAATTTACAATGTATATTTAAATAGATGTCTATGTCTAACATTTAATGAAAATTTAGTTCATGAACAACTATTGCCATGCACGCTCGTCAATCAAGTAATCGTTTAGTGAGTAATAGACTTTGCTCAGTAAATATGATTTAACAGATATTTTGAATTTATTTAAGGGTAATTCCAACATATCCTTTGGTATCTTATTGTAAATTTTTCTACCTATTCCCATAAAAGACCTATTAACTTTTTCTAAACGATACTTGGGGTAAGTTTGTCTTTAAATTATTATTATTAATATATAATATTACAATATTATTAATCTATAATATATAATATTATTAATCTTGTTCATACTCAGTTTTTTTATCTATTTTAATTAAAGAAAATTTAGTTCATGAACAACTATTGCCATGCACGCTCGTCAATCAAGTAATCGTTTAGTAAGGCTTTGCTTGGTAAATATGATATTTCGTGGCCAAACATCAAAATGATATAAAAAATTACCTTTAGTAGCAATTGCTGCTGGATTCACGGCCATTGTAACAGTCTTCAATGTTCTCACTGACAGCACAGAACCAAGTTGGTAAACTTCATCATACACAATATTAAATTAATTAAAAATCCTTTTACGTCCAAAACTTAACTATTTATGCATAATATTACTAGAATTACGCGACAAAAAATTAAACTTAAATCCGCTTCATTTTAGAGATTCAATCATAAATTGATTGGAGAGTACCTACAGCGATCGTTATTAAATCGTCATAGTAGGGAGCGGTGGGGTACGCGATCACCAGACGAGATCGTACCTCCGACTGGCCAGTTATTGCCTGCCTGGCAGCAGGGGGTGGCACGGGGTGGCCGCGCAGTAGGCAGGGGGCAGGAAACACAGCCTCCAACCAATAATAATTATGTAAGTGTAAAGAGGGTTGATTCTATTTTTAGAATTAAGGCGAATACACACGTAAGCGGTCCACGTTATCCTTACTTAATATTATAAATGCGAAAGTGACTCTGTCTGTCTGTCTCGCTTTCACGTCACAACGACTGAACCGATTTAAATGAAATTTGGTACACACACACATAGCTTAAACCCTGAGAAAGGACATAGGCTACTTTTTAATGCGAAAAAAAGGGTTGTAAGGCGTTAAAAAGGGTTGTTGTAAGGGTTTTTTGATTAAATACAAATAAATATGACATTCAAAGTTTGTAAAAATGTTACCCTTACAGGGGTAAAAAATTTAATCTTAACTGGATTGAAGTTTGTATGGAAAATCGTTCATTTTATTTGCTTTTTTTGGTTTAGATTATTTTATATTTTTTCTTTGTTTGTTCGAGGTCACTATAACACGCGGACGAAGTCACGGGCACAGCTAGTATTACATACAGAAATATTGAAATACATATAGAAAACGTGCTGAAAATGACTCCGGAAAAACACGAGTCGAGTTAACTCGAGTTGAAATTTGGGAACTAAAATTCCAATCGAGTTACACATCTCGAGTTAGCAATAAATAATCGAGTTAGAAATAAATTATACTCTATTTCGTATAGTAAGTATAAAGCAGTTATTGCAATTCAATTATAATACTTTTTTATAGCATAGGGGACAAACGAGCTTGCGGCCCACCCGATGGTAAGAAGATACCGCCGCTGTGAGTACCCACAACACCAGGGGCATTGCAAGTGCGTTGCCGGCATTTTAAGAAGGAATAAGCTCTTTTCTTGAAGGTTTCAAAATCGTATCGGTTCGGAAATACCATTGCTGAAAGGCGATTGCACACTGTGGTTGTGCGTGGAAATAGTTTCTACAAAGCGAGGTCCGCCGTTTGTCCAGATGATCAGGATGATATTTTAGTTTTTTGGCAGGTGATATTATAGTGTAAATAAATGTTATATGAATAAATGATTTTCTATTCTATTCTATTCTTGTAAGTTAACATTCTTAAAAGTATTTTCGACAACAAATACTGTATATAACGAACGAATCGCGATTCCGTTTAATTCGTTGATTAGACTGCCCCAAATCGAATTAGGGAGAATTCATATCGAGTTGACTCGAGTTAGCAACTCGAGTTGACACGTCTCTAAGTGCAGCAAGAATCGAGTTGCATTACATTCTATTTGCGGCACTTTAATACTGTTGCAAGTTACAAGTTCAACATAGGCTGCGGACGCAGTTATGAACTAGATCTGTTCGGGTTACGAACAATTAAGACTATTTGCTTTAGCAACAGCATATGCTGGTGGTCACTCGTGTACAACAAAAACACTTTAATGTAATGTAACACTTTAAACAATTAAAACATTTTAATCAACTCCTAAATCTGCATCTAATGAACGATAATTGTCATTCTGATTCAATTCAGTTTATATCTTTATTCGTGTAGGTCTATTACAGACTCTTATGATATGTCAAATCTACCGTCAGTTCGGAATGATTTCGAGATGAGAACAACTGACAGGAAACTCAGATTAAAACAGAACCTGGTTACGAGAAGTACTCTTCAGTACATCACCATTTTCTTACTTGATCTGGCAAAGTCATTTGAAAGAACGAGGCAAGATGGTAATTAATGTACTTAAAATCTTTTTTACTCTCTTAAAATAATTTTTATTTGACGGCTTCTGTGGTCTAGCGGTTTAGCACACCGCTTTACACCCCATGGCCGCGGGTTCGTTTCTTCGCACGGTATAAACATTTGTATTCATGAGTATGACTGTTTGTATCGGTTTAGGTACTCTGTGTATATTATGTATTTATATCAATTGTATATTGTCTAGGATAATATACTACGCAAACACTGCTAATCTTAGATCTAAATGGCGGTATGTGAAATGTACTGATATATCATTATTCAAAACTTGCAAAGTTAAACTTTATAACATGTCCTATATGAAAACTAGGTTTAATTTCTACCTACAACAAGGTACAAAAGTCAGCATACGGATCAGTCAATTCTCGTATCCATCACTGACCCCAAATACGGCATCCCCCCTCCCCCTATGAGTGTCGCAGTGCACCCCCTTCCACCTACTACCCGGTGCATCCACTCCGTCATAAACTAGTTCACAAGCGGGGAGGTCAACCGAAGAGGTCAATGATAGAGTTAAAAGCAAACTATCTATTTTTAACTGATTTGTTATTAAACGCTATTTTGAAGGGTTCATCTTGATGTTATATAAAGGAGATATACTCTTATTTAGTTACTCGACCAGTTGATTGAATCTTAATAATATTATAGACGCAAAAGTTTATAAGTACCTATGGAAGTTTGTTACTCTTTCAAGCAAAAACTACTGAACGGATTTTGATGAAACTTTACACTAATATAGCTTAGGCACCAATATAACTGATAGGCCATATTTCTTATTGAAATTTATATACTAAAATTTAAAACCGCGGGCATAGCTAATAATATTATAAACGCGAAAGTTTGTAAGTAGGGCTGTTTGTTACTCTTTCACGCAAAAACTACTGAACGGATTTTGATGAAACTTTACAGTAATAATAATAATAATAATAATAATCTCAGGACAATTCACACAGCGCCATCTAGACCCAAGTTAAGCTAGCTAAAGCTTGTGTTACGGGTACTAGATAACTGATACAAGTCCATAGATAATTTTTTTTTTCGTAAATACATACATAATATACATAGAAAACACCCAGACCGATACAAGCAATCATACTCATGAATACAAATGTTTGTGCCGTGCGAGGAATCGAACCCGCGACCATCGGACGTAAAGCGGTGTGCTAGACCGCTAGACCACCGAGGTCGTCACCGAGTATATAGCTTATACATCAGAATAGACTATATTTTTTGTTGAAAATTATATATTACAATTCACCGCGGGTGAATCCGCTGGCACAGCTAGTATTTAATATTTCCTCTATATGAGTATTTAATTGAATTAATGCTAGTTGGTAGTTTGTATTCACACACTTTAATTCCTCGCACGACATAAACATTTTTATTCATGAATTGTTTGTATAGATCTGGGTGTTTTCTATGTATAATATGTAAGTATGTACGAAACAATATATCTATGTATTTGTATCAGTTGTCTAGTATCCATAACTCAAGGTTTAGCTAACTTGGGTCTAGATGGTGCTTCATAACATAACATTTCTATTTTATTTATTTGTACAGGATATGTAACGAAATACCGGTTATTTTGTTTTATAATTGAATATGTTCACATTCCTACATCAAATAGTTTACTGTGATTATTGATAGGCAAAGTTGACGATTTTCGACTTTATCATATCATTGATAGAAGGTAAAACTTTCATTGTTGAGTTGAAGATAAAACTTTTACTTCGAACTTTGACAGTTATATCAAATCGCTAGTTAATATTTTAATGCGAAAGTTTGTTTGTTTTCAAGCTGCGTGAGTTTGAAAAATAACCTTAACTGTTAAACCGATCATCATAGAACTTTTACATATTGCAAATTTTTTTTTATAACAACTTACAAAACTTTTCGGATGGATTTGTTGTTTGTCTTGCGTAAAATCACTGAACGGATTTTTATGAGACTTTACAGTAATATAGCTTATACATATGAATAACATAGGCTATAAATTTCACGAGAGTGAACCCGCGGGTATACCTAGTAATAAATCATTACATAGTATAAAACAAAGTCGCTGTCGCTGTCTGTCCGTCCTTAAACTTACTATCGTCCGTATACTTAAATCTTTAAAACTACGCAACGGATTTTAAAGCGGTTTTTTTAATAGATAGAGTGATTCAAGAAGAAGGTTTATATGTATAATACATGTACAACCAGACGAAACCGGGGCGAGTAGCTAGTATAAAATATGAGATTAATTTAAAAATATACATAATTACTAACAATATCAAGCTTCCTTGAAAGCCGCGAAATTAAAACAAACACGAGCGAAACCGCAAACATAGCCACTATAAAATGAACTGCGTAACATCTCGACAATAACGTCGCGTACATACAATTAACCGCGGTGGGGACTTAACCATTGATATATAACTAAGTGTACGTATTTTACACGTGTCTTGTATTAATTTACCACAGTTAAGTTGTATTTAGAACTAGCGCTCCGCCCAGTGTCGGATTAACTTAATAGCAAATGCTAGGGAGCCAGCCATGCGCATAACTAATAATCGATTAGCATACGATTCATTTTTGGTCTCCGTAAGTATGACCACATTTCCAATTTTCGCAGTCAACTCAAGTGGCTTCCCATTCGTCTTCGCAGGAATTTTCATATTTTATCCCTCCTTTACTCTATTCTTTTCCACCCCTCCACCCCTGAATATCTAAAAACCAACATCCAATCTCATACTAGATCCCCCGGTTCTGCTTTGCGTAGTACCAGAAGCCTATGTTTGACGATCCCTGCTCACTCCTCCACATATTATTCCAACTCCTTCACTGTCCAAGCCATTCGCCTCTGGAACTCTCTACCACTCTCCATTCGATCAGCTCAAACACATGCATCATTTAAAAATAGGCTAAGATCTCATTATCTCTCTTCATAGTACATTTTTTTTATTTTATTAATTTTTTTTCTCATTTCTTCCATTATGTAGTATATATGTATGTATATATGTAGGTTTATATATTTATCTCTAATGTAAGTATGTATATCTAGTAGTATAATAAATAGTGTCTTATGTGTGCCACCTACCCTATTCTATGTACATAAGTCCTCTCTTCTAGGTTGTCAGTAAGAGATTGCATTTAGCGATAAGACCGCCTTTTGTTATTATTTTACTATTTACTGTATTTTCTCATTATTTTATGTGTACACAATAAAGAGTTTTATTATTATTATTATTATTATTATTATTATTAATAATAATCGAAGTTTGACCATAAGTAATGTTAGGTATGATTTTTTATGGATGATAATGAAATGGTACATTCCCCTGATCTAACGGTTCAGGAGGATGTACCATTTCCCGTTTCTCCCTGTTAGGTATGTTATTATGAGCTGTATTGTTGTAGAAATATGTAGTAAAACTATCTTCCATAGGCTACGGTAACCGTTTACCATCAGATGGGCCGTATGCTTGTTTGCCACCTAAGTGGTATAAAAAAAAATAGGACTGGAAAAATGTATTTAATGGTAAGATGGTAGACAGTGAAGTGACATATAATTTTATTTTTCTAATTTTGATTAACGAATACAAGAAAACTTAAAATATCAAAAGAGTTTCTCAACATGTATTTATACTCAGTTTGTTGTGTATAAAGAGAGAGTATATATATTATAATAAAAGTAAATTACAGACATAAACAGGTAGAATTAATAGTATAAAATAATTCAGAATTATTACCCTAACAATATTAGTACCAGTCTTTTTTTTTTTTATTAAGTATTTTACGGCCCTGGAAGTACCTATGTCTGCAGAAGGAGTCATTTTTGTACTCATTTTTATTTTCCCGCGCAAACGTAATGCGCCACAGATGCACAATATTGCACGGCGCGCAGACGCAATAGGATGGCGACCAAATCATAGCTGTATAGCAACGGTAATACTAGTATGAGTATTAACAATTAATTTAAATTATAAGTTTGAACATATTACGGTTCTATCAAAAACTGCTTCACGTATATACATAGATTACTTTAATGACACAGAAACAACCTCGAGACGCTGATTTGACAATTAACAATTTGACATTATTTGACATTGACGTTTTGTTATCAGCTGTGCAATATAATGGTAGAGTATGTAATGTTTTTTATTGGTTTAATGTACCTTTTTCGTACAATTAAAAAAAACATGATAATTCTGCACTCTTTATATGAATAAACTAAGTGTGTGAAATTCTAAACTCCTCAGTCCAAACGAATATCAATAAAAAGAGGTACAAAGATTTTGTTTTACGTATTAATTACAACAAATTAAAACATTTATAGGAATATTCTAATAAACTATTTTGTTTTTATTAAAGTAAACACTACAGATAATTTACGACTATTATCAAAACTAGACCGAGTCTGTATTACAGGCACTAGTTTCTTCCAGAGACAAATAAGAGATCAGAGGAACGTCCTCCCGCGTACACTTAGATTGTGGAATGAACTACCTGCCGAGGTTTTCTCACGAGACTACAGCATGGGGTTTTTCAAGAAGGGTATATTAAGGTTTCTTAAGGGTCGGCAGCGCGCACGTGACACCCCTGGTGTCTCAGTCCATAGACTATGGTAACCATTTACCATCAGATATATAGCCTTTTGCCTGTATGCCACCGTAGTAGTAGTAAAAAAAAAGTAAAAATTAAAATGTTACAATTGAGTGGGTAAATTTTCACTTCAACTTAGTACAAAAATAAGTTATGAGTTGCATTGTTATCAACGTACTCGACTCATAACCCTCAGCCATTATCCTTTACCTATAATATTAGTATCCGAAAAAACAAAAAATCCTTGTAAATAAGGGTTATTTTTGTATAAATAAACTAGATACATTTATAGAAGGCGAAAAAACTCACAGATACACACTGTACGGAAAGCCATCCTTTACCTATAATATTAGTATCAAAAAAAAACAAAATCCTTGTAAATAAAGGTTATTTTTGTATAAATAAACTAGATACATTTATAGAAGGCGAAAAAACTCACAGATACACACTGTACGGAAAGCCATCCTTTACCTATAATATTAGTATCCGAAAAAAACAAAAAATCCTTGTAAATAAGGGTTATTTTTGTATGAATAAACTAGATACATTTATAGAAGGCGAAAAAACTCACAGACACACATTATACGGAAAGCCATCCTTTACCTATAATATTAGTATCAAAAAAATGCAAAAATCCTTGTAAATAAGGGTTATTTTTGTATGAATAAACTAGATACATTTATAGAAGGCGAAAAACTCACAGACACACATTGTACGGAAAGCCATCTGTTTGCGATCGCAAATAGCCCTTTACTTTATTTAAAAATAAAATTTCAAATTTCAAATTTCGAACGTCAGGCACAGAACATCGATGATATTTTATGTACCATTTTGCACTCCTTCTCGAACATTCCGTGGCGTCACTATTAAAATCAACGTACAATACAATCTAAATATTCTTTTTATTTAAATTTAAAACATATCATCCACTGCAATATTCCTCCAGCAAACATTTTGGTCCCAACGAGTCGAATTAACTAGTGCATTCTGTGAAATACATATATATCTACAAGAATTAATATTTATTCAATATATCTGCAATACGATCGTAATTACATAATAAAATGGCGGAGGAATATTCTAGAATAAAAGCACAACGCAACGCAATAAAAGGTCGAATAACTAGAATATTTAATTTTGTACAACAACAAAAGGAAGGATTTGATATCAACGAATATATTACACGCAACGCGGAACTTGAGAAGTTAATGGAAAGGTATGATGAACTTCAGACATTAATTGAGATGAAGGACGGAGGAAGCCAGGATGGAGACCAGTCAGCTGCAAATGAAGAGGACCGGAGCGCGGTTGAGACTAGGTATTATACAAAAAGTTATTGATGCCCACCGACTGCCTACAAGAGGATTTGCCCCATCATACGACCGCCACATCAGTAATGACGTACTTCTTCCCAAGCTCTCCTTACCCACCTTCGAAAGCAAGATATCCGAGTGGCCGACCTTCAAGAACATCTTCATGACGACAATTGGTAGCAGCAACATGTCACCCGCAAGGAAACTTCAATTCCTGAAAACGGTGCTTAAAGGAGAGGCAGCTGGTTTAGTAAGCGCATTGCTTATTTCCGACGACAATTTTCAAAAAGCTATGGACATATTGATTACCAGGTATGAGAACAAAGTTATCGTAGTAAACACACATTTAAAATCATTTCTCAATCACATAACTATCACTCGAAATAATTTAAAAGAGTTCCTTAACATCTTACAACAAAGCCTAGATTCTCTAAATGCTCTGGATATTAACCGGATTGGGATATATAGACAGTTCATTACGTACATCGTGGGAACTGAGCAGAAAGGATAACAATCTACCTACACTTAAGGAGCTGTTACAATTCTTGAATTTGCGAATGACGTCATATGATCTTATTAATGACAAAGGAAGTGATAGCAAGCCTCAAACTAGTTCAAAACCTAAGGTATCGTATAACGCATCTGTCATTACCTGCGATAGTGTGTGTGTTATGTGTAAAGGTGAACACTTTCTACATAAATGTCCACAGTTCATGCAATTGTCTCCGGTGCAACGTAACGAGTATGTTAAAACTAATACTCTTTGCTTCAATTGTTTAAAGCCTTATAAGTTTAATCATAGATGTTCAAAACATAAATGTCTTACGTGTCGTGGCCGACATCATACTATGTTGCATATGCAAAGCCGTCCGATATTAGTTAACTCATTAATTTCTCAATCTAATAATATTGAACAACCATCTACGCCTGCACCTGTAGCAATTTTACCGCCTGCACCTGCAGATTATGACAGCGCCCGCGTTTTGATGCCCTCAACTGTAACTTAATCAACTGACGCCGACATACAGTGACCACGTTGACAACACCTCCTGTTTCACACAACTCTGATACTAACGGTAACATACATGTCCTGTTATCTACAGCTATCATAAGGATTCAAGATGCGACTGGACAGTGGCACACTGCTCGAGCCCTCTTGGATTTAGGTAAACCTCATTACAAGCAGGTTAGCGCTCAAACTTAAGTGTAAACAGGATAGTACTCTGCATTCTATTTTGTAGAAATCAAATGTTTGTATTAAAACAAACATTGCATCACGCACGAGTAATTTTATTGCCAATATCACATGCTTAGTTAGGACAAGACACCGTACCTCTACCTCACTTTTACGTCCATACTGACAATTGGAACATACCTAAACTACAAGCTCGCACACTGGCAGATCCTACTTTTCACACACCTAGTGAGATTGATATACTTATAAGTTGTCAATTATTTTATTCCATTATTACACAAGGTCACATGACTCTAGGTATAAAAATTTAAAATTCTGTATTCGGTTGGACTTTTGTTATTGAAAAATGTATTTAATGGTAATTGATAATAGTTGTGATAAGATTTTACACGTTTTTGGGAACAGGAAGAGTTGTTAATATATAATTTTATTTTTCTAATTTTGATTAACGCCCATTAATGAGGGATTAATCAGAAAACTTATTTAAATATCGTTGTTTATTACAATTAGAGTTTCTCAATTTATGTATTTTTATTAATGAGTTTTTAGAATTGTGTATAAAGAGAGAGTATATATATTTTTTACCGCATCACGCAGTATAAAGATAATATTACGACTAAACAGACTGTTTTTAATAAACAGGGTAGATATTTTGTTTGAAGGTCCTAATATCTATAACGAAAATATTATTCAGAATGTATATGACATAATCAAAATGTTACCCTGATCCCTAACATTTTATATGATAGATCCACTCCGCTTGTTTGCTTGCAGCTCAAAACAGTTTTTTGCGCGCCATTTTTTATTCAAAGAGCTGAACGATTTTTACGGCTGCTCAATGTATGAGAACTGTTATATGGACGATATTATCTCTGAGAGATGATAGTCATTTTGATGAAATTATTGCGCTTCTAGGTAACGGTGGTTTTCAATTGCACAAATGGTTAACAATAAACAGATTCTTCAGTATGTAACACGTGACACTGACATGCCTTCCCGACAGATGCACAATTAAAGATTGCCTTACAGTTTCTATTCCTAGCGCGCACGTAACACTAAACGAACGGTATTATCACGTATAGCTCAAATTTTTGATGGATTGACCAGTCATCATTAATGCTAAGATATTAATGCGTAGTTTGTGGAACGGTTTAATAGCCTCTTGCCTTCTGAAATAGTGGATGACTTTATTGAAAATATACACTTAAATGAATGAAAATACGATATTAAATTAGAAATTATGCTTTTAGGATATGGAGATGCATCATATTGCATGTGTGTACCTTCGTGCTACATATTCAGGAAACCTACGTGCACACTAGTGATGGCTAAGACTAAAGTATAAAACATTGACAGTGGCATAGTTGTGCGCCGCACTATTATTACTTTAGAAAAGTAAAAACTATTTTATATAAATTTAATATACAGAAGACTATAGTCCTCTATTGGTTAAAACCATACAAGAAATATAATGTTTTTATATCAAACAGGTTGACTGAGATATTGAGTCAACAAGTTTAGATAACTGGCGTTATATTTGCAAAACGCGGATTTTATATTAGAACAGACGAATTATTGTCGTTTTGGTTGGATCTCAAACGTGGCCCAATATACAGTTAGTTTCAGAACAGGACAGTAACTTAGAATTAATTGAAGTTAAAACACAAATGTAACTATACCTTTTTTATTAGGTATTCTAATTTTACTAAACTAAATAGAGTTATGTCATACGTATTTAGATTTATCAAAAATACCCGCAGTAAAGAAAGAGACCGTCACTATCTTTCAGTGTCTGAGTTAGATTTTCGCATAATTTTATTATTCGAATGTTACAAGAACATTACTTTAGTAAAGAAAGGAAAGAATTGCAACCTTACAAAGTACAAACACATTTACTTTTAAAAGTAGCCCATTACAGCTTAATCCTTATCTAGACGATGTAGGTATTATTCGTGTTGGCGGAAATTAAACATTCAAATATTCAATATAATCATGCACACCCTATCATTTTACCGTCACAGTCACACATTACATCCTTGATCATAGAACAGTATCACTACAGACTTTTACACTCGGGCATACAAAACACTCTTGCCAATCTAAGACTGCGATACTGGCCTATAAATGGTAGAGTCGAAGTTAAAAAGGTGATTCACCGCTGTGTACGGTGTATAAGGTTTAAAGCGCAAACTTGTGAGCAACAAATGTCTTCGCTGCCGAGTCCCAGAGTATCTCTAGTGCGTGCGTTCACGCAGGTCGGCATTGATTTTAGTGGTGCCATTAATATTAGGAGTAATATGCAACGCAATTGTAAATACACTAAGGGATACATCTGTCTAATAATCTGTTTGGCCACGCGTGCAATTCATTTGGAACTTGTTGGTGATCTGTCCACGCATTCTTTTATCAATGCATTGAAGCGTTTTATATCTAGGCGAGGTATATGCACTAGTATTCAGTCGGACAACGGCACGAATTTTAGAGGTTCACATAATGAATTGAACGTATTATACGAAATGTTCAAAAACGATAAATCATATAGTAATATTGTTAATTTCTGTAGCAATAATAAAATAGAATGGAATTTTACGGTGCCTTTAGCTAGCCACATGGGTGGTATTTACGAAGCAGGCATCAAATCTGTAAAAACTTTACTCAAAAGGCAGTTATGTAACAGTAAGTTAACGTATGAGATGCTAAATACTGTACTTGTACAAATTGAGGGTATCCTCAATAGTCGTCCGCTGTGTCCTTTGACCGACGAACATTATGATATGCCGTGCTTAACTCCGGCACACTTTCTCATAGGGACGCCTATTGTGGACTTACCAGAACCAAATACATGTAATGTTAACGAAAACAGATTGTCATTGTTTCAAAGGATTACTCGCTTCAAACAAATGTTCTGGAAGCAATTTTATAAACAGTATTTGTCTGAACTACAGGTTAGATCTAAATGGTTAGGCAAGTGTAATAATCTAGAAGTAGGAAGTGTTGTTTTAATTAAGGAAGAGAATACACCACCAGCCTGTTGGCCGCTTGGCAAAATTGTTCAAGTCTACAAAAATAGTAGTGATAACTTGGTTCGGTCTGCAATTATAAAAACTACCACTGGGGAATATCACCGTCCTATACACAAGCTTGTACTATTACTAGAACAGTAGTTGTATTTGTAACTTATACTTATAATTTTTAACATTAAGTTTATGTAAATACAGTCCACACAATAATTGTAATTTCTTTTTAAAGCTATTTGTATTCTTTATAAGTCTATTATAAGCTATGTAATCTATGCTTGACGATTAACATTAAGTAGTGTAAGGGAACTTCGTTAGGCCGGGAGCATGTTTGCGATAAATAGCCCTTTACTTTATTTAAAAATAAAATTTCAAATTTCAAATTTCGAACGTCAGGCACAGAACATCGATGATATTTTATATACAATTTTGCACTCCTTCTCGAACATTCCGTGGCGTCACTATTAAAATCCACGTACAATACAATCTAAATATTCTTTTTATTTAAATTTAAAACATATCAACCACTGCAATATTCCTCCAGCAAACACCATCCTTTACCTATAATATTAGTATCCGAAAAAACAAAAAATCCTTGTAAATAAGGGTTATTTTTGTATAAACAAACTAGATACATTTATAGAAGGCGAAAAAACTTATAGATACACATTGTACGGAAAGCCATCCTTTACCTATAATATTAGTATAAAAAAAATGCAAAAAATCCTTGTAAATAAGGGTTATTTTTCTATGAATAAACTAGATACATTTATAGAAGCCGAAAAAACTTATAGATACACATTGTACGGAAAGCCATCCTTTACCTATAATATTAGTATCCGAAAAAAACAAAAAATCCTTGTAAATAAGTGTTATTTTTGTATAAATAAACTAGATACATTTATAGAAGGCGAAAAAACTCACAGATACACACTGTACGGAAAGCCATCCCTTACCTATAATATTAGTATCAAAAAAAAACAAAAAATCCTTGTAAATAAGGGTTATTTTTGTATGAATAAACTAGATACATTTATAGAAGGCGAAAAACTTACAGATACACACTGTACCGAAAGCCATCCTTTACTTATAATATTAGTATCAAAAAAAAACAAAAAATCCTTGTAAATAAGGGTTATTTTTGTATAAATAAACTAGATACATTTATAGAAGGCGAAAAACTCACATATACACATTGTACGGAAAGCCATACTTTACCTATAATATTAGTATAAAAAAGAAACAAAAAATCCTTGTAAATAAGGTTTATTTTTGTATAAATAAACTAGATACATTTATAGAAGGCGAAAAACTCACAGACACACATTGTACGGAAAGCCAATGGAACATCAGCAAATATATTACGATAGGTAAATATAACAAAATAAGAACTTGAAGCCCAAGGCAATCAACGGAAAAGTGACAAACAAGTATTACTCGTAAAATATACTTATACCTACCTGTTTTATTACTGTGTACTTTGCATTCATTATAATATAATATAATTGAGACAATACACGGCTACTTTTGTGCAGACAGATTTAGTAATTACAAGGATTTTTTAAAACAGCAACACACAAGTTTCTTGCTCGTTCTTCGTGTGATGAGACAGCTTTCCGAATGAGCGGTAGATTAAAAAAAAAACATTGTTATGACTATTCAAAAGTGATTAAATTTAGTTTATTTGAATAAATTATTTTCTATTCTACTCTATTCTAAATATAATATCTCAGGACAACTCACACAGCGCCATCTAGTTCTAACTTAAGCAGAGCTTGTGTTATGGGTACTAGATAACTGATATAAATTCTCAACACGTTGAAGACCGCATTAAAAAAATTTCTCACATACGTACCGGCATTTTTTTTATTGTTAATTATGTATTTTTTAAATATGTTTTTAGTGTACAATAATTTGAGGTAGATATTATTTAACCCCTAGATTTATTTCTATTAAAGTGCCCACGGGTGATTTGCAGGTACCAACGTGTAAATTTACTTTCGTTGCGGAGTAACCCACCGGTGGGCATGTGGTCTTTAACGATTAAATACATTTTTTGTAAATACATACATAATATACATAGACCATACCTACCCAGACCAGATAGATACCCAGACCAACAATACAGAGTAATGAATACAAATGTTTGTACCGTGAGAGGAATCGAACCAGCAACCGTAGACTGACCAAAATATACTATTTTAAATAGAAAACCAAGTATTTATGACGAGTATTTATGACTGTAGCCTAATCATTACATAGTATAAAATAAATTAGCTGTCTCTGTCTGTCCGTCCCTGTGTATGCTTCAGTCTTTAAAACTACGCAACGGATTTTGACGTGTTTTTTTTTAACAGATAGAGTGATTCAAGAGGAAGGTTTATATATATAACACATGTACATCCGTGCGAAGCCGGGGCGAGTAGCTAGTGTTATGATAAACCATGAATAGTCTAATACTCTAACTATTTGCCACCAAGCAGGTATGTTTGAACAGCTGTGTTGGGGCCTTGGAACACAGCTGGCGAAATGCAGATAAACTAGCCCCAATTCCAAATCCGCACAGATTTTTAAAAATAATGCATTTATTTAAAAATAATGTTTTAAACTATAAATATTCTGGTAGGTAAATCTGATAAATGATACTGATAGAAACTTGATTAAAACTGTATATTGAAACTTAAAATATAACTGATTAATGATTGTAATGAGTACGCGACGCCCTCTTGATGACCGAATGCGAAATGAAATACATCTATACATATAAATAAAATTGCAGTATCTGTTTGTAATATTGCAATAACCGTTTTTCATGCATATGAATATAAATATAAATACATACAACAAAATAACATTTTTTACAATTTTTGTCTGTCTATCTGTCAGTTCCGGTTAATCTCTGAAATGGCTGGACCGATTTTGACGCGACTTTTTTTGCAGGTAGCTGATGTAATAAGGAGTAACTTAGGCTATTTTTAATTTAGAAAAATAAAGTTAAATTCCACGCGGACGAAGTCGCGGGAACTGCTAGTGTAAAAATGTTAGTGTTGCGAAATAATATACGATGCTAGCTCGTACATACAACTTGTAATATTTCTGTCAACACTGGGCACCTTCCATTTGTTTATGTCTCCACATAACTTAGATTTAACTCCAGTGTAAGTCAGTCCACGTGACGACTCCGCGTCGACTGTACCCGTTACTTGTACCACACTATCAAATTGTAGAATATACAGTATTTGGTATAATCTATGTCTAAGATATAATTATATTTTTTTTTCATACTACTATGGTGGCAAATAAGCATACGGCCCATCTGATGGTAAATGGTTACCGTAGCCTATGGACGCCTGAAGTACCAGGGGTGGCACGTGCGCGTTGCCGACCCTTAAGAAACCTTAATATACCCTTCTTGAAAAACCCCATGCTGTAGTCTCGTGAGAAAACCTCGGCAGGAAGTTCATTCCTCAACCTAAGTGTACGCGTGTATATATTTATTTATTTATTTTATTTAAACTCTTTATTGCACCAGACAAAGAAAACACACAAAATGATATAATACATAAACTGATACAAAAGGCGGTATAGTATAGTATAAATATAGTCTATGATGTTTGTAACATACTCTGTGCGGTTTATAGAGTCTGTATTAAAATGGCGGGAACGGCCAATATAATGTGAAATGCAAATTAACTTTTTATTTAAATATAGTACACAAATATACTTACTAATGTAGTAAAATTATTATAGCTGTGTACGCACTACCTAGATACTACAGGAAATAATAGGTACAATAACGGGCCACTGTCCCTTAAACAACACCTGTACACAATAGGCTACTCCACAAACTATGTTCCACCTTGTTAAAGATTGCGACAGGTTTGCCACAACCAGAAATGATCATGAAACCGCATGCCGAATTCATTCATTCATTGCCTTGCCTTTATCCCATTATTTGGGGTCGGCGCAGTATGTCATTCTCTTCCACTGCTCTCTATCAGTCGTCATATCTAAACATACTCTTCTTTTATTCATATCATCTTTCACACAATCCATCCATCTTTTCTTAGGGCGTCCCCTCCCTTTACATCCATCCACATGCATATTGTTAAATATAAAAGACTCCTATAGCCTTAAAGAAATTACAAGTAAGGAAACCACAACAAACACGTTTATAGCACATATACAATATATCGTTAGCGAATTAAAAAAATTTAATCAGACATAAACCAACTTTGAGTGACTGATGCGGTGGTTGGTAGTACTTTTATACTAACTAAGTATAATTGCGCTGCATGCCGTCGACCCAGTAAAAAATGTACAAAAATATTAATTTGAGTTTCACTCCTAATACTAGCGAGCGTACACCGATAGCGCAACCGCTGTATTGAAAGGAAATCCAATATATAACCACATAAATAAAAAAAATAGGTTACTGTCAGAGATGAATGGGATTGTTAGCAATGGGAATTATCAACTCCTATTGCTAGCAATGTACCATGTTAGGTCGACGTCCACGTGGTTCTCCCTGGAAACTATCGTGATGAATTCTTGGTGAATTTGTCACGATGGGCTATATGACCTGACTTCATGCTCATCTTATCATCCTCCACTGGTGCCCCGCCAGCGTAAACCGTTAGCGCAGGTGGGTGCACCATTCCATTATCATACAAAAAAAAAAGACTGCTGACAGACCACTTTGTCGGACTTTAAATCCGAAGAAACGGCTGCTCACGTAATCCTGGAATGCTTGCAGTGGCCACACAACGAAAACAAATCCTCGGAACTGTGAGGTCGCTCCGTGAAGCCTGCGAAGATACCAGGAGACTTCTGCGCTTTTGGGAGGAGCTCGACTGGCTACTCTAGTAGCCTGGTTTTACACGCACAACGGCCCAGATGAGAGGCCAATCGCGGAGAATGGGGCCCAACTTACATTACAATCACATTACTACAGGAAACAAAGAAATTAAGTAGCGACACGTTAACACTATATATATAACGCTACAGAGCTGAAGTGACAACTATCACGCTACAATAATAATAAAAATTGAACTATTCACACAAAAATATACATAGAAAACAACCAGACCAATACAAACGATCGCAGAAGAAAGATTGAGTGCGTAGCGGTTTCCATGTTAATTGTCGCATGCCTAATCCTTGTTAATGTAAATCTACTTAATATATTTATTTAAAAGCGCAACACACAAGTTTCTTGCTCATTCTTCTTGTGATGAATCTGCGTTTCGAATGAATGTAGAATAAGAAAAATGTGTCAATTCAAAAGTGTTTATATTAAGTTTATTTGAATAAAGATTATTTCTATTATTTTTATTTATTTATTTATTTAACTTTAATGCTCAAAAACAATGTGTACATATGGCGGACTTAACACTTTGCGGCGTTATCTACCAGGCAACCATGAGTGGTGCAGAGAAAGATTGTTGGCAGTGCACTAATATAAATGAGAAATGTCAAAAAAAGATATATAAATATAAGTCCAAATTCTGAAATAGAATAGAATAGAAAATCAATTATTCAAATAAACTTACGGAAAGCTGTCTCATCACAAGAAGAATAAGCAAGCAACTTGTGTGTTGCTCTTTTAAACAATCCTTGTTAATTCACATTTTGCAAGCCGAAACGTGTGAATACAAACTACCAACCAGCACTAATTTATTTGGCCTCAAATATAAAAAACATAATAAGATTAAATTTGATCTAAAAATCATATTCGTGAAGACAAATCTTTACACATGAGTAATAGCACCCACGACTATCAGAAGTAAGTCGGTGTGCCAAACCGCAAGACTGCAGAGCCGTCAAAATATTAAGATGTAAAGTGGCTAGTAAGTACAATTCGAGAAAGGGTTAGATACCGTTGCCCTCAGTAGTTCTCGTCTACAAATTGACCGACAAAACAATTCTACCGGCAAAAGGTCACGGTACCAAGGTTAGGCTTGGCAAGTTCAGACATCGTTGTAACTGTACGACTTCATACAGTAAACTTGTTGATGAACTTGTTATTATATGTACTTAATATCTGAAGCTAAGAAATTAGTGTTAGTTGGTGGTTTGCATTCGCACGTTTCGAATTGGAAATGTAAAATTACAATGATTATTTAAAAGAGCAACACGCAAGTTTCTTGCTCGTTCTTGTGATGAGACAGCTATCCGAATGAGCGGTAGATTAAAAGAATGATAACTATGACTATTCAAGTGCTTAAATTAAGTTTATTTGAGTTAATGATTTTCTATTCTATTCTACTTAGAAAACTCGGTATTAACTGTACGGATTATGGATATCTGTCACTATTTGAAAGGACTAGTGATCGAAATAGATCATAATTTAACGTTCAGAGACTATAGACGTTATTATTATTATTATATATACAATACTATAATTATGTCAAAAATGACTCGTCCTCCTCTCTTCTCTTCCGGTTGCTGCCCAACAGGGTTCATAATTAACATACTTTGAAATATACCTATCTATCTAAGTATATATAACTCAAAGGTGACTGACATAGTGATCTATCAACGCACAGACAAACCACTGGACGGATCGGGCTGAAATTTGGCATGCAGGTAGATATTATGACATAGGCTAAGAAAGGATTTTGATTAATTCTACCCCCAAAGGGATAAATTAGGGGATGAAAGTTTATATGAAACTTTGTCAATTTTAAACCGATCGGGCTGAGATATTGCATGCATAAAGCTACTATGACGTAGGCATTCCCTAAGAAAGAATTTTGATAAATTCCACCCCTAAGGGGGTAAATTAACGCGAGCGAAGCCGAGGGCAAAAGCTAGTCTACTATAAAATTGAAAATGGAAACTATAAAATGGAATGCAAAGCTATAATAAATAAATAAATAAATATAGACAAATATTAAAGACAATATGAATGTGGATGGATGTAAAGGGAGTGGACGCCCTAAGAAAAGATGGATGAATTGTGTGAAAGGTGATATGAATAAAAGGAGAGTATGCTCAGATATGACGACCAATAGAGAGCAGTGGAAGAGAATGACATACTGCGCCGACCACAAATAATAGAATAAAGGCAAGGAAATGATTAGACAAATATTAAAGACAAACAATATTAATCTATTCTCAATTTGACCACAGACTAACAATCAAAACAAATACACAGAATCTAGATGTATTTCCGTGCTGTTATCAAAGTAATCTATATATTAAAACGTGAAGCAAGTATTTGATAATAGAACCTTAATAATGTTCTAACTTAGTTATATGTAAATTATTATTATTTAGTATTACTATGCTTTTTTTATTTCTCTAGTCCATTCTTGCGCCATCTCCCGCTGTCTTTTCTCCTCTACCCAAAGGTTGATTGGAAGAGATTGCTTACGCGATAAGACCGCTTTTTGTGCGTTATAATAATAATAATATAATATAATAATAATAATCTCAGGACAATACACACAGCGCCATCTAGACCCAAGTTAAGCTAGCTAAAGCTTGTGTTATGGGTACTAGATACCTGATACATACATATTATACATAGTAAACACCCAGACCGATACAAACAATCATACTCATGAATACAAATGTTTGTGCCGTGCGAAGAATTGAACCCGCGTCCATCGGTCGTAAAGCGGTGTGCTAAACCGCTAGACCACCGAGGTCGTCATATTATATATACTTATCTGTTTGTTCTTTGTATAATTGTCTTTCTGGTAACGATTAAAATAAATAAATAAATTATAATTTAAATTAATGACAGTTGAATTTCAACTATTGGCAGACCATTAGTAAGTTAGTTCAAGTTTGAGGAAAGCTACGGGCAAAAGATACAGATACATTTCTTAAATTTGATATTGATCCAATATTTCAGGACCCACCATTACAGTTTGATCTTCATTATGAGTATATTATAACCAAAGATTATAATGCCACGAAGATTAACGAGGTCTTTGTGAGCTCGCCTCACAAGTGTTCAGAGCAATAATTCATTTATATTATACAAAAACAATTGCGATTGTAAGCGAGCATAATGTTAGCAAATTCGGCGCAGAGTTTCTTAGAAGCGGCGGGGTGGGAACACCCCCACGCGCTCGAGCGCTCTGTGCCACCCCGGGCCGGCTGAGTTTCGGAGCTGCGTAGGCGTATGTTGACAAACGATGTTGCCGAGTCTATTTCTAGCGATCAAGCTGGAGCCCCGCCCACATCCCCGCCTCACCCCCGGGGGCTCCCGCCGCCCACACCCCTCCTAAAAGCGTCCTTGACCTTCGGTATCCAAACAACCACAGTCACAACAAGCAGATACACTGTGCCGATAATTTGTTTTTCTTGTTTTGTTTGAGTACGTCCCCTGCCGATTGATTTTGGGCTCGTCCTCCGCTCCGGTGCCACAATTTTGTTCTGTGCAAATAGAGCAGGGTGAGGACAATGGCCATATTCAATGACATTGATTGAATCGCATATGACGCTTCGCGTTGTATAATTTATACCCTAACAATAGGCTGCTCTAACTGAATATCTATACATATAAATAAAAATAAAACAACCGTTATTTACTACATGCATATGAATATAAATACGATACATACACCAAAATAACATTTTTAAGAATTTTTGTCTGTATATCTGTTTGTTCCGGCTAATCTCTAAAATGGCTGAACTGATTTTGACGGGACTTTTATTGGCAGGTAGCTGATGTAATAAGGAGTAACTTAGGCTACTTTTATTTTAGAAACATAAAGTTAAATTCTACGCGGATGATGTCGCGAGTACAGTTAGTATAAAATAAAAAACAAACTAAATTAAAAAATATATATTTGAGGGAACTGTTTATGGTATTAGATAATTAAGTATTTTATAATTTAACATATTTCACATTAACTATATGTTGAACATATTTATTTACTATTTTTAGGGGTTTGGGATATTGCCAGGTGTTTTAGACCTATAATACTGCGACCTACATCTATTGTGCTCGCTTTTCAAATCTACCCAGACCCAACAAGAACTGAAAGATATTCTTAGGAGCGATGGTTTTTATCTCCTCAGGATTGAGTGTATTTATGTTTAGGCATGAGTGGGCTACACACTATATAGCGCTATTTTAAAAGAATTAATATAAATACATGTACAAAGTATATAACGACATTCGTAAAGGAAAATAATATCCTATATCATAAAACGATTATGGCTCGGAATTTATGTGAAATTAAAATAATCTAACTTTACACATTCGGATGCAACTATTGTAGAATAGAATAGAAAATCATTTATTCAAATAAACTTAATTTAAGCACTTTTGAATAGTCATAACAATTTGTTTTTTATCTACCACTCGTTCGGAAAGCTGTCTCATCACAAGAAGAACGAGCAAGAAACTTGTGTGTTGCTCTCAAGAATGAGTGGTGCCCTTAAAGTTAAAATAACTGCAATAAAAACAGTCTTACTTCCTACTAATATTTTAAACGCGACAGTTTTTAAGTATCACTGAATAGATGTATAGATAATAATAATAATAATTCTGCCGGGGGTAAGTTGCCATCTCCTCTCCTTAAGCGGGGAGATGAGATTTTTTTGTATAAAAATAATAATAATAACAATGTAATCATCAAGTTTAACACCCCATTAAAGGGAGAAGAAAAATAAAATTAATAAATATTCTTTATTGCACTTAAATACATTTGTAAGTATATTAATTACAACTAATGGTAACAAAGGAGGACTTATCTCTAAAAGAGATCTCTTCCAGTCAACCCAATAGAGCGTGGCATAGGAAGTGTTGTGTGGGTTAAAATGTGCAAATAATATTTTTTATAAAAATAATAATAATCTTAGGATAATTCACATAGAGCCATCTAGATCCAAGGTAAGCTAGCTAGAGCTTGTGTTATGGGAACTAGACAACTGATATAAACACATAGATATTTTTTTGTAAACACATACATAATATACATAGAAAACACCCAGACTGATACAAACAATCATGAATATAAATGTTTGTCCCATGCGAGGAATCGAACCCGCGATCACTGGAAGTAAAGCGGTGTCTAAACCGCTAGACCACCGAGGTCGTAATATAGATGTATGTTATATTTTCCCGCAAAAATTACTTGCACGGATTTTGATGAAACTTTACCTAATGTAGTTTATATATCAGAATAACACATAAGCAATAACTTAAAAAGATATTATGTAAATTGGGCGAAATATAATAAATGTCAAGTAAGTAAATTACAACCGGTATGAATACCGGTTAACCGGTTAATGAAAAATATTATCCATTTAAAACAATATTTTTCATTAAACCGGATATAATAAACAGGATGCTATTTCATATAATATATTAAGAATTTTTTGACCGTGTTTTAAATTCGATAGGATCGAACCTACAACTATCGGAAGGTGAATATTAACTGCTACACAACCAAGGTCGTCGAGTTGGTTTTTATTTAGTAAAATATGTTAGTCAAAATAAAAAACTAACATAAAAATCGTAACTCAACACAATAATCTTCCATAATAATTACCCACGCACGACGTAATGCCTACCGGGCACTACGACCAGGGTTGTCCACGTTAACTTTTTGCCTCGTACAAAAAAGCTAAAATTTTGTTACAACTTTTTTTTTAAGCACAAGATTTGAGCTCCTTGGTACAAGACAATCTCGACGACAATCTCAATCTCGTACTTACATTAGCTTCAAACTCGTACATTGTCATACTAGCTTTGCCCGCGTTTTCATCCGCGTGAAACTTGTAGCCAGTCTTATTCTGACGTATATGCTATATTCAAGTAAATCTATTAATAAATATTAAACTACATGATTTGTAGTGAATTCAGACACACATTTTTTTTCGGATGATGCCTTCCAGTGGAGTGGAGTGGAGAGAGGAGACCGAGTGGAATTTCATCTGACAGGTCTATGTGCCCCATTTTAGAAATAGAAATAGAAATAATCTTTATTCAAATAAACTCAATGCAAGCACTTTTGAATAGTCATATTTTTTATTCTACCACTCATTCGGAACGCAGACTCATCACAAGAAGAATGAGCAAGAAACTTGTGTGTTGCTCTAAATTTTTATTTAATAAATAATTACACAGTATCAAGTAAGAGGCATACGATTCGGAACGCAGGCTCATCACAAGAAGAATGAACAAGAAACTTGCGTGTTGCTCTAAAATTTTTTTTAATAAATAATTACGCAGTAACAAGTATGAGGCATACGATTTGGAACGCAGATTCATCACAAGAAGAATGAGCAAGAAACTTGCGTGTTGCTCTAAATTTTTTTTTAATAAATAATTACGCAGTAACAAGTAAGAGGCATACGATTCGGAACGCAGACTCATCACAAGAAGAATGAGCAAGAAACTTGCGTGTTGCTCTAAAATTTTTTTTATTAAATAATTACACAGTAACTAGTAAGAGGCATACGATAATCAACATAGAAACCTTTAACTATTGCTAATAATCCCCTGTTTATATGATTGGCAACCCTGCTAGAGACTAGAGATACAAGTATATCTGGTACATACCCGTTTCACACAATCTCAAAGGCGTTGCGGTCAATAATTTATTTAGGTACTAACCAAAATCCACCGCAACTGCCATTGTGTGGTCACCACAGTCATATCATACGAGTACGATACGAAACGACTGTTGCTGGTCACTCTACATTCTCAGTTTATAATTGTTTCTTGCATAGACAATGAAAAGATTTTTTTTTTATATTTAAGTGGGTATTCTTGTAGCGTTTCATAGTGAGGTATAGGTACAAAAATATCTAAAACTAACTGTTCCCGCGACTCCGTCCGCGTGGAATTTAACTTTATTTTTCTAAAATAGTAGCCTAAAAAACTAAATTATTTTGTTCGCCTTAATTTATTCGTTCCATTAGGTACTGATAGGTTCAAACTAATACATTTACATCCTGCATCATCCCTTATTTTATCCCCTAGGTATATAGGTTGAATTTATCAAAATCCTATTTAAGCGAACGTCTTCATCATAGTAGCTCCAATCTTTAATTTCAGTTCAATCAGTCGAAAATCTAAGAAGATTAATACAAACTTTCATCCCCTATTTTATTCCCTTAGGGGTGGAATTTATCAAAATCCTTTGTTAGGGGATGCCTACGTCATAGTAGCTTTATGCATGCAAAGTCTCATCCCGATCGGATTAAAATTGAGAATTTGTCCTTTATGCCCTTTTATTTATTCAAAACATCTGTTATATCATATTTACTGAGCAAAGCCTATTACTCACTAAACGATTACTTGAATGACGAGCGTGTATGGCAATAGTGCACGGGATTTTCATTTAATGTTAGACATAGACACATATTTGAATATACATTGTAAATAATCTGGTTTTTAAAAAAAAGTAATTCAATTAAGTTTCTTGCCAGTTGACTTAATGTCAACAAACTAGTTTTACCAAAGTGCCGTTTGACGAAAGTTAGTAATTCGTTTTATGAAAATTGGGTAAGGTTTTACAACAAACTGTCAGAGTCTGTACTCAATTTGCCAGAAAAAAATTCAAATGTGTCATAAAATATTTTCTTTGTAAAAAAGCTTATTATAAATATAATTATTGAAGAATTTATAAATGATAATAATGTTTTTGTAGAAAATATCTAACTTAAAATTCATAGCACTGACAATGTTATCTGATTGAACAGAGATTAAGTACGTAGCGGTTTCTATGTTGATTGTCGCATGCCTAATCCTTGTCGTTAATTAAATATTAGTAAATCAATATTTATTTAAAAGAGCAACACACAAGTTTCTTGCTTATTCTTCTTGTGATGAGTCTACATTCCGAATAAGCGGTAGAATAAAAAAACTTGACTATTCAAAAGTGCTTATATTAAGTTTATATGAATAAAGATTATTTCTATTTCTATTTCAAAGTTCTTCTCAAATATCTATATACAGAACTGGACGGTAGGGAAAATATTATAATATAAAAAATTTGACGTTCATAAAGCGTCCTACATGAATAAATGTTTTTTTAATTTGAATATTAGCGTATACTGTTAGTGCAGGCGAATGTACTATTTAAAATAGATAAAAAAACTGAGTATGAACAAGATTAAAACATATGTGAAGGACATACACACAAACATCGCCCGTCGGTGACACGGTACATAATAATGACCATGATTACGTCTGACTGTCACAAATTATTTTATTACTATGTACACACATGGTACATAGCTATAAATTGAACCTATATACGTACATTATGTGGCCATATTCAATGATAAGCCTGACCCTGGCGCCAGATATGGCTTCAAAGGTTTGTGCAACTAAAATGACAAACAAGTTGACGACTCAACTTATGGTAAATGTGGATTAAAAACCCCATTGCTAGCAATATACCAAGTTAGATCTCCACGTGGTTCCCCCTGGAAACCATCGTGATAAATTATTTGTGAATTTGTCAGAATAGGCTAACTGACCTGATCTTATGCTCATCTTATTATCCACCACTGGTGCCCCGCCAGCGTATACAGAGATTAGCCGGAACAAACAGACAGACATACAGACAAAAATTGTAAAAAATGTTATTTTAGTACATGCATATGAATATGAATACGGTGCATACACCGTATTCATATTCATATGCATGTACTAAAAAACGATTATTTCAATATTACAAACAGACACTCCAATTTTATTTATATGTATAGATGGAGAAAATTAATTGAAATCATAACATGTTAATATAATTAATTAAATAATAACAATTACTACCAAGTATTTTGTCTAGCGCTGAGGATATATTTGTTTATAGTAATTACACTAATAATTACATCTCACAAGTGTAGTTGTTTACTACAATATTACTGTAACTTAACTAGCTGACCCTCGCAACTATGTCTGGGCCAAACGAGCATGCAACAAAGCAACGAACTCTCTAAAAAGGATTCAGTTTTTGCAACATTTTTCATTGATGCTCCGTTCTTATTGCTCGTAGCGTAATGTTACCTATCTCGATAAATCGATTATTTAATTTAAAAACAAAATTTAAAAACTAGAGGTTTCAGTTTGCTATGTCTATACTTAATAGATGTTATTTAAATAAATAATTACACAATAACAAGTAAGAGGCATGCGATAATCAATATGGAAACCGCTACGTACTCATTTTTATTGCAATCAGATAAACTTATATATATATAAAATTACATATAAAATTCTCGTGTCACAATGTTAGTTACCATACTCCTCCGAAAGGGCTTGACCGGTTATTTTTATTATATAATTTTATATGCATATTCAGTAGGTCTGAGAATCCGCTACTATCTATTTTTCATACCCCTAAGTGGTAAGGGATATCCACCCCTAAATATATTTATTTTTATTTTTTCGACATAATATTTTTTTTTCACTTTATTATTATTTAGGATTGAAAAATACATACAACACTAAATTTTCGCATTTCTAGCATGAACCCCAATTTTTTAATAGCGATTTTAATTTAAATGGCAAAACAACGTTTACCGGAGCAGCTAGTATTGTTATAAGATTGCGTTACTGAAGAACAGCTTTATTGCACCTTAAAAAACATTCTTTTTTTCTTTTGTAATGGCTTGGCACTTGGTGCATTTGCCAACATCAAAGTTTGGAAAACTATATGATTTAATATAGGATAATTTTGAGTTTTGGGACACGGATCAGAGAAGTTAAGGAGAAATATGAAATAAATGTTTGAAGATTATATATTTACAATGAATATTCATGTTAATATTGAAAACTTATTAACTTAAGACAAATCATTACATTTCAGTTGACTTTTATTACACACCTTAGGTAAGGAATCACTCAGTCCGAGTTACACATACATGACATTCAGTGCAGTACTCTGTTGTACTTTGACAATGACATTTGTTTCAGTACCAAGCACAGACTACATTATATTTCAACAAATATTGTGAACGCTATGAATTTTAAGTATTTGCTACAATACCATTATCGTTTACAAACTCTTTAATTTTATAATAAGCTGTTTTACTTTTTTAATAAGGAAGTGTTTTATATGATACACAAAGTAAGGTAATTGATAAATATTTGGAATTGCGAAATTTTTTCTTTATTTATTTCATTTTATTTGTACTTTTTTATATGCCCAAATACAATTAATATGCTTTAATAACAAACCCTGCACTTAAATGCGTATTTATAGCGCATATATTTTATAACATCTCAGTTTATATATAGCTTTTATAGTTTCAATTTAGATATTGATCCTTAGTTCCAGTTTAAACATAGTAGTTTTCCAACCTATTTGTGATCTAAAATAAACCAGAGTTTTATCAATTTCCCAAATATTTTTTTTTATATGTTATGTAAATTATCGAATAAAAAAATACATACATGTATCCTATTACACACTAGCTGTACCCGCGACTTCTTCCGCGTGGAATATAACTGTATTTTTCTAAAATAAAAGTAGCCTAAGTTACTCCTTGTTACATCAGCTACCAATAAAAGTCCCGTCAAAATCGGTCCAGCTATTTCAGAAATTAGCCGGAACAAACAGACAGACAAAAATTTAAAAAAAAAATCTTTTGGTGTACGTACTGTATTTATATTCATATGCATGTAGTAAAAAACGGCTATTACAATATTACAAACAGACACTCCAATTTTATTTATATGTATAGTTGTATAGATATTTAAATTCAATTATTTTTGTAGTATTTCAGAACTTTGAATGCTATCAATGTTGAACAAATTCATTCTGTAGGTACCTCTCTTTATTTATGTAATCACTATGTTTTACAAATAAATATTCTTGAATCTTGTATCAAATGAGACTTATTAGTAACAGCTATGTTAAATTAAGAGCCTGTTTTCGAACTGTGTCTAACGCGTAGGAAACCGATGAAAACATCACTGTACGCAACGAGGAAGCATCTATAGCATCGGTGGGATGTTTCAACGATCGATATCCGAATTTGCGAGTAGTTTTCCATCGTCCTGCTACGTAATTCCGTATCAAGGGAGATAATTTTAATTTATTCACATAAGTGTATATATTTATTTTTTAATGTTTTTTATTTTAATTTTGTTATCTTATTTCTACTCATGTACCGCCTAGTTTATTTTTATTAATACTCTCTTTCGTAAGGTTGTCTGGAAGAGATTGCGTTAGTGATAAGACCGCCATCTGTACCTTCTTCTTTTTTAATACTATATTATGTATCTGCTTTTAATATTGGTGTAATAAAGAATTATAAATAGAAATAATTTTGCATAAATTTAGACAGCGAAATCTCTTTACAATCTTCTAAAAGATCTTGGCCTATAGAACTGCAGTAAGTTCTATATCAGAACGTGTATCAAAAGCTGCACTAGCTGGCTCCTACAAGATTTGGCTAGGCAGGGAGAGCAGCCAGCCAAATATTTCTACAATCTTCTAAAAGATCTCGGGTTTTCTAGAACCGCAATAAGTTTTATATCAGAGCGTGTATCTAAAGCTGCACCAGATGGCTCCTACAAGATTTCGCTAGCAGAGAAAGCAGCCAGCCAGATCTCTCTACAATCTTCTAAAAGATCTTGGCCTATAAAACTACAGTAAGTTCTATATCAGAACGTGTATCTAAAGATGCACTAGCTAGCTCCTACAAATTTGGCTAGGCAGGAAGAGCAACCAGCCAGATCTCTCTACAATCTTCTAAAAGATCTTGGCCTATAAAACTACAGTAAGTTCTATATCAGAACGTGTATCTAAAGCTGCACTAGTTGGCTCCTACAAGATTTGGCTGAGCAGGAAGAGGAACACGAGCGGTGAAGGTGAATGTTGATATACGTCTCAAAGGAGTCTCTTAAGCCTATACCTGGGTCATAAATCCCAGGAACTGCTCGTAGTTTCCCTCTCATCCCTTTGACCCAGGAGAGGGAACCGCTCGGAGTTCCCTCTCCCGGGTCAAACGATGGACCCAGCACCCGCGCAGTGAATCAGATATTCTTCTCTTATGTAATGGACAAAGTTGTATGACCTCTATGGTATGGCAGTTCATCGCCACAATTCCCTATGGCTGCGGGTTTTATTTCCATACAATACAATTTTTATTTGTAAGCATAATTGTTCACTATCTATCAAGATAAAGTTGTAAGTACTTAAACGTGTCTAAAGTTATATTGTATATTAACTGTTCCCCTTGCCTTCGTCTGCATTTTCTGAGATAAAAGATAACCGTAACCGTCCTATTTAAATGTAGGTACTGAGCAAAGACTATTTATTGTTCATTAAACGATTACAACGAATAGAATGGAATAGAAAAACATTTATTCAAATAAATGATTTTCTATTCTATTCTATTCCGTAGCCAATGTCCATATTCTTGTGATACAATCTATCTTCACGCGAAATTTATTTAAAATCCGTTCAGCCGTTTCATTATGACTATGTAATAAACAGACTCACTCGCTTACAGTATTCATAATGTTAGTGGATAAATGTAAAATCCCGTAAGTACTATTACATGAATAAATAATCCAATCATGACTGTCGTAATAGTTTAGTGAAGAATAAATAGTCTTTGCTCAGTACCTAAATTTAAACAGGATTCAGAATATACATTAGTATATTATTGTAAAACTCAATAGGTTAAAATAATATAATTATTATTTTATTTTTTATAGAAATTTATCATCATCATTGCCTTGCCTTTATCCCATTATTTGTGGTCGGCGCAGTATGTCATTCTCTTCCACTGCTCTCTATCGGTCGTCATATCTAAACATACTCTTCTTTTATTCATATCATCTTTCACACAATCTATATTATAGAAATTTATATTTAAAATATTTTGCTTTATATTTATATATCTTTTTTTGACATTTCTCATTTATATTAGTGCAACCAACAATCTTTCTCTGCACCACTCATGGTTGCCTGGTAGATTACGCCGCAAGGTGTTAAGTCCGCCATATGTACACATTGTTTTTATGCATTAAAGTTAAATAAATAAGTAAATATATATTAAATACTGAATTTATTTACCTACTAGATGTGCCCGCGGATTCACTCGCGTTAAATTTCAATTTATAAATCATTACATAGTATAAAACAAAATCGGTGTCGCTGTCTGTCCGTCCCTATGTACATATGCTTAAATCGTTAAAACTACGCAACGGATTTGGAATAGTATTTTTTAATAGACAGAGTGATTCAAGAGGAAGGTTTATATATATAATACATGTACACCCGTGCGAAGCCAGGTCGAATAGCTAATCTCAATATAAAATATAGCCTACGTGTTCAGATGCATAAGCTATATTACTGTAAAGTTTCATTAAAATCCGTTCAATAGTTTTTGCGTAAAACAGTAATAAACATTTATACTCACATATTTCGATTATCGATTACAATATTATAAAGAGTATAAAATACAACAACAAGAGTACAACAAGACTCTTTACAAACGTTCTACAAAACCGGACATGGAGCTGATGGGCCATCTATCAGAGGAGGGGTGGCAGCGGAGGCCCGGAGCGGGCTCGGGAGCCTCGCGGCGGGCGCGGCGGCCGCGGGCAGGGGCTGCAGCGCTGGACGGGCGGAGTAGGGCGGCAGGGCTGCCGCTATTTATATAAAATCGATACGTGCGCGGCCGTGGCCTTGGGCGCATCGATCGAGACAGACGGGGCGTGGAAGACGAGCCCCCGACAACTCCAACGTGCCGAGTACAACCGGTTCCCAGCATCAGTAGCGTCTCACGCAATTTTACGCACTGTTCCGTGGACGTACGAGCGACAGTCGCGTGCACTAACTTAGTGGCGCTTCGAACTAAACATTAGTTGATGTATGTATCAAATACAACAATGTATTTGATTTTCCGCCTGCACTTGTAACACAAATATTAAATAACTACTTTTATTGTTACAACTAAGGAACCTTACAAATAAATACCTAAAATGTGATGAGACAGCTTTCCGAATGAGCGGTAGATAAAAAAAATTGTTATGACTATTCAAAAGTACTTAAATTAAGTTTATTTGAATAAAGGATTTCCTATTGTATAAGTAAAGCCTACATTATTTTATCGTTACACCACCCTACTTTGAAAAATATCATTTTTGAGTACCAATAAAGCCTATCACATGCGCTGTATATCGAACTCAATAACTCCCGCTCTGAGTCAGTGTAGTAAACCACTAAGTCACAATGTTCTATATCCATTCCATAATCAAAATCTCATATACCACGACCTCGGTGGTCTAGCGGTCAAGCACACCGCTTTACGACCAATGGTCGCGGGTTCGATTCCTCGCACGGCACAAACATTTGTATTAATGAGTATGATTGTTTGTATCGGACTCGGTGTTTTCCATATGTTTAAAAGGGCCTTTTAAACGTACACCCATAGTGTCATAAGTCCCGGGCGCTACTTAGGGTTTCTCTTCCGGTAGCCGGCTTCAAAGCTTAAGTCATCCTCATAATTAGTGTTTCTTACATATGTATAATATGTATGTATTTACGAAAAAAATCTGTGTATTTGTATCAGTTATCTAGTACCCAAAACACAAGCTTTAGCTAGCTCAACTTTGGTCTAGATGGCGCTGTGTGAATTGTCCTGAGATTATTATTGCGCAGTTTACAAGAATTATCCGAACATCAACCGAATAGAATTTTTTTTTTTTTATATATACCATGCAATCAGTCTTCCAGACTATAAGCAGATTTGTTGACTATCTGATATCGTGAGAGGTGATTCTCCATTGAGAATCCAGCCTCAGATATTCCAGCTTATGCCAGGTTGTTGAAGTCTCGTATTTTACGTCTCTTAAGACGTGCCATATAATCAGGCCATGTCAGTTGAGCAGCAAGTTTTATTAGCCGAATAGAATAGAAAATCATTTATTCAAATAAACTCAAACATTGAAACACTTTTGAATAGTCATCACATTTTTATTTCAATTCTAATCTTAATATCCTAATATGTTATACTACTAGTTCTATATATAATATATAGAACTATATATAGTATAAAGGAAATACAATATCAAACTGAAGGGGTGTTATTATTATGTCATGGTAATGAAAAGGTGTAGTTCCACATAACATTTTTACCCTGTCGCTATAGAGAAGTGTCTATATTTATCATTACATAGTATAAAACAAAGTCGTTGTCGCTGTCTGTCCGTCTCTATGTATGCTTTTTTTTTTTTCCCTTTTAGATCTTGCAATCAGTCACATGGACTATAAGCAGATGTGGTGTTCCGTCTGTAACAGGTAGAGTGCCGCTCTCAGTAGAACAGCTCCTCGCTCTTAAAAAGTCAGTCCTGTCTGACTATCTTGGTCAAATATATCACGTCTTTTCTTTAATCGGCGCAAGTTTTCAGGTATTGTAAGTTGCCCAGCGAATTTATTTGGGTGCCTGTGTAGTCGTGATTTGTATTTGTTGCTGTAGTCATCAATTACATCCTTAACCATGGGGATATCAAGTAGTTTGTGGATCTCAGTTGTTTTTATATATATGGTGCATCCGAAAGTTGTTTCAATATATAGTTTTGAACTCGTTGTATTGTCATTATGTTGGAGTCACTAGCAGAGCCCCATAGTTGTATCCCATATGTCCAGATTGGCTTAAACATTGCCTTGTAAATGAGAAGTTTGCTATCGATAGCCAATCTTGAATTTCTACCAAGCATCCAGTAGAGACTTCTATATTTATTATTTATTTCTTCCCTTTTCATTTGGACGTGCTTTTTCCAAGTAAGTCTGCGATCTAAATGCATTCCTAGATACTTAACTGTATCTTGATGTGGAAGTTGAGTACCATTTAGGGTAACTGGTGCACAATCGCCTTTCCTAAGGGTAAACGTTACATGGACTGATTTAGTCACATTGGCAGCAATTTTCCACTTAGTTAGCCATTTTTCTACTTCATTTAGGTTTTTTTGTAAGATACTTTAATTGGACATTTAGCAAGGCTGTATCGTCAGCAAACGTTGCTGTTGTAATTTCATATGAGGTAAGTCGGATGTGTACAAAATGTATAAGACAGGTCCTAGTACAGAGCCCTGTGGTACTCCTGCACGGATTTCATAGAATCCTGAGGTGCAGTCATTTTCTTTCACCTGAAATAGCCTATTGGACACATAGGACTTGAATATTGAATAGAATGTGTGTGGAAGCAAACATTTAATTTTATATAGTAATCCCCTGTGCCAAACTTTATCAAAGGCCTGTTGGACGTCAATGAACACAGATGAACAATATTCTTTCTTTTCATAGGATTTTCTAATTTTGCGGCATACTCTATGAACTTGTTCAACAGTGGCATGTTCTTTTCGAAATCCGAATTGATGATCAGGGATAATAGATTTTTCTTTGAGAACACTTGTTAGTCTGTGCAGAAGGGACATTTCAAACAGCTTAGACATGACAGGCAGTAAACTAATTGGTCTATAAGAAGCAACCTCATGAGCCGGTTTAAGGTTTGTGTATCATTATGATTTGAGATACTTTCCACAAGTCTGGATAATGTCCAACTCTTAAAATTGCATTATATAACATTGTGAGATACACTATGGCTCTGGAAGGCATCTCTTCAAGAACCTTTTTGTCGATGAGGTCAAACCCTGGTGCCTTGTTGTTTTCCATGGTTTTTATGTTTCCATAAATCTCTTTGGGTGTCACTAGTTTTAGAGGAAGGTCTAGCTGAAGATCCTGTTCAAGAATTATCCATATCGTCTACATTCGGAGCAGCATTGTTGGGCATGAAGACTCTACTAAGATGATCTGCAAAAGCTTCAGCTTTACACTGGCCTGTTTTAGCCCACTTTCCGTCGTGTTTCCTAAGAGGTGGCTTGTGATATAATGGTCGATTAAAGTTTTTACTTGCTTTCCATAGTGAGTAATTAGATGCCTTTGTGGCAGTCAGTCCTTCTAAATAGGTCTCTATTGCGGCAGTATTAGCCTCAGAAATCAGGGCTTTTAGTTCTTTGGTTGCTTTATTGAGCAGTTTTTTGTCACTAGGGTGTCTACTAGTATGCCACACACGCCGAAGTCTCCGCTTTTCAAGTATTTTAAAACGTATACTTTCAGAGTATACTTTGCGTTGTGGACGTTCAGTAGATTCAGGAGTACACATCCAACAACTTTCTTGAATTATTGTAGTTATAAATTTAGTTGCATCATCAATGTCAGATTCAGTTTTAAGTGCAATTTTTAGATCAAGTTTTTGGTTTACAAGTTCACGAAAAGAGTTCCAGTCTGTTCTTTTATTATACAATTTTGCTTTTATATCTGTATTAAGAACAGTATTTCCTACTGTCAATATTACTGGGACATGATTAGAATGAGCATCCAAGCATGTCTTTATCTGGTAGAAAAGTCTAGATAAGCCCTTAACGACAAAGAAGTCTATGACATCCGGTAATCTATTGGGATCAGCGGGCCAATTGGTAGGCTCTGCAGTAGAAATTGTGACAATATTATTCCTGTCTAGGCTCTTCTTAAGTTCTCTACCTCTCGTATTGGTTAATCTAGATGCCCAATGAACATGCTTTGCATTCTCTCTCGCGGCCCTAAGGTATCAAATAGGTCATCATATTGCTCGTTTGTTATTTTATGTTTAGGAGGAGAATAAATCGCAGAGACATTGAATGTTCCGTTTCGATCTTCAACCGCAATAGAGGCTGCTTGTATGTGGGCTTTTTTAAATTGCGGAAGTTCGTAGTGATGTATGCCACTTCTCACGATAATGGCAGCCCCAGCATGTCCTGTACCGTCGGGATGATTGGTAGCATATATGTTGTATTTCTGTATTCTAATACTACTGTTTGCTGTAAAATGAGTTTCGGATACTAATAATATGTCTATGTTGTGAGTATGTAGTAGAGCTTCAACTTCTTCTTTATTTGGAGATAGCCCGTCTAGGTTCCAAGTAGCTATTTTAAGGGAAGTCATTTTGTAATTTTAGACACTAGCGTTGTTATGAGGTTGATTAAAGTACTCATCTGTTGTAATATTAGATCAAATTTTTCTGCTTGTTTTAAAAGCATTTCTTCCACTGTTTTATTTGGTGGTATTGTTGAAGTCACGTAATCTACATCTTTAGTGTTTTTGCTGAGTCTCAATACATCTGAGTATTTCATGTGTTTATTAACATCTGGATTTGGGCTTGCTCTTACATCAAAGTGCTGTGGTGGAGGTTGAATGTTTATATTGAGTCCTGTTTTAGCATTTTCTCTAGCCTTTATGTGTGACTGCTTATTAGTTTTTCTTTTTAGTATTTCTCTGTATACCTCACAGCCTTTGAAATTGGCTGGATGGGCACCGAGACAAAGAGCACATTTTGCAGGAGTGTTACGGTCGGTCTTTGGACATTTAGCCGTTTTATATATTTTGAAATGGCCTCATGCAATAGTTTTTAGAGTGACCATATTGCTGGCATCTTTGGCATTGTACTATTATATTCCGTTTCCGTGGGTCTTCTATAGTTACTGACTGATGATGAATGTATTTAATATTTTTTACCAATTTATTATTGGGATCCTGTAAAAGGTTAGCAAAAAATGTGGAAGTAGGTTTCTTTTCAGGTCCATATATATTATTTCCCCTACCACTTTGTTCCCCGTCTCTTCTAGTGCTTCTTTAATTAATTTAATTGGTGTTGTGTGATGAAGATTTTTAAACAATTCTATAAGACCGTTTGTCTTTTCTATTGAATGTATGTCCAATAAGACCTCTTTCCCTTACAACATCAATTACCTTCTTGTATGCTTCCACATTAGTACAATTGATCCTTAATTGGTTTTGATTTACAATTTTAAATGTGAAATCTGCTTTATTCACAACACTTTCTAAGAGTTCTGTAAGCTTATTGACATCATCAATACCATACAGGATAATTGGTGGTGGTTTATTGACCTTGACCGTTTTATTGTGTTCTGTGGGGTTATCTTCATTTTCATCAATAGAAACATCTATGTATGCTTAAATCTTTAAAATTACACAACGGAGTTTGAAGCAGTTGTTTTTAATAGATAGCGATCAAGAGCAAGGTTTATATATATACTGCATGTACACCCGTGCGACGCCGGGGCGAGTAGCTAGTTACATTTATAACATAGTGACTAGTTGCCAAGTTCATTGTTATATGATTAATGTTACATTACATTTACAGTAAGTGTCCCTTTTAAGTATTTTTGCAGTTGTTATTATTTAAACCTTAATAATAACCGCAAAGAAAATTTAAATTAATGAACATAAAATAAAATAAATATTTCATCTTTCCAGGGATGGCGGAAGATGGAGGAGGCTTTTACCCAGGCCACAGAATAAGAAAAAATAATAAACCAAAAAAAAGTATAATGTAAAAAAATATTATATGGAAATTAAAAGCTATAAATAATAATAATATTCCATCGTCACATGGAATATCTTGTTCCTCTAATAGTTATTATATGTCATGCAATCAGTCTTACAGACTATAAACATATTTGTTGATCATATCAAATCTCATGAGAGGTGACTCTGCATTGAGCATCCAGCCTCGGATATTGCAGCTTATGCCAGGTAATTGAAGTCTAGTATTGTACATCTCTTAAGACATGCCATTTCCTACGATTAAATAGAAAAGTGACATTTTTCAAAATTAGAAGCTAGAATTGCCACCTTTTAGGTAATAAATAAATCAACTAGCTTTTGCCCGTGCCTTCTCTAAAATTTCTAAACATCTCTCTGGAATTTTTCAGAATCCTTTCTTAGAGGATGCCTACGTCATAGTAGCTTTATGCATGCAAGTCCCAGCCCGATTGGTTTAAAATTGACAAAGTTTCATACAAACTTTCTCCCCTTATTTTATCCCCTTGGGGGTAGAATTAATCAAAATCCTTTCTTAGCGGATGGCTACGTCAAAGCATCTACCTGCATGCCAAATTACAGCCAGATCCGTCCAGTGGTTTAGGCTGTGCATTAATAGATCCCTATGTCAATAAGTCACTTTTGAGTTATATATATTTTGATTAAATTAACCACACCATCTTAATCATTATCTAAATACTTTTAAAATAATATATAATACTTATGTGTAAATTTAAAACTTTAAAGGAAAAATATAATTTAAATAAATTAAAAAAAACTTAAATTGCTTGTCTTCTAAAAAAATTTACATTTTGAATACTGCCCTTTTTCTATTTAACCAACGATTTACGTCTCTTCAGACATGCCATTTCTATTTCTATTGATATTAAACTTATATAGGTATGAATTTGTGAGTTCAGATAGTGAACAATTAATATTAAAACATACCTGAGCTGTGTGAAGAGTTACAATCATCTGACATTTTGGATTTCCTGAAAAATAAATAATTAATATTTGTAGGTAAATTAAATTACTATTTGTAGGTCTGTATAAATTCTAACAAAAGTTATCGAGAAATATTTAAGGTACATAAAATAAATTGTAGATTATTTTGAAATTGCATTATAATACAAAATAAGAATCATAAAATTATTCAATAATATAATTTTACTATTGAAGAGTTATTCCATACTCATTAAAATGTGTTTAATTCTTATTGTAAGCCTAAATAAAGCCTAATAATAAATTTCCAATTAATGTAAAGAATTTAACAGATTTTTACAATATTTTAATATATTATTACATAATAAGTATAATAATACTATACTGTGTTTTTTAAGCAAATAAATTATTATTATTATTATTAAGTATATGTAACAAATTAAACCAGGTCTGAAGCTTTTGAAAATGGTAAACAATGAAAAAAATACTTATACATCTGTACGAGTCTCTACATGCATATAAATATAAATACGGTACCATGCACCAAAATATCAATTTTTTTTACAATTTTTGTCTGTCTGTCTGTCTATTTGTTCCGGCTAATCTTTCGATTTCTGATAATAATCTTTCCGAATAATCCGATTTTGACGGGACTTTTGACAGGTAACTGAAGTAATAAGGAGTAACTTAGACTATTTTTATTTTAGAAAAATAATGTTAAATTCCACATGGACAAAGTCGCAAGAACAGCTAGTCACATCATATGAATATATTTAGGACAACTATATAAATTAACTTTTAACTCAATACTACAATTTTGAGGGTATAGTAAGATATCTATTAGAAATTTCAACTATTTGTTTATACCTTAAATATGATATTAATTAATAAAATCTATTTATAAATGGAACATTGTATCATTATAGACATATACAACTATATACTGAGTGTATTAAACTTTGCTATTAAATAATTATGTTTAATAAAACACGACAACAATGTAAAAATCTTAGTTTTGTCACTCATAATAAATAATAATAATAGCTACTTTAACTAATATGGAACAGCTGTTTTCTAAATCCATTATTTTAAATATACATTATGTACAGTAATTCAGTTTATGAGCATAAACACTTTGGATTTTTATATCGTGAATAGAAAACTATTGTTTGAATATACCGCGCGTAATATCACACAACGAAACAATAACAACAAAACAAAAATATAAGCAATTATAATTAATTATTCTTAGGCCTTGGTTTCGAGTCAACAAGGACCACGTTTTTTCACTATGGAACATACGATTTATTGTACTTGTAGACTTACGAGTTAGGTTTCGTATTCGTTGTACAGCTGGTATACGATACTCAGATCCTCAGATGGCACGTAACAGTTCAACACACACAGATAATCACATTTTATACGACATTAAACGATCAAAACATTTCAAACAATATTCGTGTGAACATATATTAATATTTCCTTAAAACGAATTAAAACGTATGTTTTGATGAGAATTTGACTGACATGAATTTATTATATTTAATTATTTAACATTCATTGCCTTGTGCGTTTGATTTGATGATTTGTAAATACGGTCATGTTTTTGTAAGTTTTATTGGCTGATTATATACTTATTCGAAAGTGACAGTACATCCACCAATAGAAGTCTCCGGTTTGTACTTGTGATGTGAAATAGATATGTCATTATGTATAGGACCAATGAGATATGTATAATTTGACATTTTTGATGTCAGGCATATACACATAGAGGCAAATAATAGTAGTAGTATATTTTATTCACAAGTGGATAGGAATAGAGGCAAATAATTCGTGTCAAGAGAAATAGTTGATTAAATAGCAGTGGCTCTTTTTAATACCATAGGAATCACGAGACAGGAATATTCAATATTCCTGTAATTTTGCAGCATAGTAATATAAGAAATAATAGAAATATACATGTATGGAAAAACAATAACTGTATAGATGTCTGAAATAAAATTCAGCGCATAAGAAATCGCAAATTTTAATTAAATGGTCATAGTAACTACCCCTTGCACTCTCTTAGTCTCTTTCTTAGAGTGCTTAGTTATAATGAAAACTAGACTTAAAATATGATGGTAACCCTGTGTCAGTCAAATTGTCAATGTCAAATTATTTTTCTCTGTTCTGTAAAATATATCTAATGAAATCATGTGTAATTCTGTTTTAATGCGTCATAAAATTGTTTCAGTTCTCTCAATTTCTTGCTTTGTTGTAAAATTGTGAATCTTATAGTCATAAGTAGATAATTAAGAAATAATAAGACGTAAATATTGTTACAATATACCTGTGCTTTATGTGCTAAGAAGCAGAATGTTTTCATCCATATTTGGGAAACGAAAATCGCCGGTGGAAGACGTTACGCCTCCAATTCCTGGCCCGAAAGCTGATGACTTTGTTATAGTCGACCCATCATCACCTGGCGGCAGTATATACCCTAGCGTAAGCGGCGGCACATTGCCAGTGATCTCTCCTAAAAGACCTGCACCTCCAGCCCCAACGATGAAAAAAGCAGATCAAATTTTCCACTACTTGCAAGGTGTCCCTTTCTCACTATGCCGCGAGTTGCAAATGGCTTCGAATAAAGATTCCTTCGCGTCGGAAATTGCAGACCAATTGGCTTTTATGACAAATAAAGTGAATCTGAACAGTTACGAATATGAATTTTCACTCGAGAGAAGTGTATTGAAAGAATTAGAATCATAGATATGACTACAGTTTTATATTTGTATTGTTGTTTATATTTTCGTATGTAAGTAATGGACATGACCTTGAGATAAAACCTGCTGGATTGATTGGAATAATTTGTCAAGGAATATCCTTAGAAAACTGGTATAATTGTAAGTATAAACATTACATATTCTTTAACATATGTGTAGTCTTTTTTTATGGATGAATGTAATAATTATAATTAATAGAAATAGAAATAATCTTTATTCAAATAAACTCATTACAAGCACTTTTGAATAGTCATATTTTGATTCTACCACTCATTCGGAATGCAGATTCATCACAAGAAGAATGAGCAAGAAACTTGTGTGTTGCTCTTTTTAATAGATGTTTTTTTTTTATATAAATAATTACAGTATAACAAGTAAGAGGCATGCGATAATCAACATAGAAGTTGCTACGCACTCATTATTAATGTAATCAGATAATATTGTCAGTGCTATGGATTGAAAGTTTTTCTATAAAAACATTATTATCGTTAACGAATTCTTCAATTTTATAGTAAGCTTTTTTGCAAAGGAATATATAATAATAAATAAATAGTTCTGGACACTTAACACAACACAATTTAGTCCTGTGTTAAGCAGAGCTTGTGTTATAGTTACTAGGCATCTGATATAAATACATATTTTTTTCCTAAATATATACTTATATAGAAAAAATATGAATGATTGCATCAAGTGAGGAATTGAAATCGGGTTCGATTCCTCACATGGCTCAAACATTTGTATTCATGAGTATGCTTGTTTGTATCGGTCTGGGTGTTTTCAATGTATAATATGTACATATTTACAAAAAAAATCTATGTATTTGTATCAGGTATCTCTTAAATTAGAATAAATATCCCCATAACACAAGCTTTAGCTAGCTTAACTTGGGTCTAGATGGCATTGTGTGAATTGTCCCGAGATATTTACAACATGTATATGGTATAAATATAATCTCGGGACAATTCACACAGACACAACAGGGCAATTGAGAGGCTAAATGCAGACAGAAGAACATACAATGCCCATGTATATTAAAACAAAATACATACAGTTTTTATCATATAATAATTCAGTCACACAATAATTAAATTTATAAAATTATATTAAATACATTATGATGCTTAATTACTAATACCAATTGCATATTAAAGTCAAACAAAATGTAAAAATAAATACATTTTTTCCTCATGTAATGAAACATTGATATAATAAAACAAGTTTAATTTTAAAACATTAATTAATATTTATTTTAAATGTGTAATCATGTTTTTAATTATTTATTATAATTTATTATAGCAGTGTTTCCCAAAGTTGTCTATATCAACCCCCAGGGTCTATGACAAACTGAAAGGAATCTACGACAGCAATCATCTTGTTGTTTTTACTTTATGTTTTTAACTTACTTTACTACAGTTAGAAATTTACAAAAAATCAATACCAGGTAAGAATAGGGGAATCTACCCAAAACCGAAAAATATGACAAGGGGTCTACAACACAAAATAATTTGGGAACCTCTGATATACAGTCATTTGTTTTAGACGTAATGACAGTAATTTATTATTTTGTTTCAGATGCAAAATCAACATAATCTTTGAAACATCATGGTACCAACACATATATATAAATGCAAGAATATAGATACATATATAAAAAAACAAGGGTTATCAAGATCACTGAAGATACTTTGACGTTTACAATATATTCTGTATTGCTTTATTTACTCTTTTATATTTTAGTAACAAATCTTAATCTTATATCTTATATATAAAATTCTCATGTCACAGTTTTCATTCCCATAACAGCTTGACCGATTCTCATGAAATTTTGTGAGTGTATTAAGTAGGTCTGAGAATCGGCCAACATCTATTTTTCACCCCCTAAATGTTAGGGGTAGTCCACCCCTAAATTTTTTTTTTTAAAGCAAAACAATGTTTGACAGTACAGCTAGTGATATTATAAACGCAAAAGTTTGTGTGTATAAATGTTTGTACTCTTTCACGTAAAAACTATTGAACGGATTTTGATGAAATTTACAATAATATAGCTTATGCATCTGAATAACATATAGGCTATATTTTTTTATTGAATTTCAATGCGGGTGAAACCGCTTGCATGGGTAGTAAGTAATACAATATAACTAGACTTAAAATAGATTAAAATATAATAGTATTATCCTTAAATAATAATCACAAGTATAGTTTGGATGTGACAGGAAGCCATAGCTCTAGTCATTGATGACTACGTAACATTCAGTCTCAAAGTAAGTGTTCTTGTGATGTTTTTCAGTAATAAATAAATACTATTAAATGCCGACATATTATAATATTGTACATAATTAAAGTTATTTTTAGTGTAAGAATAAATATACGTAATAAGATAACAATATTTGCTGTAAGTCGAATGCTATGTACATCATAAATAATTATTTCAACATACTTCTGCTCTATTTACACTCAGTCCGAGTGGGCAGAGAAGTGAGCAGCGCGAGAGTGGAAACACTTCCCATGCCATTGGCGCTGCCCGGCGCTCCCTCGATTGTCGGTTTTTCGTGCGCGAGTCAAAGGACTGGCAGCGCGAGTGGCAGCGTGTTTTTACATTCAGCCCTCTCGCTCAGTTGTCGCCCGGCAATATTGTAACGGCTGAATGTAAACGTAGCAACATATTACGTTATGTATCATTATGCTCCTTGAAATTACTGGCTATACTTCTTACAGCAAGTTTTGTTATGTAAAAACAATAATTGTAGAATGTAAATAAAAATATAAAACATACAATTATGACTTTTACTTTAAATTTATTTTCATCATCAGCCCACTGCTGTTCACAAATGATGTCCAGCAGTGGACTGCAGTGGGCTAATAACAAATCTATTTACTGATTTTATAAAAACAGCGGACTACACATGTTCGCAAAATCTCGTATCCATCAGGCAAGAATTGGCCTACAGTCATAAGTCCTTCAGCTGGTTTAGAGAGCCACCTGCACTCGTACCTTATCGTTCTGCGAGGCTGTAAAGATGGCTCCCGCTAGCAGCATTACAATAGTTCAAAAAAATCTTACGCATGAGACAATTTAGGGCGCTGCCACCGCGATTCCGTGAACATCGCCATCGGTTTTGGAACATGTGTACACCGCTTAACAAAGAAGTAAATAAAAAATTCCTTTTAAGTTTAAAATTAATCTGTGCATGGATGTGTAAACCGCTTAACAACGAAGTAAATAAAAAAATCCTTTTAAGTTTAAAATTATCTTTCTTAATTATCTATCTGTGCATGGTCAGACTCATACTTAAAAGTATATATCAAGTTTAATGATTGATAAGTCATTCAACAGGGGAAGGGTTAGTAGTAATATGGACTGTTGACCCCATGTCAGGTTAACCTCTACACAAGTTCCCCCTGGAAGCCATTATGATAAATTCCTGGTGAATTTGTCACGATGGGCGAACAGAGCTGACCTCATGCTCATCTTATTATCCTCGTGGTCCGCCAGCGTGAACCGTTAACGCCGACGGGTGACGGACGTACAGACGGACTCATTATAAACCATTAAAATAAAACCTCAATAAACAAAATTTACAGATTCTCAAATTTTACAATATGAATTTTCATATTTTCTTCAAATATGTAAGTCTAAAAATCGAATAAAACATCTTGTTGTATGCGTTAAAGCTGCTTTCTGTTTGCTTTGGGAGAAGTGGAAATTTTGTACTTAAATTTAAATGAAACGACGTTGTGTCTTCACGGTTGTATTTTGGCGACTGATTGTAATGTATACAAACGGTGGCCGGCCGGCAGAAATACACATAACTATAACTGCGGTCCAATATAGACCAACCACATCTGTTACAGTATTTGTTATAAAAATCCACCGAAACGCCTTGTTCGATTTTTATTAAATTTTTGGCATTTATTTGATAAGGGTGGGTCTACCTAGAAATAAAGGTAAGTCAAAACTATTTGCCGGGTCAGCTAGTATTCTATATATTTTGAGCCAGCTATATATGTCAATGAAGTACATATATGGCTATTTTGAAGTACTATACAGTGCAGTCAGCAGCTTCCCTTGAGAACCAGCAAAACGCTCAACTTTTGCTCTTTTTAAATGCATATACATATAAATTTACCTATATATATAATACCGTCATCACCATAAGGGCACACGGGACTCGTGCCCAGGGCCCCATTCTTAGGGAACCCCTGAAGGACTGTAAATTTTTCCCACACATTTATTCTCAAAACATTTTTGTCGGGCACACTACACTTTTTACAAATCAGTAATGTTATTAGAAGGTACAAGGCATATACTGCGCCATTATATCGATTACTTCGACTATTCCTATATTCTTGTACCTATACCTAATGAGCTTCTTTTTATCTTAACAAAAGATTCCCGACTTCTTGGAAAGGAAAATTGTGCCCAAGGGCCCCAGGCTAGTTTAAGACGATGGTGTATATATAATAAAATAAGTAATTGTAAGAAATTATGAGTACATATACTTTTGCACTATAAAATATAATAAATGCCATTCTTGAATATGATACAATAAAACTGAAATAGTACAGAAATGTAAATGAACCAATGATTTACTCCAATGCACCACGCAATCATTTTTATTAGACTATAGTTTAATGACCAAAATGCCACTCAAAAAAAAACTAACATGTGGAATGTTGAGATATGCCTAGAAAATAACAGATCAAACACTGGGAGTGTGCTTACAGGAATAATCTCACATATTGTGATGACTCTTCACACTATATGTGCATTCCGTTTCCGTATGAACAGTAGAATAAAAAAAATGTCACTATTTAAAAGTGCTAATGTTACGTTTTTTTGAATAAAGATTATTTCTATTTCTAGATTTTATATGGAGGACATGGCTCATTCTTAACTAGTTCTATTTTCCTGTGTGAGCTTCTTATGTGTACCATCGAAAAGTCATATTAAAAAAAAATAGGTTTATAGGACAAAAATATTAAATAAATTGAGGATAAACACTTAAAATATTTAAGTGTTTATCCTATGTATATATCAAATAATAAATGAGTATTATATTAATAAATTGTGAAAATTATATAATGAAAATATATTTAATTTTTAAATATAGTATAAATCAAGGAATATAAGTGATCACTGTCGCAACATAAAATAAATGTTTTAAAAAATAGAAATAATTAATTCAATGTCATTACATACATAATATCTCTTCTAAAAATATACTATTATTAACCTATGTTATCCCACTGCTGGGCAAAGGATTCCCTCAATTCCCTCCCTTAAATACATATATATTTAAGGGATTCATTTAAAAGTCATATAATTAAACACAATTATAAATAAACCAATCTGTTTCACCTCAAAAGTTCATTTATCTTCTTGATTTTCGTGGCCAGTCTAGAAATTCTAGAATATTCATAACCAGCACCAACATTACACGATTGTAACAATGGCTGCATTATGTGAGAGCTGTTAGTCCACAAATGAACACAACTATGATCAGGAACGGTACCCATGACTTTAGGAATGCACCAAAACTAAAACAAATAAATTAGGGTTACAGCCACACCTAAAATGTCTGTGGGGTCCATGCACAGCTGCCGCTGATCATATTAATAAATATGAAGATATGAGTATTCAGAAATTAAATAACATTAAAACATTATTAGATTTTTATGACGAACTGACAAGAAACTCAGCTCATTTCATTTTCAAATGCTATACATGTTTATATTAATACAGATTCATTTTTAAAGTCAAATTTGGGAAAATTGAGTGATCTCCAGGAGAATAGATCAGTGTTTGTAACCTGAACAGACCACTCCCCCACAAGGAGCACCCTTTCATGAGTATGAGGACAGATGAGCCAACCATCTTTGCACTCAATCATGCTAGAGGGAGCATGGGAGGAGTTTCTTCTGTCAGCCCCTAGTAGTAGTGATGAATGTTGATTTATTTTATAAAATGCACTTCAGTATAACGATATGCATCAACAAATATAAGATACTTGTAATATAATATTATTATAATTATTAGTTTTAGAACTTAATAAAGATATATTAATCCAAAATCTTTATATATAAAAATTATGTGTCATGTTGTTTGTCCACAATGTCTCTTAAACTACTGATTGCAAAGTTTATTTGCACATTGTGTGCAGTTTGATCCAACTTGAAAGTTAGGATAGCTTACATATCAATTTATTGTTGTAATTTTATTTTATTTAAGAACCTTATCCACTTCAACGAGTGGCCAGATCTGCTAGTTTATAGCCTATACATTAGTAAGGATTACAGCCTTTTTATAATTAAAATAGCACTGTAAATTTGATCAATAATTATGTGTAACACTTACCTGACATATTTTGAATATGGTATCATGTAAAAGGCCAATTTGACCATATTCCAATTTTTATGTCCATTGTAATTCATTATATTTAGAGCTGTTGCGACATGGGAATGGCAGTTGTCATAAAATATTATGTGCTGAAACAACAGTTATAATTTTTATCCTGAAGCTTTTTATTAATGTAATTTCCACAATGATTTAATAAATAAATATATATATGTTATTTATGATTATCATATTATAAAGATTCACAGACAGTGCCTGAGAGCTGACTCATTGGACCAGCAGCATAATTTTAATGGAAAACAACCATTAAAATATAGAGTCAGATTGGACTATTGTTTAAAAATAAACAGATTGCATAAGCAGTATACAAAAGGCAACAAATATTATCACTATTGCATTATAAACTTTTTTTTTTCGGACTACTCTAATGCTGTTGGCTACAGCTGGCCTTTTCAGGACAATAGGAGAATAGAAAATGCTCAGACCGATACAAATAAGTCATACTCATAAATACAAAGGTTTGCACTGTGTGAGAAATTGAATGCTGTTGCCCACATTTGTCCTTTACAGCTTCACTGGGGCGATATATAGGGGGCGAGTGCAGAAGGCCAACTCCTGCCTGATAGATATGAGTTTAATCTGAGGGCACCACTAGAGGTTTGAAGCTCGGCTCAGGCAGTTCTAACATTAATCAGTTAGTTTGAATTGGATGGGAGATCGATCAAAGGGTGCATTATAAACATAGTAAATTATACATACCATTCTTTTTTTATATATTTCTGAAGCTTCAGCTACAGCAGCGTCCCATCCAGCTTGCCCATTGGCTGCTTTCTGTGGTGACAGCTGCCAGTATTTTGTGGGGTTTCCAAAAGCCATCAGATCCTCAGACACAAAGTATGGTCCCGCAAAGTCTCTTATAACGCCGGTCGACATGCAAATACCCATATGACCAAGGAATGGGAATATCCATCTGGATATTAAAGAATATTATTCAGAACTAATCTATTTCTAAAAGACAGTATATATAAAATAATAATTAGAAACGATTCTGCTTTTAATCAGACATCTTACTACGGGAACATCTTTTGACGTCCTTCGTTCTACAAAACGATATTTTATTTGTATATCGGTTTGTAGTTTGTTTCTCTCATAAGGAGGATTACAACATAATGTACACACAGATTATTTTATTAATGACCCAGGAATTTCTCTATGCGGCATGATTCAAATTTCATAAAATGTATAGAAAATGAAGAGTAAATGTAAAACTTACGTTAAAACAGGAATGGGTGTCCAGACAATACAGTAGGGATACCTAGATCGTTCGTGGTCGATAGGATCCATTAGTACGGCCTGCTCAGTATCGTTGATATCAATTGGGCTAACTGGACTATGATCACCGTTCATTATTAATCATGAAATGAGAATAATGGTATAACTTATTTATTTCATATTCCGATAAAGGAAAAATAAACAAAATATATGTCTGAACTTCTGAAGTATACAATTGACTGACGGTTCGATTTTGCTTTACAATAATAGATTGACACATTAGAATGACATATATAATCACATGGATAATAAAATTCAAGGGCCAAGGAACAGTTGATTTTGTTTTACAAATTCGAAAGTAATGAGTAATATATTTGTTTATTAAAATTATTATTATATACAAGTTACTTTAATTATTTAAAAATACCTTATATGTGAAAAATTCACATTTATACGTTTAGGGTCAAAATGTAAAACTACTCTGTGTAATGAAGCAAACATGACAGCTAACGGTCACAGAGCACTTAATTTAACCACCATTTTTGTTTGTTGTCACACGCAACGCAAGATATGTTTGGCGCTAATATTTATTATTATTTATTCTAGTTTGATTTACTAAGAAAAATTCTATGTGATCTACCAAAATGCCTGCGTTTCTAAAATATATTGATATGGAAAACTTCAAGTCCTATCGCGGTCATCACCGCATAGGTCCTCTGAAGTCCTTCACCGCTGTTGTCGGACCCAATGGTTCAGGTAAATGCTGTTATATTGTACTTATCTTCATGTAATTAACTTTCTAGTAAGTTCATTGTTATCGTTCATGACACTGAATAAATAATATTATATTCTTCTGCCAGGTAAATCAAATTTTATGGACGCAGTAAGTTTTGTTATGGGTGAAAAGACGTCTCTGCTACGTGTAAAGCGTCTTAGTGATCTGATTCATGGTGCGTCTATCAACAAGCCTGTTTCTAGAAGGTAATTATTGATATTTACTGATGTATTATAATATATGTGGTCCTGTAAGTATAATATATGTGGTCATAGTAGTCATAGTAGGTAGGTAGGTCATAGTAGGAGTGTATCAGATTGTTACTAATTAGGACTTTTCTCTCTATTGTTATCAGTGTACTCTGGTAGGTCATTTGCTACCCCTTAGTGCACCATTACAAAAATTAGAAATTAATATCTAAACCATATAATAATTTCTAGGATATTTCCTATAATAGGCCAAAGATCTGTGGCACCTGATCAATATATATACTCTGAATTGAGCTTATAATGTATTGTAATTTACTTGCATATTTTGTAGATTTCCTATAGGATATGAATTATAAATAAAGTTACTACAAATTTTAACAAATGTTAAATATTTTACTTTGCAGTGCTTCAGTGACTGCCACTTTTGTGCTGGAGGATATGACAGAGAAGCAGTTCCAAAGGTCTGTTAATGGACAATCATCGGAGCATAAAATTGATGGGCATGTAAGTAAAATATAATACCTAAAATAAAAAAGTAAAATTATTTATTTCATTATTTACAGTTCTAATATCACTTTTTTGAGTAATATTATGTTTATTAGAGAAGGAGCTAAATAGATATATTTTCTACTAACCTATTAGTTACAACTTTCAAGAAAATATCTATTTAGATAGACTTTTGTGGATGTTTCATACAAAATAAAATGTAAAATTATTTATTTCATTATTTATAGTTATATCATATCACTTTTCAGAGTAAAATTATGTTTAGAGAAAATATCTATTCAGCTACTGGCTCTAGAAATAATTATTAATATTCATAGATAGACGATTGGAGGATTAAAAAAAGATAGAAAAAAAAATATTCATGGTTATTAATAGAAAATTGTTTTTTTCAACTTTACAGTCGGTCTCCGTGTCTATCTACTTGGCGGAGCTGGAGAAGTTGGGCATTAATGTGAAGGCAAAGAACTTTCTGGTGTTCCAAGGAGCAGTTGAGAGTATTGCCATGAAGAATCCTAAAGAGAGGACTGCACTCTTTGAGGAGATCAGTGGGTGCGTTCATTTATGTCATATATTTATGTATTTCTAAGGTTTCTAAAGTTCTTGAATAAAATAATATCTATCCTATCGTTCAAGTTACATCAAATTGCATGTAATGTGCAAATCAAATTTGCAATTGATTCAGTAGGTTAGGAGACCATCACAGACAAACAAAGTGACACATAATTTTTATAGGTTTTGTAATCCTTTATATCATCTCATACTCTTAGGTCAAGTGTACTTAAGGAGCAATATGAGGCCTGTCGTGGTGAAGTGAACCGAGCAGACGAGGAGGCTCAGTTCTCATACCAGAAGAAGAAGGGTGTGGCTGCAGAGCGGAAGGAAGCCAAGTTTGAGAAAGAAGAAGCTGAGAAGTATACCAGACTGAAGGAGGAGCTGGTGAGATAATATTCTTTCATTGACCTTAGAGTTCAGATTTGCATTCTTTGCAACTATACTCCTCCGAAACAGCTTGACCAATCCTGACCAAGATGTCATTGAAGGTCGACATTCAGGCCTCTATATTTTTTTTTCTTTTTTTTTATTGGGTGGTTTGGACTATTATCAGATACCTGCACCTGTAGCACAAGGAAGATATTTCGTTCATGCATGAGTGGGCTACAACCACATGCAACCTACATAGATCTATTGTGCTCGCCCAAATGATAGTAAACATGACTAAAAAAAAAATTTGTGGTTTTAGGTCAATTTTTCAAGAATAAACGCTCTGCTCAACATGTGACCTGGTGTCACATGTTCCAAGAATTTTCATCATCAAATTCATCATAAAAAATTAGTATGAATTTCTTGCAGGTTGAACAAAAAGTGGAACTCCAGCTGTTCCACTTGTATCACAACGAGAAAGAAATTCAGAATAGTGAGGAGGAGGTGCAGCACAAGCAGTCGGAAATGGCTAAAGTGGAGAAGAAGAGGCAGAAGGCAGAGGATGCTCTGAAGGATAAGAAGAAAGAAGCTGGCACCATTCAGAGAGAGTTGGCCAAGATTGAGCAGGACATTAGAGAAGCAGTGAGTATAATTATACTGCATCTTCATTCACATAATCATGACTGAAATGAAAAATAGCTTATATACTTCGCCATTCTAATTTATAATGAGACTAGCCGTATCCTGCAACATTCCGCACTTGAATTTAGGTAAAAAGTATGTGTTATTGTATGTTACGATTTAACTGTCATCCCAAATTTAATTTGATTCAGTCTAATAGAATTTGCTTTAAAGAGTTATAAATATCCACATCGTATCAAATTTTGTGGTTAATAATATAAATAAGACTGTCAAAAACAATATGACTTTCTCATTCAGCTTATAAATTATGATATCTAAGTAAAGTAAATAATCTGAAAAGGTATGAAATAGGAAATCAATGGGATCTGAAGTAAGGGATATAAAACTTATTATAAAAAGTACAAATAAACTAATATATAAATAAAAAACCCTGAACAATTAATACAGCGCCATATAGTGGCACGGTAAGCAGAGCTTGTGTTATATTCTGTACTAGACAACTGATATAAATATTTATATATTTTTTTGTAAATACATACATAATATACATAGAAAACACCCAGACTGATACACACAATCATGCTCATACACACAATCATACAAATATTTGCACCGTGCGAGGAATCGAACCTGCGACCACCGGAAGTAAAGCGCTATATAAACATACGGCCATCTGCTTATACAAAAATAATTTACTATTGATTTTTAACAGGAAGCTGAGATCTCCAAGAAGCGACCAACATTCATCAAAGCCAAGGAACGAGTAACGCACTCACAGAAGAAACTCGAGAGTGCAGTCAAGACCCTGGAGCAGGCGCGAAAGGCTCACGAGGCTCACCAGGCGGACATCAAGAAGTTGGAGGATGAACTCCGCCAAGTTGAGGACCAGAAGGCTACCTGGGAGCAGTCCACTCTTGGCACTTCGCATACGGGACGTGCTGACGTGCATTTAGAGGAGGCTCAGGTGACGTTTTATCATCATTTACTATTGGTCGCACAGTCGAATTTCGACCATAATAAATTATACAATATCTTTTTTGAAGCAACAATAACAATTAAACAAAAGAATATATATATATGCATGTGTTTAATTAGTATAATTGAAAAAAATGTTACCATTCTGTTTCTTCTGTATAAACTATAAGTCATTTATGCATGGGATTTTCATTTAATGTTTATATGTGTACAATATGAATAAACTGGCTTTTAAAAGAAAATAAATTCACTTGAGTTTCTTTTTTGCCAGTTCTTCTGAATTCTTTATACACTGTTCAGTTTTGTATACTGAACTGGATGACAGAAAAAAAATATTAATACAAAAAATATAACGTTAAACAAGTGGCTAAAATGTCCTACCTGAATAAATTATTTTTATTTGATGACATATAATAATTGTCGTGTAATTATATGTACAGATCCGCGAGTACGAGGAGTTGAAGATGGAGGCGTCCCGGCAGGCGGCGCGTTACCTTCAGGAGCTAGACTCCGTGAACCGCGAGCAGAAGGCCGACCAGGACCGCCTCGACAACGAGCTAAGGCGCAAGGGCGAACTAGAAAACAAGCATCGGCAGAAGGTTTGGAATACTCTACATTTTTGTTTAAAATGTTAATTTGTTATGTCCCTTTTTTTTTCTTTTACCTATGACAGTACGGACCACCTCGTCATACGCGCGCACGTTCTCTTGTTTAAATGAAAATATTAATATCGTGAATTGAGAGGGAAGGGGATTGCTTGTAATGTGGTCTGTTGACCCTCTTGCTACCACTGTACCATGTCGGGTTGATCTCCACACGGTTCCCCCTAGAAACTGTCGCGATAAATTCCTGGTGAATATGTCAGGATGGGCTAAGTGACTTAACCCCACGCTCATCTTATCGTCCTTCACTGGTGCCCCGCCAGCGTAAACCGTTAGCACGGGCGGGTGCACCATTCCATTATCATACATAAAAAAAACTCGAGCAGTACCCGGGTGTAGGTTTAAGGCGCACCTTTCTTACGTACGTTAACAATCAACATCATCGATCGAGTTTCTCTCCCTGCCCACACAAATGTGGCAGGAACCTACTTGTACAGCTTTAGATACACGTTCTGGTATACAATTTACTGCAGTATTTATCTGGCTAAGATGTTTTAGAAGATTGTAGAGATTTCGCTGGTATACCTCTCGCTGGCACTTCGACCGCATATAAATTAACCACATAACAATTTTCAGTTAATTTGAAACAATGTAAATTGCATAGGCTGACATACAAGATGTAAAGCTTAATAGTAACTTAAAAAGTTAATTTTGTTACGTCAAGCTATCAGTACACCGTTTGCATTATGCAATAGGTCAACTGAAGTCTTTATGGTCATGAAGTCATTATTGTAATTTTATTTATTTTTATTTATTTATTATCGGAAAACCAAGGCTATTGACAAACATAGTTATAAACATAATTAAATGAGAACGGCCACTTATAGGTTTTCACGGATAGAAATGTAATATAAAATAAATTACAGTAATAACACGAGAGGCGTGTTTGTGTCATAAATACTCATAAAATCATATATCAAACAATAACAATCCACTAAACACGGATTGGTATGCGAATTAAACCACCGGGAAATAAACCACGATGGTTTCCAGCGGGACCGCGTGAAGTTACTAAAGGATATTCTAGAATTGCTTTTTAATATAACAAAAAAAAAACTCACAGGTACAGGCAGTGAAAAAAAAAATTGACATGTGTATGGAAAAATATTGGAATAAAACATTAGGACTTTTGAGTTTGAATAAATTTAAAACTTCTATTAAAACACACACAAGTAAAATCGGTTACATGGTCCACACTATTTTGTATTACAACACGCAGAATCAGTTATTCCTTCACTCTATTTTGTGTATCTTTGTATTAAATAAAATTGATCTAAAAATATATAAAAACTTACGATATCGATGTTTATCGGCTCTACTGACGTGAAGTATGTAAATTGGAAGACTATTTTTTTTATTTCTATTGTTGGTAAGTACACTGACATATATGTGTAACATTACCACACTTCTGATTTGAGGTGGGACAGTCTCAGTCATTAGGATATGGTGTCCAACAGTGGAAAAATAAATTAAGTTGCCTTTACTTCTTTGCAGTGGGTATTTTTTACTTATTATCATTACATAGTATAAAACAAAGTCGCTGTCACTGTCTGTCCGTCCCTATGTATGCTTAAATATTTAAAACTACGCAACTTATTTTTAAGCGGTTTCTTTTAATAGATAGAGTGATTCAAGAGAAAGGTTTATATGTATAATACATGTACACCCGTGCGAAGCCGGGGTTGGTAGCTAGTATGTTATAAACATAAACAATTCTTCTATAAATATAAATTTAATAAAAGTATTTTATTCGCTATATAGTATAAAACAAAGTCGCTGTCGCTGTTGCTGTCTGTCCGGCCCTATGTATGCTTAAATCTTTAAAACTACGCACGGATTTTGATGAGGTTTTTTTAATAGATAGAGTGATTCAAGAGAAAGGTTTATATGTATAATACATGTACACCCGTGCGAAGCCGGAGTTGGTAGCTAGTATGATATAAACATAAATAATTCGTCTATAAATATAAATATTATAATAGTATAAAACAAAGTAGCTGTCGCTGTTAGTCCGTCCCTATGTATTTTAAATTACGCACAAAATTTGGAACGGTTTTTTTAAATAGATAGAGTGATTCAAGGTTTATATGTGTAATACATGTACACCTGTGCAAAGCCGGGGTGGGAAGCTAGTCGCGTATAAGTATAACCATATATTTTTCTGTATGTTTGTCGTATCCATTATAAGTCGTAGTCTTCTTTCAAATACAAATAAAACTGGTCACATTAAACCCTGAAAAGTTGTTTAGGAAATTGTAACAGCGAAAAAGTACTAATGGTTATGCATAATACATTATGTATGACCACAGCCGCGCCGTGAACCCACAATGGTAATGATTGGTTTAATTAGAAAATATATTTGTTTACATAATATGTCATTTGAAATGTAGATTTAGGGTTGGAAATAAAATCAGGAAATTGCGAATCGGACTTGGCTAACTAGGAATCCAATTAAAATGTAATAAATCTGTTTTTGTTTTAAATAATAAGAGTGCTGGCCCATAAAGGCGACGGATGAGAGAAGACTGCATGCAACTGAAATGCGAATGTTGAGGTGTATGTGTGGTGTGACAAGGATAAAAGAGAGAAAGAGAGGTAAAGCATGAATACATCAGAGCAAGTATGAAAGTGGCACCGATGTCGGAGAGGTTAAAGAGTAATCGTTTATCATGGTCAAACTATATAGAAACAATGAATAAATGTAATGCATAGGATATGCAAAGATCAAAGAAAAAATCATGTCCTATAATAAGGACGGATCTTAAATTATTATGTATGAATGTGGATGGTTATAAAAGGTGACGATTTTTGATGTTTTTTTTTTTTGTTATTAATGGTAAAAGACCATGTAAATTTATTAAAAGAGATGGATGGACTGTGTGAGAGATGATATAATGAGAAAGGGATGAATGGAAGAGAAAAACATATTACGTCGACCCCAAATAAATGGGATAAGGAAGAAGCAGATGATGAATAACCAAGGACAATTCCAACAGAACCATCTATTCCCTCAAGATTCCAAATAAAAGAGATCTTTTTTTTTTAAATAATAGTAATAATATCCTAGGACAATTCAAACAGGGCTATCTAGTTCCAAGCTGAGTAGAGTTTGTATTATGGGTACTAGACAACTGATATAAAGATTTTTTTTTTGTAAATACACACTTAATATACATGGAAAACCCTGAGATTAATAAAAGCAGTCATACTCATAAAAACAAATGTTTGCACCATATGAAGAATCGAATCCAAGACTATCATGGCTTATTGGGAACGCGTACATTCAACAAGGAGTCGTAACATGAACTGCCTTTCCTTTGAAGTTATATGACGACATGACCAAATGGAAGGGTGCCGAGTGCTGACAGAAATATTAAGAGTACGCACATTATTTTCATTGAAAGCAATGTTTAATATCAAATGATGTTTCTATCATCAGGGTCACGAGAGAAATGAAGCTATGAAGCGTGTCGAGAAACTGAACGAACACATCAAAGGTTCGGAGCAGGCGCTGGAAGAGCAGAGGAGGCTGCGTGCAGAGTTACAGGTAACGTTTAAACAGATTTGGTCTATCAGTTGTTTTTATTTACTGCTGTTGAAACTATCTAAAGTAAATCCGCCATTTTCCAATGATAATTAATTATTACATAAGCACTAAAGCATGCAGATATATTCGTTACCGCTTGTAAGCTCGTTCGCTTCTTGTAAAATGAGCAATTTACATGCTTATTCTTTCTTGCGTGAAAGCTGATTCGCGCGTGAAAGAGCGTACGTGTAAAGGACGCTCTTACGAAAACGAATTGAGACATTTTAAGGTTTTCTTTTGTCTCTATTTACTGAATGCACTCTGTGTCGTATACCCGTTCGCCGCACTGAGCCACTGAGCCACTGAGCCACGTGTCCGCACACCCGCAGGCGGACGTGGGCGAGTGCCGCGGGCGCGCCGCCGAGCTGCAGGCGCAGCTGGAGGAGGTGGCGTCGCAGCTGGGGGACGCGCGCGTCGACAAGCACGAGGAGGCGCGCCGCAGGAAGAAGCAGGAGATCGTCGAGAGCTTCAAGCGGGACATCCCCGGCGTGGTGCGTGCTCTCATACTCTATTGCTCCCGTCTACTACCTACGCGCCGCCGAGCTGCAGGCGCAGCTGGAGGAGGTGGCGTCGCAGCTGGGGGACGCGCGCGTCGACAAGCACGAGGAGGCGCGCCGCAGGAAGAAGCAGGAGATCGTCGAGAGCTTCAAGCGGGACATCCCCGGCGTGGTGCGTGCTCTCATACTCTATTGCTCCCGTCTACTACCTACGCGCCGCCGAGCTGCAGGCGCAGCTGGAGGAGGTGGCGTCGCAGCTGGGGGACGCGCGCGTCGACAAGCACGAGGAGGCGCGCCGCAGGAAGAAGCAGGAGATCGTCGAGAGCTTCAAGCGGGACATCCCCGGCGTGGTGCGTGCTCTCATACTCTATTGCTCCCGTCTACTACCTACGCGCCGCCGAGCTGCAGGCGCAGCTGGAGGAGGTGGCGTCGCAGCTGGGGGACGCGCGCGTCGACAAGCACGAGGAGGCGCGCCGCAGGAAGAAGCAGGAGATCGTCGAGAGCTTCAAGCGGGACATCCCCGGCGTGGTGCGTGCTCTCATACTCTATTGCTCCCGTCTACTACCTACGCGCCGCCGAGCTGCAGGCGCAGCTGGAGGAGGTGGCGTCGCAGCTGGGGGACGCGCGCGTCGACAAGCACGAGGAGGCGCGCCGCAGGAAGAAGCAGGAGATCGTCGAGAGCTTCAAGCGGGACATCCCCGGCGTGGTGCGTGCTCTCATACTCTATTGCTCCCGTCTACTACCTACGCGCCGCCGAGCTGCAGGCGCAGCTGGAGGAGGTGGCGTCGCAGCTGGGGGACGCGCGCGTCGACAAGCACGAGGAGGCGCGCCGCAGGAAGAAGCAGGAGATCGTCGAGAGCTTCAAGCGGGACATCCCCGGCGTGGTGCGTGCTCTCATACTCTATTGCTCCCGTCTACTACCTACGCGCCGCCGAGCTGCAGGCGCAGCTGGAGGAGGTGGCGTCGCAGCTGGGGGACGCGCGCGTCGACAAGCACGAGGAGGCGCGCCGCAGGAAGAAGCAGGAGATCGTCGAGAGCTTCAAGCGGGACATCCCCGGCGTGGTGCGTGCTCTCATACTCTATTGCTCCCGTCTACTACCTACGCGCCGCCGAGCTGCAGGCGCAGCTGGAGGAGGTGGCGTCGCAGCTGGGGGACGCGCGCGTCGACAAGCACGAGGAGGCGCGCCGCAGGAAGAAGCAGGAGATCGTCGAGAGCTTCAAGCGGGACATCCCCGGCGTGGTGCGTGCTCTCATACTCTATTGCTCCCGTCTACTACCTACACTACTAGGGCGTGGAGTAGTGGTGTAGCGGTGCAGCACGCCTCACATTCGCTGTTTGTGGATTCGAGGTTCGCACGGAGCAAATATGTTGAAAAATTCTTCGTGAATTTGTCACAATGGGCTAACTGATCTGACCTCATATTATCATCCTCTACTGGTGCCCCGCTAACGTAAATCATTAGCTCAGGTGTATACACCCATAAAAATCTCTATAAGTGGCAACTTATTTATTTTTATACTGATGCATGTAAATAGTTTTGTTTATCCAAATATAAATAAGTAAATAGAAAAAAATCTTCTATATTTCGGCAGTATGACCGCATGATCAACATGTGTCAGCCAACTCACAAGCGGTACAACGTGGCCATCACCAAGGTGCTCGGCAAGTACATGGAGGCGATCGTGGTGGACACGGAGAAGACAGCGCGCCGCTGCATACAGGTGCTCAAGGAGAGGATGCTGGAGCCGGAGACCTTCCTCCCGCTCGACTATATACAGGCCAAGCCGCTCAGGGAGAGGCTCAGGTCAGTACTACTTGTACAAAAAAAATATGTACCACTCACAACCACATTTCCTTTCAGCAATGTTATTTCCGAACCGATATGATATTGAAATCTTTCAAGAAAAGAACTTATTCATTCTTAAAAGGCCGGCAACACACTTGCAATTCTAGTGTTGTGTGTGCTCATGGGCGGCGGTAATCACTTACCATCGCGGTGTCACTTACCATCAGGTAAGTCGCAAACTCTTTTGTTGTTTGTGCTGTAAAAAAATAGTCAATGTTTTAAATTAGGGGATAGGAGGGTCATCAAAAAAAGGATGCCTCCTATTTTCATTCATCAAAACTATCACTGTCAGCTGATTAGGACTGTCTTTTGTTGTTATTGTATTGTAGCGCGGTGGTTATCACCTCATCACTGTAGTGTTATGTATGATCTGATGAGGTGTCGCTACATAATATACTGTTTATTATAGCATGTAGGTACAATTATTTCACCTGTATACTCTATATAGGTGAAATAATTGTATTATTTATTGTATATTAGTAAGTTTATTGCATAGTGTGCTACATGGCTTGCTAGTAACGTAGCCGGGACGTAGACTGGCTTTACATTTTACTTAAATCTATGTTAGTGGAAGGGTATCAAATGTTGACAGAAATATTACAAGTGTAAGTAAGGAAGGTACAGTATTGTTATGTAACAATTTTGAACCCATTTTTCTCGAAAAAAAAAATACAATGTTTAGGTACTTTTATATACTTGCGACTTAGTGCTATCCGACTAACCGTGTATCTGTGTGGTTTGCAGGGACATCCGGGAGCCGAAGAACGTGAAACTGCTGTTCGACGTGCTGCGGTTCGAGCCGGCGGCCATCCACCGCGCCGTGCTGTTCGTCACCAACAACGCGCTCGTCTGCGAGACGCCCGAGGACGCCTCGAGAGTCGCCTACGACCTCGACCGCACCAAGAACAGCAGATACGACGTACGTACACACTGCTCCTCACCAACTACAGGCCAAGAAAAACTGCAGGCGTCTGAGAAATTAAATAAAATTAAATTTATTTATTTCTTATAAAAGTAGTACATAATAGATGGTATGGTTGTTTATGTTATATAGATCTCACTTTTAGTCTTTACAGACATGCAAATACATATATCAATTAATCTATTATTATTCTTTATACAATTCAATTAAAATTACATCTTATACATTTATTATTATTATAGAAAGTAATAAAATTATTTTTATAAAACTGTTATATATTCATTACGAATGTTAAAATTATGTCAAGTTCGTATTGTCAATATATTATGTTTTCTAATAATTATAGTTCAATAGCAGAATTGAGAGATGAAAATAATCTACAGGTTATCTCACCTATGTTAATAATAATGATAATCTCATGATAATTCACACAGCGCCATCTAGACCCAAGTTAAGCTAGCTAGACCTTGTGTTATGGTCACTAGATAACGGATACAAATACATAGATATATATATTTTTTTCGTAAATACGTACAATATAGAAATATGGTAAATACCCAAACCGATACAAACAATCATACTCATGAATACAAATGTTTGTGCCGTGCGAGGAATCGAATCCGCGACCATCGGAAGTAAGGCGGTGGGTTAAACCGCTAGACCACCGAGGCCGTCAAGAAGACAAAGTCTGATCCGATATGATAGCAAATATAAAAAAAAAATTATATTTGTCTATGAAAATATACATGACATTTCTACATATTAACTTGTGTTTTTTATTCCTCAGGCATTAGCTCTGGACGGCACGTTCTACCAGAAGTCAGGAATCATATCCGGCGGGTCGCTGGATCTAGCGCGGAAAGCTAAGCGATGGGACGAGAAGCATCTCTCACAACTCAAGTCTAGGAAGGTGGAAACTTTTTATTAATACTTGTTTACTTAGCGCCGCAACATATTATCTAAATATATATAACTCAAAGGTGACTGACGTAGTGATCTATCAACGCACAGCCCAAACCACTGGACGGATCGAGCTGAAATTTGGCATGCAGGTAGATGTTATGACGTAGGCATCCGCCAAGAAAGGATTTTGATTAATTCTACCCCCAAAGGGATAAAATAGGGGATGAAAGTTTGTACAAAACTTTGTCACTTTTAAACCAATCGGGCTGAGACTTTGCATGCATAAAGCTACTATGACGTAGGCATCCCCTAAGAAAGGATTTTAATAAATTCCACCCCTAAGGGGATAAATTAACCCGAGCGAAGCTGCGGGCAAAAGCTAGTTAATATTATAAACGCGAAAGTTTGTGAGTATGGATGGATAGATGCATGGATGGATGGATGTTTGTTACTCTTTTACTTAAATACTACTGAACGGATTGTTATGAAACTTTACAGTAATATAGTTTATACATCAGAATAACACATAGGCTATAAATTTCATATAGGTGAAACCGCGTTCACAGCTAGTTTATAATAACACAGACTTACTTTAACCACAAAAGTGCAGACAAATTGCCGGTAAAAGCTAATCTTCATGTATTTCTACAACATTATATGGCAATAAAGCGAATATCAGCTAGTAATGATATATTTACAAGACCTGAGCACGAACAAACAGACAGAGAAAATTTTAAATTAATTTATAATTACACATATAATTGACTAAATATATATTATTACTAAAACAGTATTTACAAGTCCTGATCAGTTATTAGAAAAGAACAAACACACAGAAAATTTATTTCAAATTAATTTTTCATGAGTAAATATATGCGTTTAGTGAAATACTGTTGATTTGATTTACAAACAGACATTTCATTTATTTCTATATATTTTTTTTTATTTTATAGGAAAAATTAACAGAGGAACTACGCGAGTCCATGAAGAAGTCCCGTAAAGAGTCCGAACTGACGACCGTGGACTCGCAGATCCGGGGGCTGGAGTCTCGCCTCAAGTACGCCATCACCGACAGGGACACTACGGTGAGTAATAACACGGCCACACAGACATATAGTACTAAGTAATATATATAGGGTGTCTCAGAACTCAACCTCAAGCCGAAACAGGGTGACTATGAGAAAAATCAGAAAAAAATCTATACCATGCAGTTTGAAAATTATGGGCATTTAAGAAAAATCTATAAATTTGGTCAAATTGTAACCATTTTCGGTAATTTATTGTTTTTTTCATTTAAACTTTGGTACAGTAACCCTAAATAACATTTCTAGAGCCACAGTCAAAAATAATGACATAATTGCCCCAAGTTTTCTAGAATTAAGACTATTTGTTAAACTATGAATTTAAAATTTTCAAAATAAGTCGAATTTGAAAAAATGTACTAAAGTGCCTTGGCAGGTATCATAAAACACGCGTGCGTTATAAAAGCAAATTGTATAAATAATTTCACTGAAAACCGAAAATTAAATACCATTTGGTATTTTTAAAGATTTTTCTATATCAATTTTTTATTTTAACTTAATGTTGAAGCAATTAGTTAATAATTTACGTTTTTAGTAAAATTTAGCACGAAAATCTAACATTTCATTTTAATGGCCCGGAGAGGAAAAGTTAATATTTTGTCAAATCCTTTCGAAATCCCCAACATCTATCAAATTGCCCCCCTGTGGGCCGTGGGCGCGGTTCCCGTTTGGACACAATGTAATATATATAATATAAATTCACATATTCATTAGGATTTACATTATTTTGTTAAATTCCTCTCATTCATGTGTGAGACACAAATAAACAGTGCTTAACTTGATCAACTCGGAAACTTGACTACCGTTACGACCTTCTCCAGTGGCGATCAAATTCCGACCGTTATTGACTCTCCACCTATATCGCGACACGTGTTTCGCCTCTGAACGAGGCATCATCAGGCGTTGTATAGAAATGACCTGAATTAAATGTATATTGTTGTTCACCATGCAAACTAGATGTCGCTGCAATCGAATTGAAACGCGCTATAATTTGTCATTCGTGACCGGGGTATATTGATGGATATTTCCATAAAGGACATGTGAGTGGCCGCTACTAAATGTCTCCGTATGCTACGAACATAGCATACAGAGACAAACTACAAATATTGAGACATTAAAATAAAACTCATATAATGAATCCCCGTACAATTTAATTTTATAGTTCAAAACATATATAAGATAGTAAGATAGAATCCAAGAACTAGAGACCAGCGGAAGAGATGGTACAAGAGCTGATTTAAATTCGTCATACATTTGATTTTATAACAAGGTAATAGCATATTTTACCTCCAGACATTAATGATATCTCAAATAAATCGGTATATTTACAAATTTCAAGAAATTGGCCTTAAATTTAATATAACAGTACAATATTCAATTTAATATTGCGACTTTTTATAACATGGACGAGAGTCTTTCCGCGCGCGTGTTATTTTTTTTGTGAATGACAAGAGGAATAAGGTCCTATAAATTAATAGTTCAAATTTTGAATAAGTTTAATGTCACTTAATATCATCATCATCATCATCAGCCTGGAAAAAATGCTGGGCAATTTTATCCTCATTTTAAAATAAAAAAAAAACTAATTACTTTTGACAAGCAATTATCTTTTAATTTTGCATTTTCTGATAATTATATTTTTATGTTATTTGATTTGATTATATTTTGTTGCTAATTCAATAATTTTAAAGCACCAGCTGTGCTCGGTATACATTTTAAAGTATTTTTTATTGATTTGTTTTGATATAACACAGAGTGATCTTATATATGTTTACTATTAGAAAAAATTGATGTGTATTTTATCATGTGGATTTGATTTTTGATGCAAGTCATCAGTCTAATGAGAAACCTAAGAAGAATATTATTATCACTTACATGTTTCATTTTAAAAGTGTTTTATTATTATTAAAAATTAAAGATCGAAAAAAAAAAAAATTGTAAGCTGTAGATTTTTGATAAATACATTTGCATTTTTGAGCATGAAGTTTGGTTTGTCCTTAATGTGTCTAGCATTAGTGTGTTTTAACTTACAAATTTAGAGTTGATGAAACAAATCATACATTTGACATATTCGCATATGCATTTGCATTTGGCATATTTTAACAATACATTCTCAGAGGTTACAATCTATATTTTAAAAAATATTAGTTATGATGCATATTATCGGTATATTTACAATATTTTTAATACACACCTATCTGCGTTCCGAAATGCGACTAAATTTAATATAATAACAGTCACAAAATATTATTATTGCTATTGAGTAATTATTGTGACTTTTTACTGCATTTCGGAACGCAGTCAGTACCAGCGCGCGTGTTTTTTTTTGACACTTACGATAATAAAGTGAAAGAGAGAGAAGAACGTCGCACTCGCCTACTACAAAGTTGTTCCACCTATTAGGCATATAAATTGTTACATGTTCAAATTTTAAATAATTTTAATGTCATATAATGTTACTGTACTTATTATCGCCTATCAAAAAATAAATTACTAATTTTATCCTCATTTTAAAATAAAAAAAAAATCTATTTTTTTTGAGATTCATAAAATTTATCTTTTAATTTTGCATATTCTGACAATTTTCGTGCATATTTCAAGCATTTTTCATGCATATTTGCATGCATATAACAAGCTTTTTATGTTGCATATAATTCGGTCTTACATATCCGGTTATTACATTCAACTAGTTCTCTAAAGGACGGCGAACGCTCTAGCGGTTTAGCACACCGCTTTACGATGGTTGCGAGTTCGATTCCCCGCACGGCAAACATTTGTATTCATGAGTATGATTGTTTGTATCGGTCTGGGTGTTTTCTATGTATAATATGTATGTATTTACGAAAAAATCTATGTATTTGTATCATGTATATCTATGTATGTTTAGTACCCATAACACAAGCTCTAGCTAGCTTAACTTGGGTCTAGATGAGAATTTTCCTGAGATTATTATTATCCCTATTGTTTCATTTTATCAGCTTTAGTTAGTGTTTTATTATTATTAAAAATCGAAGAACGAAAAAAAGAGCAACATAATAAACATGTGAAAAGCGAGTACAATAGATCTATGTAGGTCACAGTGCTACAGGTCCATGCACCTGATAATAGCTCAAGGAAGCCAATAAAAAAAGCGGGGCGGATTACTAGTCGTGTGTTTTAACTATATTCAAATTTATTGTTGCAGTTGAAACAAATCAAACAATTGGACGCTGAGCTCGCCGAGCTGGAGAGAAAAATGGATTTGTTTGGCGTAAGTTGTTTTAACAATACAGTGGACCCGACCGCGCTACAATCTAATCTTCAAAAAAATGTTGATGGAACTTATCAAGAATGAGTTTCAGACTGTGTTTTTTATGGATTAATGGAATGGTACACCTATCTGCGTTAACGGTATACGGTAGCGAGACCCCAGTGGAGGATGATAAGATAATAATGATGATGAGCTATTTATCACCATGGTTTCCAGGGGGAATCGCGTGAAGACGTAGTACGTTGAATAAAGAACGGATATTATTTTTTAATTACAGTGGACCGCGGTAATCCGGCCCCCCATGTAATCTGACATGGTCTATTATTTATTATTGAATATTTTTTTGACAATCTTCGCTAATGCATGACTGAACAAGTTTGAACTTGTACGCATCACCACTATTGTACACGACGCGTAGGGTATTGTTTTGATTATGATTGCTTAGCTTGAATTTTACTACTCACATGTTATGAAGATAGCATGTGCTCATTGTACTTCAGAAAGCATATATTATTAAAATCACTAGTATCCTGATGACTTAGACGTAATGCCGGTTGGTCAGGGAGAGAAACACCTCAATGCCTACAATATTCACAATTACCTATCTCTTATTTGTTTTTATAATAATATAAACTCAACGTTTTCGCTCCAAAACTCCCGCTGCCTACGTTCAATCATTCATCAATCTATCTGTCAATGTCACATAGATTACTTTGGCTCTGGCCTCTGACGTTCCGTTTCAGGTTACATGATTATTGACTTTACCATTTTTAATTAATGGTGCGTCACACGATAGTTAACAATATATACATACATATATAATATATAGAATCTTATCACTGTTTCTTTAGTTTGTCGGATTACAAGGTACTTTTTTGTAAAAAAAATCCTGTCTATAGGGGACCCTTAGGCAGTACTCTATAATCTGACAAATTTGATGGTTCGACATTGCCCTGCAAAACATTTGTTGGATAACCGGGGGTCCACTGTACTTATAATATCTATATATGTTCATGACGAGTCCTTGAGAGGGTAGCCAGTGAGAATTGAGTGCCAAAATTATTGCATTAGTTTAAAAAAGAAATATACATGTTTCAAGCAAATCACTTCTTTCTCGATAATTGAAACGCGATGTATTCCAGTGGTGACCGCGTGGAGTGCAACCTATGTATCATTATTGAGAATTAGCTGTTCCCCGCGACATCGAATGGCATTTAGTCTTTTTTTTATTAAAGTAAATAAATATTAGTCTCCCTCGTTGCGAGATGTTTCCTATGATTAGTTCAAATGCTGAAAATATTGTTTCATCCATCATAATTTACCACTGTACCATTTTACTTACTAAGAGATTGTAATTTGTTAATAAATACATAACATCTTGAGTATTATGACGTCATTTTTATAAATGACCGAATATTAAAAAAATAGGCCGAATAGGCCGAATACCGAATAGTAGCCGAATATTCTGGACATATCTATGTAATCTGTTATTAGCCTCAAATTGAAGAGATTGAGCGCACGATCCGCACGCGCGACGCCAAGATACAGGAGATCAAGGAGAACATGAACAACGTCGAGGATGTGGTGTTCCGCGGGTTCTGTCGCGACATCGGTGTTGCCAACATACGGTAATGTCACTTTTTATGTCAAACTAGATGATGGCCCACCGGAAGGAAAGTGGCAACCAAAGACAAAATGTTTTTATATGTATAAATTATATAGGCGACCTATATAATTTATACATATAAAAATTTTTTTTGTAAATCTATACATATAAATAAAATTGGAGTGTCTGTTTGAAATATTGAAATAGCCGTTTTTTACTATATGCATATGAATATAAATACGGTACATACACCAAAATAAAATATATTACAATTTTTGTCTGTCAGTCTGTTTGTTCCGGCTAATCTCTGAAATGGCTGGACCGATTTTGACGGGACTTTTAATAATTAATGAATCTCAACGAGGTGCGTGGATGTATTCGTTGTAATTAATTATAAAACACCAAATTGTAAATTAAATCGTAATTATATATATTTATTAAAATGTCGATATAATTATAATAGCGGTGTAACAATATATTGAAGCACATTAATAACAAATGACAATTGTAATTATTAGAACACAGCGTTCTATATTAAAATATTACGAAGTAAATAATTAAGAAGGTTTTAATAACTATTTTTGTTGGAGTTTCCAACAACTTAGGCTACTTTTATTTTAGACAATGAAAGTTAAATTCCACGCGGATGAAGTCGCGAGTAACAGCTAGAACATACATAATATATACCGATATAAACTATCATACTCATGAATACAAATGTTTGTACGAGGAATAGAACCCGCGGCCACCGGAAATAAGATGGTGTGCTAAACTGCTACACCATTGAAGTCATACGTTGTGTATATGGAGGAGGTGTGGTTGATATATTTTTTTTTACTGTGTTGTATGCTTGTATTGAGGCATATATCCGGCAGTGGACTGTAGTGGTCTGATGATGACGATGATGATGCTTGATAGATTAAAAAAAATAACTCACTATTAAAAAATTCTTAACCCTTTTAGTGCCATACATATTTTACCAATATATAGTAAAAAAGTGCATTTTTATAGATAATTAGCCGTTCTCGCGACTTCGTCAGCGTGGATATTTTTTTCTAAAATGAAAGAAATTTTTTAAAATAAAATTAGCCTAAGTTACTCCTTATTATATAAGCTACCTGCCAAAAAAGTCCCGTCAAAATCGGTTCAGCCATTTCAGCGATTAGCCGGAACAAACAGACCGACAGACAGACAGAAAAAAATTGTAAAATTTTGGTGTGTGTACCGTATTTACATTCATATGCATGTAGTAAAAAACTGTTATTTCAATATTACAAACAGACACTCCAATTTTATATAGGATATAAATAGTTAAAAGTTAAAACCATTTAAAACCCTTAGTTAAAAATATTTAACAAAGGGTTAAATTAAGTTTATTTGAATAAAAGATATTCTATTCAATTCTGTGCTTGTATAGTTGTATATGAGTGTGGTGTGTAACATTGAGTGTGGTATCGGTTGAGCGTAGGCAGTACGAGGAGCGTGAGCTGCGCGCGCAGCAGGAGCGCGCCAAGCGGAGACTGGAGTTCGAGGCGCAGGTCGACCGCATCGCATCCAACCTCGAGTTCGAGCGCTCCAGGGACACGCAGAGTTAGTACCCCTCCGATACTATACGAAACTGAATTTCATAGTTGTGAGAATAGAACCCAACGAATAAGTGAAATTCGGTTCTTATGAAAACATATATATATATATATATATATATATATATATATAAAAAACATTTTATTTCTCCATGAAATGTTTGTCTAACCAAAGAAAATATAATACGGAGTTAGCAATACTTGAGGGTTAGCAATATAGAGTCTACAAAGCGTAGATATAGAATATCTTTTGTTATTTCAGAAAATACAATATTGATATCTGCTATTACGACGACTTCATTCAAAATAATACAGTCGTGTAACGAGTTGATAACAGTTATATACAATGCGAGTATATATAGGTATTGATATTATAAAGAATTTATATATATTTAATAATATAATAATCTCAGTACAATTCACACAGCGCCATCTAGACGCAAGTTAAGCTAGCTAAAGCTTATGTTATTGGTACTAGATAACTGATACAAATATATAGATATATTTTTTGGTAAATACATATATATTATACATAAAAAATACCCAAACCTGTATCGGTTCAATCAACAATCATACTCATGAATACAATGTTTGTGCTAAGGAGGAATCGAACCCGCGACCATCGGAAGTAAAATGCAAAACCACTAGACTATTGAGGCCGTCGAATATTCAATGTTTACAACATTCCCACGATGTTTGCTCGCGGCGCTCGCGTTAATTTATCCCCTTAGGGGTGGAATTTATCAAAATCCTTTCTTAGGGGTAACCTACGTTATAGTAGCTTTATGCATGCAAAGTCTCAGCCCGATCAGTTTAAAATCGACAAAGTTTCATACAAACTTTCGTCCCCTATTTTATTCCCTTGGGGGTAGAATTAATCAAAATCCTTTCTTACCGGATGCCTACGTCATAACATCTACCTGCATGCCAAATTTCAGCCCGATCCGTCCAGTGGTTTGGCTGTGCGTTGATAGATCACTACGTCAGTCACCTTTGAGTTATATATATTTAGATATATATGTACAACCGAGCAAAGCCGGGGTGGGTAGCTAGTCATGTATAAATAAGAAAAAGGATATGTTGATATACTTCCTTTCCTATACGCAACTCTATAAACAGCCCGATCCATCCAGTGGTTTAGGCTGTGCGTTGATAGATCACTATGTCAGTCAGTCAGTCACCTTTGAGTTATATATATTTAGATTTAAAGCGTTATCACTTCACCACTGTAGTGTTATATATGATGTGATGAGGTGATAATTATTATTTATCGTACAAGCTATTCGTCTATGGAAGTCCTTTCCATTTCCCATTCGATATATTTTATAGACGCGCGGAGCACAACCTGCCATGGTAAATTGCTAGCTATGGGGCATTAGTCAACATTATTAACACTCCCTTTTACCCAATTCCATGGGATTGAACGGGCCATGTTAATGTGTTGAAGCTATAGTTGATGGAAATGGTCATATTAGTCTCTCGGAGACGTAGGTGATTTTCATTTTTATTTATTTATTTATTTGAGCGACCAACAAGACACCATGTGGGTACAATTATTATAACATGCAAAGAGTTTAAGTATATAGTCTTTTTTTTTTCGGACTACTCTAATGCTTTACAGCTTCACCGGACGATAGGGGGCGAGTGCAGATGGCACTCCAAACCCGCGGAAGGACTTATGGAGCGGCTGAAGGCCAACTCCTGCCTGACGGATACGACTTTAGTCTGAGGGCACCACTAGGGGTTCGAACCTCGGCTCAGGCCGTCGTAATTTCGATCCTCGTTTGAATTGGACGGGGGATCGATCGGAGGTTGAGTGTTGACTTAATTACTGGTTGCCACGGCATGCGATATTGTTTACAGAAGTTTATATATATATATGTATACATATTTATCTTTTTATTTTATTTATTCTAGTTTATTATATTATATTATTTATATGTTGATATATATTATTGATAAAGAATATACAGGATATTGGTAGCGATTGTTTTTGGTGTTGCTGTCGTGCGGGACGTGACCATATCGCGTGGTTGCAGAGAACGTGACGCGGTGGGAGCGCAGCGTGCAGGACGTGGAGGACGAGCTGGAGGCGGCGCGGCAGGCAGAGGCCAAGCAGCGGCAGGACATCGACAGGGAGCTGCGCCAGGCAGACACGCTCAAGGCAGAGCGGACCGCCGCACGCGCACGACACGACCTCGCAGAGCAGGACCTCACCAAGGTACCAACGAGTCAGGGCACACCACCACTAGCAGCGAGCAAAGACGTCGCGATAAACGTAAATAGTAAAGCGGTATTGAACTGCTAGACCACCGAGGTATATATACATATATATATATATACACACATGTCATATATACATATACATTCTATCTTCATATCAAATTTCTTGTCAGTTCTTCTCATCTCGAAATCATTCCGAACGGTAGATTTGACATATTATAAGAGTCTACTATCATAAGAGAGTACATATTTACAATAATACAAATTCAAATTTGGGAGAATAGAGTGAACACCAGCATATGTTATTGAAAAAAAATCTATGTATATGTCTGATACATATACATAGATTTTTTTTCGTAAATACATATATGGGGATTATCTAGTACCCATAACACAAGCTTTAGCTAGCTTAATTTGGGTATAGATGGCGCTGTGTGAATTGTCCTGAGATTATTATTATTATTATTACATGTTTAAATTTCAGGCTCGCAAAGATGTGGCTACCATACAGAAGGACATACAAAGTATTCAGAAACAGATATCGAGCATCGAGTCGCGCATCGAGAGCAAACGTAGTGAACGCCACAACATACTCAGGCAGTGCAAGGTTTGTCTTTATATTACTAGCTATAATTATTTAAAAAATAAATATTTTAGTGATAAATTAATGTTAGTTAAAAATCGTTTGGTTTTTGATTGTGACTACCGTAATCCCAAGTGGATCCACAGTATTAATTATTGTCTAATTGAAATTGCAATAAACTAACAATATATCTGGTTGTTCTTTTAATCGATTATTTGCCTATGCTTAACGGATTATGCTGATGGAAGTGGCACCAGTGGAACTTGTGCCTATGCTAACAGTTTACGCTGGTGGGGCACCAGTGGATGATAAAATGCATATGAGTTCAGGTCAATTGGCTAGATAGCTGATAGAAATTGTACAAACTGTGCATTATTATTATTCGGTACCGATGTGAATTCTGTGAGTTGTAATTGTACAGATCGACGACATCAACATCCCGCTGGAGGAGGGCAGCCTGGAGGAGACTGAGGAGTCTGAATCCTCGATGGGGACCTCCACGCTGCATCAGCGCGAGGCGCGCGTCCGCGTGGACTACTCCTCACTGTCGGACGGGCTGCGGGACCTGGAGGAGCCCGACGAGATCAAGCGTAAAGCCGACAAGCTGCAGAAGGCCATCAACTCGCTGCAGAACACCGTTGACAAGATACAGGCACCCAACATGAGGGTGCGTACATCATATACTATTTTTTACTTTGAACTCACAACCTTTGTAAGTCGGATAATAAATCACTGGACTACGACTATCATTGTTTTGCCGTTATCACATTACTAGCTACTCGCCCCGGCTTCGCACGGGTGTACATGTATTATATATATAAACCTTCCTCTTGAATCACTCTATTAAAAAACGGCTTCAAAATCCGTTGCGTAGTTTTAAAGATTTATTATATTATAGATTTTTTATACATAGGGCCGGACAGCCAGCGACTTACTTTAAATTTTAGATTTTAATGATATTTCAAATATTACACATATATAATAGTTTCAACCTTTACAATTCATTGCTACTTTATTTTAATTACAATTTTTGTTCTATTTTAACAACATACATTATTTCGCAGGCGATGCAGAAACTGAACGAGGTGCGTGAGAAAGTAAATGCCACCAACGAGGCGTTCGTGGCCGCCAGGAAGCGGGCGCACAAAGCCAAACTGGCATTCGAAAGGGTAAGAATAGAATAGAATAGAATAGAAAATCATTTATTGAAAATCGTAAATGTTTGCTTTTTGTTGTCCGCCTGGATTTATGTATGTATGTGTATTATTATTATTATTTTATTATGTTTATTGTATATGGAGGTGTCCGCTGAAAACCAGCGTCGTGGCACCCCGTCACGACATATGCTGAGCGGAGACCTAGTTGGTACTCTAATTATTAATATAAAATGTAAATTTAATTTTAAAAATTATTTTCAGTGTACCAAATAAACAATTTTCTTTCTTTATTCAAATAAACTTACATTGAAGCACTTTTGAATAGTCATTACATTTTTTTTTATCCACCGCTCATTCGGAAAGCTGTCTCATCACAAGAAGAACGAGCAAGAAACTTGCGTGTTGCTCTTTTAAATAATTTTATTATTACTTTACATTTTTAAGTTTAAGTGTGAATTCAAGCCACCAATTAGCACTCAATTCAATTAAATTAAATACTCAAATAGAAAAAATATTGAATATATAACCAAGGTAGAATGTTATGGATACCAGATATACAAAATGCCCTGGCAAGGAGCACAAGCTCGGGGCCTGAATCGTCTGTAGTACCTGCGGACGAACCAGAACTGAACAAGCGAAACAGATTTACGAGAGTTTTTACGAATAAGTAATCACTCAATAAAAAAATATATGGGTGCTCATGGGTGATAATTATCACTTAGTATCAATGCCGCTGCGATTTTCTTTGCCTTTTATATTATAAAAATACTAGCTACTCGGCCCGGCTTTGCACGGGTGTACATGTATTATATGTATAAATATTTTCTTGAATTACCTATTTAAAAAAACCGCGTCAAAATCCGTTGCGTAGTTTTAAAGATTTAATGTCTGACAGACAGCGACAGCGACTTTGCTTTATACTACTTTGCTATTTAATAACACAAACACCTTCACGTAATTTGCATGCCTGTATTGTAAATATTGCTGATCAATCAATTTCATGTAACATCATATTAATTATAATACTGTACCAATATTTCGCAAATAAATTATTTCATTAATTCATTCATTCAATCATTCATTCATTCAATTATTTATATTTTCTCGTTGTAGGTGAAAAAGGAGAGACACGACAAGTTCATAGATTGTTTTGACCACGTCGCTAATGAGATTGATGCTATTTATAAGGTACGTAAACGTAACTAATTATAATAATTAATTGTAAATTTTTTTAAAACTTTGAATGTTATATTTAATTAACAAACTAAAAATATTCTAACTTCAAAAAATGACAATACTTCATTACAAACTTTCATCTCCCCATTAAACTGTAACCCTTTTTCGCAATAAAAAGTATATGACGTATGTCCTTTCACAGGATCTAGACTATCTGTGTACTAAATTTCATTTAAATTGATTCACTAGTTTTCGCATGAAAGCTCACTAGTTTTCGCATGAAAGCTACTGAGTGACAGACAGTTACTTTCGCATTTATAATATTGGATGGATTAAAAGAGTTTCTTAACAATAAGTTTAGTAGACCGCGTCGTCAGGACAGATATAATGCTACGGTTGTGTACACAGGCGCTGGCGATGAACCAGTCTGCCCAGGCGTTCCTGGGACCTGAGAACCCCGAGGAGCCGTACCTGGACGGCATCAACTACAACTGCGTGGCGCCCGGCAAGAGGTTCCAGCCCATGTCCAACCTCTCCGGCGGGGAGAAAACCGTCGCCGCGCTCGCGCTGCTCTTCGCTATACACAGGTCTTTATCACGCTTCTCTAAGGTCTAAAATAGATGTTTCAGAGATCAAAATAGAATAGACAATCATTTATTCAAATAAACTTACATTGAAGCACTTTTGAATAGTCATCACATTTTTTCCAATCCACCGCTCATTTGGAAAGCTGTCTCATCACAAGAAGAATGAGCAAGAAACTTGCGTGTTGCTCTTTTAAATAATTTTGTTGTTACTTCACATTTTTAAGTTGCAGTGTTTGATAATAAACTACCAATTAGCACTAATTCAATTAAATACTCAAATAGATAAATTATTAAATATACAACCAACTGGTTGAGTAAATCAGTCGTAGTGATTAGAGCAGACCAGTCCCTACAAGCAGCGCTTGTTCACGAGTATGACGTATGAGCTAGTAGGTGATAATATCATGTATGGAAAAAACACTCTGCTATACACAGGTCTTTATGATGCTTCGGTAAAGTCGAAAATCAAAGATTTAGAGGTCAAAATAGTAGTTCATTATATCATGTATGAAAAAAATACTCTTCACTATACATAGGTCTTTATTACGCTTCTATAAGCTCTAAAATAGATGTTTCAGATATCAAAATAGGTGATTATATCATATATGGAAATCCTATTCTTTGCTATTATTTTTGTTTCACTAATTATCTACATTAAGGACCGTGTTTATACAATACTAGCAACCCGCCCCGGCTGCGCACAGATGTATTACAAATCTTTGAATTTCTCGACTGTCTATACTATAAAAATTCAATTTGTAATTTATAAATAGAAACGCGCTTGGACTACTTTCTAAATTCAATCCCGCTTAAGCTCTTTCTATATCTGATCCGTTTTAATTAGTTATTCAGTATGGCATGTATTATACATATACCTCTAGTCTAATTCTAAAAAATTAATTAAAATGCATTGTGTTATTTAAAAGGTACAGGGTGGCCCAGAAGACACTTTACATTTTGAAAATTAAATAATTTTTTTCTATTAACATATTTCTTTTTCTCTTTTCAGAATTAAAAAATATAATCCCTGGAAATTTTTATCATGGATAAGTTTACAACAGAACAACGAGTGAAGATAATTGAATTTTACTTTGAAAATGGATGGTCAATTGTTGCAACGCAAAGATCGTATATGCGCCATTTTAATGTTCGACATCCCCCTAGTAGGCCTGCAATAAGGAACTTAGTGAAGCGTTTTCAACAGCATGGCTCAGTAAGTGATAGGACTAGAAGTGGACGAGGTCTTTCAGTACGTACACGTGAAAGTACTGAAGCTGTGAGCCGTAACATTGAAGAAAACCCAACCAGGCGTTGTCAAGAACTTGGCATCTCACGGAGTTCTCTGCAGCGCATTCAAAGAGACTTGCACATGTACACTTACAAGGTTCAATTAGTGCAATCTTTAAAACCAGCAGACTTTCAGATATGAGTAAATTATGTACTGTACTGTCAGGTTTCAGAGAGCTTGTCGAACATTAAAATGGCGCATATACGATCTTTGCGTTGCAACAATTGACCATCCATTTTCAAAGTAAAATTCAATTATCTTCACTCGCTGTTCTGTTGTTAACTTATCCATGATAAAAATTTCCAGGGATTATATTTTTTAATTCTGAAAAGAGAAAAAAATATATATTAATAGAAAAAAAGTTATTTAATTTTCAAAATGTAAAGTGACTTCTGGGCCACCCTATATAAGCAAAGAGTTACGATGTTTTATTTTAATGTACAGTTACCAGCCGGCGCCGTTTTTCCTATTGGACGAGATCGACGCTGCGCTGGATAACACCAACATCGGCAAGGTGGCCTCATACATCCGCTCGAAGAAGGGATCGCTGCAGACCATCGTTATCTCCCTCAAGGAGGAGTTCTACGGCTGCGCAGACGCACTCGTCGGCATATGTTCAGAGGTGAGATTTGGAAGATGTGTTTCGGTTGTAGGGTGCAGATTAGGCAGTGAAATTACAGGGTAAGAGGCGTGACATCTTAGTCCTCTCGAGTACAACGCCGGAGTGATAACGTGGCTGTTACATAACGTGATGTCAGTAGTGCTGTTCATAATACTAGCTTTTGCCCTCGGCTTCGCTCGCGTTAATTTATCCCATTAGGGGTTGAATGTATCAAAATCCTTTCTTAGGGGATGCCTACGTCATAGTAGCTTTATGCATGCAAAGTCTCAGCCCGATCGGTTTAAAATTGACAAAGTTTCATACAAACTTTCATTCCCTATTTTATCCCCTTGGGGGTAGAATTAATCAAAATCCTTATGCGGATGCCTACGTCATAAAATTTACCTGCATGCCAAATTTCAGGCCGATCCGTCCAGTGGTTTGTTGATAGATCACATATATAGCATATATTCAACGGCGGATCCAGGGGGGGGTCATGACCCCCCCCCCTGAGCTGGTTTCAGGACTTAGGTGGACCACTAATTGAACATAATGATTTTATTTATATATTTTGACACCATACAGATTTTATGTAACTACCTTCCATATTTAATGAATTTAATATAATATAATAAATTTGTACATGAATAAAATACCTACTTTTTACTTGTATCTTGTAACTTGTCTATGTGACCCCCTCCTGGCGCCATGACCACGACTATATGACCCCCTCCTGGCGCCAAAGCTGAATCCGCCCTTGACTACATCTCGCTTATACGATTAATTTATTTCCAGCCTGCGGACTGCCTCGTCAGTGACGTCATCACACTGAGCCTCGAGAAATACGACGACTAGAAGAGATCGATTAGATATAGAAATATACGTAGGCTAAGCATTCCGCTGGGATCTGTTCAATGACGTTTTATAATTATTACATACTAAGTTAATGACATACAAACATACATGGTGACATATGTTATATTTCACAACGTAATTTATAGCGTAAAAATAAAAACTTACTTTAATTATATAACTCTTTTATTTACAATAAATCTCTTATATATACATAGTACGGGCGATTTACAAAACAGATTTATAAATGCCTCGCAGATTACCTATAGTTACAGCCGGTTGTTCTTTTTCATATATAATAACTAGTTGACCCACGCAACTTTGTCTGCATTACACTTGATTGTCATTATATGTCCAATTTACATATCGTTTCAAATTATAACCTATATGTTATTCTGATAAGCTATATTACTGTAAAGTTTCACCAAAATCCGTTCAGTAGTTTTTGCGTAAAAGAGTAAACATCCATCAGTACTAACAAACTTTCGCATTTATAATATTATTAAGATAGTATTCTATTAGAATGAAAATAATGTAACAAACACAGTTGTTAGTCGTCAAACATTTTGTGTCATATTTGATCGAATTCATAATTTTTTTTCTAAACTTAGATACATCAAGCTACATAAAAAATTGTCTATCTTGATAATACATGATGAAGTTTATATTTATATATAAATACTAGCTGACCCCGCAAAGATTGTTTTACAAAATAAATTAAAATCGCTATTAAAAAATAGGGTTTGGTTGATAGAAGGGTGAAAATTTAGGGTTGTATTTTTTAATGCCAAACAAAAATTTTGTCTACTATATAAAAATAAATATTAGGGGTAGACAACCCTTACCACGAATATGCATATAAAATTTCATAACGATTGGTCAAACAGTTTCGGAGGAGTATGGTAACTAACATTGTGACACGAGAATTTTATATATGAGAAGAATATACTATCTATACATATAAATAAAATTGGAGTGTCTGTTTGTAATATAGAAATAACCGTTTTTTACTACATGCATATGAATATAAATATGGTACATACACCAAAATAATATTTTTTACAATTTTTGTCTGTTTGTTCCGGCTAATCTCTGAAAGGGCTGGACCGATTTTGACGGGACTTTTTTTGGTAGATAGCTGATGTAATAAGGAGTAACTTAGGCTACTTTTATTTTAGAAAAATAAAGTTACATTCCACGAGGACGAAGTCGCGGGGACAGCTAGTAGTAAATAAAAATATATTTCTCTAAGTTTAGCGGCCAAATTAATTTCAGTATTATGGAATTCATGCAAGAGTGAGTTGACGACGTAACGAACTAACATGACGTAGTTCATGAAATTGTATTTCAGTGTTTTTCTTGAAAATATTCTTTACATTAAATTACAATATTTCTTACAAACTAACCAATGTATCACATAATAGGCTCTATCGTCGGATACAGCACAAGTATAGTTTTACAGTTAGCAGTGGTCCAAAGTAGGTCTCATGGGAATTGGTTATATTCGGAGTTAGTTGTACTATTGATTGTTAGATGCAATTAAGGGGGTAATGTAATGTAAGTTCGACTCCATTTTCCGCAATCGGCCTCTCATTCGGGCCGTTGTGCGTGTAGAGCCGAGACTACTAGAGTAGCCAGCCAAGCTCCTCCTAAAAGCGTAGAAGTCTCCTGGTATCTTCACAGGCTTCACGGCGCGACCTCACCGTTCCGAGAATTTGTTTTCGTTGTGTGGCCACTGCAAGCGCTCCAGGATTACGTGAGCAGCCGTTTCTTCGGCTTCAAAGCAGCCCCGACTAAGGGGGTCAGTAGCATCTATTGTGTACAAGAGTTTGTTTAAGGGAAGAGGCCCGTTAAATTAAGATGTATTTACATTACTATAAAAAGACGCGGTGTGCGGCACATTGGGAGGAGCACGGGGAAGTGCGTCCCCGGGCGGAGCTAGTAGGGGGAAGGGACGACACTTGGGGCGGAGCTAGTCGGAGGGCGCGACACACGGGGGGGAGCTAGTCAGGGGGGGTGACACACGGGGCGGAGCTGGTTAGGGGGTTGATATACGGGGCGGAGTCAGTCGGGGGGCGGAGCTAGTCGGGGCGGCGCGGCGGCTCGGTGCTGAAGTAGGGCGCGGCGTGGGGCTGCAGCAGCGTGCGGCACACGGGGCGGAGTCAGTCGGGGCGGAGCTAGTCGGGGCGGCGCGGCGGCTCGGTGCTGAAGTAGGGCGCGGCGTGGGGCTGCAGCAGCGTGCGGCACACGGGGCGGAGTCAGTCGGGGGGCGGAGCTAGTCGGGGCGGCGCGGCGGCTCGGTGCTGAAGTAGGGCGCGGCGTGGGGCTGCAGCAGCGTGCGGCACACGGGGCGGAGTCAGTCGGGGGGCGGAGCTAGTCGGGGCGGCGCGGCGGCTCGGTGCTGAAGTAGGGCGCGGCGTGGGGCTGCAGCAGCGTGCGGCACACGGGGCGGAGTCAGTCGGGGGGCGGAGCTAGTCGGGGCGGCGCGGCGGCTCGGTGCTGAAGTAGGGCGCGGCGTGGGGCTGCAGCAGCGTGCGGCACACGGGGCGGAGTCAGTCGGGGGGCGGAGCTAGTCGGGGCGGCGCGGCGGCTCGGTGCTGAAGTAGGGCGCGGCGTGGGGCTGCAGCAGCGAGCGGCACACGGGGCGGAGTCAGTCGGGGGGCGGAGCTAGTCGGGGCGGCGCGGCGGCTCGGTACTGAAGTAGGGCGCGGCGTGGGGCTGCAGCAGCGGGCGGCACACGGGGCGGAGTCAGTCGGGGGGCGGAGCTAGTCGGGGCGGCGCGGCGGCTCGGTGCTGAAGTAGGGCGCGGCGTGGGGCTGCAGCAGCGTGCGGCACACGGGGCGGAGTCAGTCGGGGGGCGGAGCTAGTCGGGGCGGCGCGGCGGCTCGGTGCTGAAGTAGGGCGCGGCGTGGGGCTGCAGCAGCGTGCGGCACACGGGGCGGAGTCAGTCGGGGGGCGGAGCTAGTCGGGGCGGCGCGGCGGCTCGGTACTGAAGTAGGGCGCGGCGTGGGGCTGCAGCAGCGTGCGGCACACGGGGCGGAGTCAGTCGGGGGGCGGAGCTAGTCGGGGCGGCGCGGCGGCTCGGTGCTGAAGTAGGGCGCGGCGTGGGGCTGCAGCAGGGTCGGGGGGCGGAGCTAGTCGGGGCGGCGCGGCGGCTCGGTGCTGAAGTAGGGCGCGGCGTGGGGCTGCAGCAGCGTGCGGCACACGGGGCGGAGTCAGTCGGGGGGCGGAGCTAGTCGGGGCGGCGCGGCGGCTCGGTGCTGAAGTAGGGCGCGGCGTGGGGCTGCAGCAGCGTGCGGCACACGGGGCGGAGTCAGTCGGGGGGCGGAGCTAGTCGGGGCGGCGCGGCGGCTCGGTGCTGAAGTAGGGCGCGGCGTGGGGCTGCAGCAGCGTGCGGCACACGGCGCACACTCGTGCGGGCGCGCGGCGCGGTCCGCTGGCGACGCTGTGTGAGGCGCACGACGCGCAGAAGATGCGCCCGCAGTGCCGGCAGTGCACCTACACACACACACACACACACACACGTCCATCATTACTCTCCCTACAAGTCTTTAGCTGCCTTTACACGTACGCTATTTAACGCACGAATCATTCTTCACGCAAAAAAAAATGCGCATGGAAATACAGACAAAGAGAACAAAAAAGACCGCACGTCCTTCAATAGAACGTGCTATAGCAAGTCATTGCAAAATGCGGACAGCCGACTGAAGCGAAGATATAATTATAGAATTATTGACTATAACTAGATGATAACTTTAAGTAGCTATGACGTAGTTGAGTGAATTAAGTAGGAATAGTCGAGTCTTTGGGCTACCCAAAATGTGGTCGAGCGCAGTGATGGCTATCAGTAACGATTGCGTGCTAGCTTTTACGCGTGAACTCGCACGCGCATTCCTAATAAATGAAAGAACGTGTCATGTAACGGTAGCTAATGACATCATAAAGACAACAAATTGATATGAGGCAGGTTCATATCTACTGCGCTCCAAACATCCATAAGAACATCGAGTGAACTAACCTTCTTTTTGCTAGTTTGAAGTGGTGTATGACAGGATGGACACTCATTGACGTCCTCGTCATGCTGCCACCGGACTTCCGTATCCGCTTCGCGAATACGTTGCAATTGGACCTGTTGTAACATCAAGTGTAAATTGTATTTGTTTGCCCGCGCAACAAGCATATCTCAAACAAAAGAAAACACTTCAAAAGCTTTTGACACAAGTCGACAAGTCAAATTATAAGTAATATCTAAAAAAGTGGACCAAGAAATTAACCCTTGCGGTACTACTTTCTCTTGTAAGGTGTACTGCAAGGGTTAATTCTCGGTCCCTTATTTTTAGAAAAATATTCACCATTATTTTTATAATATTAAATAAAATATTCTGCGATATCGTTAATAGAACTTACAACAGTGTGAGTGTTGTTACGTCACTACCTTCTAGCTATTTAGCAACTCGAATCATAAGTTATTATAAGACTTTTTATGGATTTAATTATTTCCATGGTTCCATTATGGGAAATATAGCTGATGAATAATGTATCGGAATATAAACTTCATTTTTTAGATATGTTACGTCCATATTGGGCGTTGATAATACGTCCTGTTAAAACGATGCACAATGTTTTTTTTACACATACAACCTACGCATCATTACTTCTGTCTCATTGTCTCCCCGCGCTTCATCTCTCTTATATTCATAAAACTCACATCATTTATGCATTATAAAGAGTTATAGTCCAGTATTAATTCAATAATCACTGATTGTATATTTGTTACATTACATTACATTGTTGTTTACATTACATTATTATCTGATTACATTAATAATGAGTGCGTAGCGACTTCTATGTTGATTATCGCATGCCTCTTACTTGTTATACTGTTATTATTTATATAAAAAAAATATCTATTAAAAAAAGCAACACACAAGTTTCTTGCTCATTCTTCTTGTGATGAATCTGCATTCCGAATGAGTGGTAGAATCAAAATATGACTATTCAAAAGTGCTTGTAATGAGTTTATTTGAATAAAGATAATTTCTATTTCTATTTCTTGTTTATCAATTTAAATGGTTGTGGTTTGTTGAGTGAGCGTGGTGAGCGTGGTGGGCGTGGTGGGCGTGGTGATCACCTGTAGTGACTGCGAGAGCCGCACGAAGTCCTGCTGCACCTTCTCGCTGTTGTCGAGCTCCTGCTGCAGCACGGACACGCGCCCGCGCGTCTCCTGCACCTCCGCCTGCAGACGCTTCTGTTCACAGACACACAACATTCAATAATAATAATTTTTATTTGTCCCCAAGTATGAACCTCAGGCCGTCGTAATTTCGATCCCCGTTTGTATTGGACGGGGATCGATCGATGGGGCTTAATGAGGTATGAATTAAAAGTACATTATCCGACCTTATCTTCTAGTAGTCCCTCGATCATGTCGTTGGAGTGTCGGAGCTTGTCGCCAAGTTCCTTCATCTGCTCGCGCTCCGTCTGCAGACAGTCCAGCTGTTCCCTGATGACGATAATATATATATTATACAAAATATCTTATACATATGTTAATCGTTAATTCGCAAAGAGCACAGTTAAAGAACAGCTGAATTAATTTATAAATTATTACACAGAAAAATTGAGGTAGCCTTGAGGTAGCGTGTTAGTCCGCTAGCAGCAAGAGGCTTTCTTGTCAATTATTTCGATCGAAAACTTCTAAGATGGTTAAGAACGTTGTGTTATGGTTCCTTGTGAAAGTCAACCGCGATTCAGAGGGTCGGTTGAGTAGTAGCACCCTCGTAAATTACGTTGAAAAAAATCAGTTATTTCCTCCTGGTTCAAATTCCTATAAACCTATATATGGATGATAAAAAATAGTCCTGTCGGTGGTAGATGGCGGCGTGGTGCTGCAGCTGGTGGTCTCTGACCCGGCCTGCGCGAGCTGTTCGTCCTGTCGGTGGTAGATGGCGGCGTGGTGCTGCAGCTGGTGGTCTCTGACCCGGCCTGCGCGAGCTGTTCGTCCTGTCGGTGGTAGATGGCGGCGTGGTGCTGCAGCTGGTGGTCTCTGACCTGGCCTGCGCGAGCTGTCCGCGCTGGGCGGCGAGCTGTTCGTCCTGTCGGTGGTAGATGGCGGCGTGGTGCTGCAGCTGGTGGTCTCTGACCTGGCCTGCGCGAGCTGTCCGCGCTGGGCGGCGAGCTGTTCGTCCTGTCGGTGGTAGATGGCGGCGTGGTGCTGCAGCTGGTGGTCTCTGACCTGGCCTGCGCGAGCTGTCCGCGCTGGGCGGCGAGCTGTTCGTCCTGTCGGTGGTAGATGGCGGCGTGGTGCTGCAGCTGGTGGTCTCTGACCTGGCCTGCGCGAGCTGTCCGCGCTGGGCGGCGAGCTGTTCGTCCTGTCGGTGGTAGATGGCGGCGTGGTGCTGCAGCTGTGCTCGCAGCTCTCTCTCCGCGTCGTTGGCCTCCTCTCGTCCGATCTGGCACAGGATGAGCTGCTCGCGCACCTGCAGCACGTGCTCCTGCAGCTCCTGGATACCACACCACTACAGCTTTAGTTTGTACTCTAACGATACTTATCTAACAGGGTGTTTTTTTTGGTGTGCTATTAATACTTTTATTGCGAGGGGAAGAGTAATGTGGACTATTGACCCCATTGCTAGAAATGTACCATGTCAGTTTAACCTCCACGGGGTTCCTCATGGGAACAATCATGATAAATTCTTAGAGAATTTGTCAACAAGGGCATAACTGCATTCGTGCGCGCGCTCGTTAGCGCAGACGGGTGCATCTTTCTATTATCTTATATATAAAATTCTCGTGTCACAGTTTTCGTTCCCATACTTCTCCGAAACGGCTTGACCGATTCTAATGAAATTTTGTGAGCGTATTGAGTAGGTATGAGAATCAGCAAACATCTATTTTTCATCCCCCTAAATGTTAGGGGTAGTCCACCCCTAAATTTTATTTTTTAGACAAAATTTTTAGTTTCTATTTTTTTATGATACAATTTACAAAAATACATACAATCCTAAATTTTCACCCTCCTATCATCAACCCCTATTTTTTATAGCGTTATTAATTTATATTGCAAAACGACGTTTGCCGGGACAGCTAGTAATTCATTAAAAAAATACTTTTATTGCATATTTATTTATTTGAAAGTATGTACACACAAAGGTCTGGAAGTTCTTTAAATATGTTCAATACATAAACGAGTTGGACTAACCTCGACATTGTCTGGAAGGTTTATGATTTCGTTCTGCATCTCGGCCGCCTTCTTCATGTACTGCCCGATTAACGTCGCGTTGTCCTTCTCCAAACTGGTAACATATAATATATTTTTTCTTTTACTCCTATATATATTTAATAGATAGAATGAAAAGGGGGAATTGAGTTGAGGAGTTGGTAATGTAGAATCATTATTCCACAACTAACAATGTATGGTATATTGTTAATTATACCATACATTATGCATATCAGGTATCTATGTACAAGTGTACATTGTATGGAAGTTTTTCATTTTTGAAGCTAGAATGATTAAACTTTTTTAAGTGTTTTATGCTATCTAAGGTCACTTGTCCTGTGCTATCACAATGACTGCGTAGCGGTATCTATGTTGATTATCGCATGCCTTTTACTTGTTATTAAGTAATTATTTATATAAAAAAATCTACTCAAAAGAGCAATAAACAAGTTTCTTGCTCATTCTTGTAATGAATCTGCGTTCTGAATGAGTGGCAGAATAAAAGATGTGACTATTATAAAAATGTATCGAGTTTATATGAATAAAGATTATTTCTATTTCACTACATGGCGGTACATCACAGGCACAGCCACACCACAGGTGTCGAGGCGTCGAATCGTACTCACGTGTCGAGCTTCCTCTGCAGCGTCTCGCGGTGCACGGTGAGGTCCGTGACGCGGAGCAACACCCGCTGCTGCGCGGCGGCGGCGGCGGCCTCGCGCTCGGCGAGCGCCGCCCGGGCGGCCCCCAGCGCAGCACGCAGCGCCGACAGCGACCCCGCCGCCGCCGCGCGCCCCGCCGCCCACGCACGCGCGCTCTCGTCCTGCAGCGCGCGCACGCCCTCCAGCTCCTCAGTGGCCTGCACACACACATACACACACACACGTCACCAGCCTCTACACGCGCGCTCTCGTCCTGCAGCGCGCGACCTCCAGCTCCTCAGTGGCCTGCACACACACACATACACACACACACGTCACCAGCCTCAACACGCGCGCTCTCGTCCTCCAGCGCGCGCACGCCCTCCAGCTCCTCAGTGGCCTGCACACACACACATACACACACACACGTCACCAGCCTCTACACGCGCGCTCTCGTCCTGCAAAAAAATACTCCTCAGTGGCCTGCACACACACACATACACACACACACGTCACCAGCCTCTACACGCGCGCTCTCGTCATCCAGCGCGCGCACGCCCTCCAGCTCCTCAGTGGCCTGCACACACACATACACACACACACGTCACCAGCCTCTACACGCGCGCTCTCGTCCTGCAGCGCGCGCACGCCCTCCAGCTCCTCAGTGGCCTGCACACACACACACACACACACACATACACACACACACGTCACCAGCCTCTACACGCGCGCTCTCGTCCTGCAGCGCGCGCAACCTCCAATCCTCAGTGGCCTGCACACACACACATACACACACACACGTCACCAGCCTCTACACGCTCGCTCTCGTCCTGCAGCGCGCGCGCGCCCTCCAGCTCCTCAGTGGCCAGGACACACACAAACACACACACACGTCACCAGCCTCTACACGCGCGCTCTCGTCCTGCAGCGCGCGCACGCCCTCCAGCTCCTCAGTGGCCTGCACACACACACACACAAACACACGTCACCAGCCTCTACACGCGCGCTCTCGTCCTGCAGCGCGCGCACGCCCTCCAGCTCCTCAGTGGCCTGCACACACACACACACACATACACACACACACGTCACCAGCCTCTACACGCACGCTCTCGTCCTGCAGCGCGCGCACGCCCTCCAGCTCCTCAGTGGCCTGCACACACACACACACACACATACACACACACACGTCACCAGCCTCTACACGCGCGCTCTCACTGCAGCGCGCGCACCCTCCAGCTCCTCAGTGGACACACACACACACACATACACACACACACGTCACCAGCCTCTACACGCGCGCTCTCGTCCTGCAGCGCGCGCACGCCCTCCAGCTCCTCAGTGGCCTGCACACACACATACACACACACACGTCACCAGCCTCTACACGCGCGCTCTCGTCCTGCAGCGCGCGCACGCCCTCCAGCTCCTCAGTGGCCTGCACACACACACATACACACACACACGTCACCAGCCTCTACACGCGCGCTCTCGTCCTGCAGCGCGCGCTCGCCCTCCAGCTCCTCTGTGGCCTGCACACACACATACCACACACACGTCACCAGCCTCTACACGCGCGCTCTCGTCCTGCAGCGCGCGCACGCCCTCCAGCTCCTCAGTGGCCTGCACACACACACACACACACACACGTCACCAGCCTCCACGCGCGCTCTCGTCCTGCAGCGCGCGCACGCCCTCCAGCTCCTCAGTGGCCTGCACACACACACACACACACACACGTCACACTAAGACACACACACACAGCCAGCGATAGCGCCGGAGATCTGCGCGGCTCGCGGCGCACACACACACACACACGTCACCAGCCTCTACACGCACGCTCTCGTCCTGCAGCGCGCGCACGCCCTCCAGCTCCTCAGTGGCCTGCACACACACAAACACACACACACGTCACCAGCCGCTACACGCGCGCTCTCTACCTGCAGCGCGCGCACGCCCTCCAGCTCCTCAGTGGCCTGCACACACACACATACACACACACACGTCACCAGCCTCTACACGCGCGCTCTCGTCCTGCAGCGCGCGCACGCCCTCCAGCTCCTCAGTGGCCTGCACACACACACACACACACATACACACACACACGTCACCAGCCTCTACACGCGCGCTCTCGTCCTGCAGCGCGCGCACGCCCTCCAGCTCCTCAGTGGCCTGCACACACACACACACACACACACACACACACGTCACCAGCCTCTACACGCGCGCTCTCGTCCTGCAGCGCGCGCACGCCCTCCAGCTCCTCAGTGGCCTGCACACACACACATACACACACACACGTCACCAGCCTCTACACGCGCGCTCTCGTCCTGCAGCGCGCGCACGCCCTCCAGCTCCTCAGTGGCCTGCACACACACACATACACACACACACGTCACCAGCCTCTACACGCGCGCTCTCGTCCTGCAGCGCGCGCACGCCCTCCAGCTCCTCAGTGGCCTGCACACACACACACACACACATACACACACACACGTCACCAGCCTCTACACGCGCGCTCTCGTCCTGCAGCGCGCGCACGCCCTCCAGCTCCTCAGTGGCCTGCACACACACACACACACACACACACGTCACCAGCCTCTACACGCGCGCTCTCGTCCTGCAGCGCGCGCACGCCCTCCAGCTCCTCAGTGGCCTGCACACACACAGACACACACACACGTCACCCGCCTCTACACGCGCGCTCTCGTCCTGCAGCGCGCGCACGCCCTCCAGCTCCTCAGTGGCCTGCACACACACACACACACACATACACACACACACGTCACCAGCCTCTACACGCGCGCTCTCGTCCTGCAGCGCGCGCACGCCCTCCAGCTCCTCAGTGGCCTGCACACACACACACACACACACACGTCACCAGCCTCTACACGCGCGCTCTCGTCCGCAGCGCGCGCGCGCGCTCCTCAGTGGCCTGCACACACACACATACACACACACACGTCACCAGCCTCTACACGCGCGCTCTCGTCCTGCAGCGCGCGCACGCCCTCCAGCTCCTCAGTGGCCTGCACACACACACAGACACACACACACGTCACCAGCCTCGACACGCGCGCTCTCGTCCTGCAGCGCGCGCACGCCCTCCAGCTCCTCAGTGGCCTGCACACACACATACACACACACACGTCACCAGCCTCTACACGCGCGCTCTCGTCCTGCAGCGCGCGCACGCCCTCCAGCTCCTCAGTGGCCTGCACACGGTACCTGACTTTACTCATGCGCTCTTTCATAATGAGCATGTAAATAGCTGCCTTTTCACGTACGCTCTGTTACGAGCAAATCTGCTTTCACGCAATAAAAAATGAGTACTTTTATACGTACGCAAATCTGTTTTCACGCGGAAAAGAATGACCATACAAATAGCTGCCTTTACACGTACGATATGTCACGAGTAAATCTACATTCACGTGGGAAAGAATGACCATACAAAAAGCTGCCCTTACACGTACGATCTGTCACGAGTAAATCTACATTCACGTGGGAAAGAATGACCATACAAAAAGCTGCCCTTACACGTACGATCTGTCACGAGTAAATCTACATTCACGTGAGAAGGAATGTCCATACAAATAGCTACCTTTACACGTACGATCTGTCACGAGTAAATCTATATTCATGTGGGAAAGAATGACCATAGAAATAGCTGTCTTTACACCTACGATCTGTCACGAGTAAATCTATATTCATGTGGGAAAGAATGACCATAGAAATAGCTGTCTTTACACCTACGATCTGTCACGAGTAAATCTACATTCACGTGGGAAAGAATGACCATACAAAAAGCTGCCTTTACACGTACGATCTGTCACGAGTAAATCTACATTCACGTGGGAATGAATGAGCATGTAAAAAACTGCCTTTGCATGTACGCTGTCACGAGCAAATCTGCTTTCACGCACGCAAAATAAGACAGTAAATAGCTAATACACTATTTCACACGGGAATCAGTTTTCACGCAGAAAAGAATGTGCATCTGCATTAGCTGCATTTAGACGTACGCTCTGTCACGAATAAATCTGCTTTGACGCGATAAGGAATGACCATGCAAATAGCTACCTTTAGACGGCACGTTCCATCACGTGCGATGATTCAATGGAGTGATTATATTTTAAAAAATCACTATTTCGCGCCTTTTAACGCGTATGTCTCAAGTCATTTCACTTTCTTTTATTTTTTCCAATGACACGTTTACGATTTTTAAATATCAAGAACTACATCATCATCATCATCTGCTTCCTTATCCCATTTATTTGTGGTCGGCGTAATATGTTTTTCGCTTCCATTCATCCCTGTTCGCAGTCATCGCGTTATTTACTTCCTTTCTTACCATATCATCTTTCACACAGTCCATCCATTTCTTTTTCGGTCTTCCTCTGCCCTTATAAATATCAAGAACTACAATGCTAGTTAATTATTACAAAGACGCTAAAGTTGACGTTTGAAGGACGTTTGATGCGGCGCGCGCGGTATTTCTCGTTCTTTATGCATCCATTTCTTTTATCGTCCTCTCCCTTTCCATCCATCCATCTGATCAAGGCATGAACAGCGAGCGCGATGATGCCCCCGGGGAGGCCCGGGGAGGCCCGGGGAGGCCCGGGGGCGCGGGGCGTCGGATAATATAGCGCCGCTGGCCGCTCACGGCCGCACACTGATTTTTAACGCCGTATCAACCGCACGCGCATCTTTAGTTTATTTTCATAGCGTTCCGTACTATTAACGTCGGGCTAAAGTATTGTAATAGTAATAAACGCATTGGAGAATATATAACAGTCCACTTTTTCACTGCCTGACGCCAACACGAAATTCATGTTAAACACTTTCTTTCTTCATGATCTGATTAGCCATATAGTAATACCATTTGTCCGGCAATAAATAAATATAATAATTGTGTTACCAGTTTGAGGGCGCGGTCGAGGGTCGTGGCTCGGTCGTTAGCTGCTTCGGCAGCCGCTTGCTCGGACACCAGTTGCTTCTCGTAGTTGGCGCACATGTCGCACTGACGACTCGAGTCTGTACCACATACCACCGATCATAACATCATATTATTTATTTACTATTTAAAAATGTAATTAAATAAAAAACAATGTGGATATATTATGTGGAAAAATGAGTACCATCATAGGGGTGTGGCTATTTACATTATATACTAGCTTTTGCCCGCGGCTTCGCTCGCGTTAAGAAGTATTACTATTAGGTATAGTTTTTGCGGCTTTACAGTACTTTTATACAAACTTTCATCACCTATTTTATCCCCTTAGGGGTGGAATTTATCAAAATCCTTTCTTAGCGGATGCCTACGTCATAACATCTACCTGCATGCCAAATTTCAGCCCGATCCGTCCAGTGGTTTGAGCTGTGCGTTGATAGATCACTATGTCAGTCACCTTTGAGTTATATATATATTTAGATATTGATGAAGTATTTTTTTTTATACCACGTAGGTGGCAAACAAGCATACGGCCCGTCTGATGGTAAACGGTTACCGTAGCCTATGGACGCCTGAAACACCAGGGGTGTCACATGAGCGTTGCTGACCCTTAATATTTACAATTGATATAGAGAAGAAAGAGAAAGGAAAAGAAAACCTATAAATCTAATATCATATTTATATTTTTAGTATACCTTTAGTAAGGTGTTATTAGAAAACCACTAACCAACTTCGGTAGAAGGTTTCTCTCCGCCAGAACCAAGAGTCGCTGGGCTACTGCACGCTGTGGATTTCACTTTTTGCTGAAAAATAAATAACAGACTGTTTCAATAAAGTAAACAAAAGTATCGAAAGGCCAAAAAATATATAAATATCTAATAAATAACTCTGGATAATTAACAGCGCCATCTAGTCCCACCGTAAGCAGAGCTCGTGTTATAGGTACTTGACAACTGATATAAATAGATTATACATAGATTTTTTTTCAAATACATACATAATATACATAGAAAACACCCAGACAAATACAAACAATCATACTCATGAATATAAATGTTTGTGCCGTGCGAGGAATCGAACCCACGACCATCGGAATTAAATCAGTGTGCTAAACTACTACACCACCGAGGCCGTTCAACTCTAATATAGTTGTGTAGAGATTATTATGGGGAATTTAATTTTTCCATTCATACCATTACATAGTATAAAACAAAGTCGCTGTCGCTGTCTGTCCGTCCCTATGTATGCTTAAAATCTTTAAAACTACGCAACGGATTTTGAAGCGGTTTTCTTTAATAGATAGAGTGATTTAAGAGGAAGGTTTATATGTATAACTAACTTTTGCCCGCGGCTTCGCTCGCGTTAATTAATTTATTAGGCGTGGAATTTATCAAAATCCTTTCTTAAGGGATGCCTACGTCATAGTAGCTTTATGCATATATGTTTAAAATTGACAAAGTTTCATACAAACTTTCATCCCCTATTATAAGCCCTTGGGGGTAGATATAATCAAAATCCTTTCTTAGCGGATGCCTACGTCATAACATCTACCTGCATGCCAAATTTCAGCCCGATCCGTCCAGTGGTTTGGGCTGTGTGTTGATAGATCGCTACGTCAGTCACCTTTGAGTTATATATATTTAGATATATATGTACAACCGAGCAAAGCCGGGGTGGGTAGCTAGTCATGTATAAATAAGAAAAAGGATATGTTGATATACTTCCTTTCCTATACGCAACTCTATAAACATGTATGGACATCTCACCAGCGCTTCCTGCAGCTGGCAGTCGGTGTCTCGCAGCTTGGCTTTCAGCGCCACGATCTCGTCATTCAGCGGCTGAATTATTGACTGCATCAGCTCACTATCTTCTGTGAACTGGCAATACAAAATGAATATCTTATATATAAAATTCTCGTGTCACAGTTTTCGTTCCCCTACTCCTCGGAAACCGCTTGACCGATTCTCATGAAATTTTGTGAGCGTATTGAGTAGGTCTGAGAATCGGCCAACATCTATTTTTCATCCTCCTAAATGTTAGGGGTAGTCCAACCCTAATTTTTTTTTTATTTTAAGGCAAAACAACGTTTGCCGGGACAGCTAGTAATTAGTATATTTATACAGAGCACCCGGTTATCCGACAAACATTTTGCAGAGCAATGTCGGACTATCGAATTTATAGTGTGGTGTTTTCTGACAGAATAGGCTGTAATTTTGGGTCTATTTTGAAGATTCAAGATTCTTTACTTGTAAAACATGCGTGATTACATAAGTAGATGATATACATACAAGGAATTTGTCCGACATGTTTAGCCTAGATGGCATACAATATATTTAAATGCTACAATAAAATATTAAATTTAAATGTTAAACAATAATAAAAAAGAATGATATTATGACATCATTCTTTACAAAAACTACAAGTATCATCTTAAGGGTGATTTATTAAATTGACACACGTTTCGACTTGTTAATTATTTAAAAGAGCAACACACAAGTTTCTTGCTCGTTCTTCTTGTGATGAGACAGCTTTCCGAGCGAGCGATAGATGAAAAAAAATTATGACTATTCAAAAGTGACTATTTAAAAAAAAATTAAATTAAGTTTATTTTAATTAAATCTATGTTAGTGGAGACGTAAACTGGTGGAAGGTCTCAAGTGCTGACAGAAATATTACAAGTGTAGGCACAATATAAATTAAGTTTATTTGAATTAAATCTATGTCAGTGGAGACGTGTCAAGTGTTGACAGAAATATTACAAGTGTAGGCACAATATAAATTAAGTTTATTTGAATTAAATCTATGTCAGTGGAGACGTGTCAAGTGTTGACAGAAATATTACAAGTGTAGGCACAATATAAATTAAGTTTATTTGAATTAAATCTATGTCAGTGGAGACGTGTCAAGTGTTGACAGAAATATTACAAGTGTAGGCACAATATAAATTAAGTTTATTTGAATTAAATCTATGTCAGTGGAGACGTGTCAAGTGTTGACAGAAATATTACAAGTGTAGGCACAATATAAATTAAGTTTATTTGAATTAAATCTATGTCAGTGGAGACGTGTCAAGTGTTGACAGAAATATTACAAGTGTAGGCACAATATAAATTAAGTTTATTTGAATTAAATCTATGTCAGTGGAGACGTGTCAAGTGTTGACAGAAATATTACAAGTGTAGGCACAATATAAATTAAGTTTATTTGAATTAAATCTATGTGAGTGGAGACGTGTCAAGTGTTGACAGAAATATTACAAGTATAGGCACAATATAAATTAAGTTTATTTGAATTAAATCTATGTCAGTGGAGACGTGTCAAGTGTTGACAGAAATATTACAAGTGTAGGCACAATATAAATTAAGTTTATTTTAATTAAATCTATGTTAGTGGAGACGTGTCAAGTGTTGACAGAAATATTACAAGTACATTATAGCACAATATAAATTAAGTTTATTTTAATTAAATCTATGTTAGTGGAGACGTGTCAAGTGTTGACAGAAATATTACAAGTACATTACAGCACAATATAAATAAAAAAGTTTACCTTCTTAGCGGGCTGGTCTGCTTCCGCGTCCGCTCCTAACTTGCGTGCCAGCGAGCGCACGAACGTCGCCGGGGCCAGCGACATCTCCTGCCACACACCGCGAGCGGTTATATCACGAAAATTTACGTACATAACACTATTATTGTTACTAGTGATCTATCACTGGTCCAAATTCGACCAAAAATTAATCTATACATCTATACATATAAATAAAATTGGAGTGTCTGTTTGTATAATTACCGTTTTTTTACTACACGCATATGAATATAAATACGGTACATACACCAAAATAACATTTTTTTAAATAGTTGTCTGTCTGTCTGTTTGTTCCGGCTAACCTCTGAAATGACTGGCCCGATTTTGACGGAACTTTTATTGGCAGGTAGCTAAACTGAAGCGAAAGAAGTAACACTATAACAAAACTGAAGCTATAGAAGTAACATTATAACAAAACTTGCATGCAGTGAAAGAACTAGGGTACTATTGCATATTACACGTGTAGTTCTCACTCGAATGGCATACAGCACCATTAGGGTTGCCAACCATACTTTATAACAACGTATCCTACTTTATTTTTGGTAATTATACTCTTACATACAAATAAAGTATGCAAAAATACTTTATTTTCAACCTTCACTGTGATGCGTAAAACAAAATACTTATTATGGGTACTTAACGATTTATAATTACTGAACGAAATGTTAGATGTCAATTGTGAGTTGTGACATTTGTCACAGCTCTAGTGTTAAAAGCACACAAAAATACGTTTTTAAAGCAATAAAAACATGAAATTTGATGAATACTTTTTTTTTCCTAATACTTTAGGTATTTCTTGCCTATCCAAAAACTGCTTTGGTATACGTTTTTTTTTTGTCAAAAAAAGTTGGCAACCCTAAGCACCATACCACTCCATAAAGTGACTATAGGGGACAGCACAGTCCTGCGACTTATGTACAAGATATCATGTTTTTATGGATCACAGTTTTTTTGTAAAAAATAGCTTTAAGTGTTAAACGATAAGGGTGCTTTTTGTAAAGCACATTTACATACAGCGTTCTCTTTGTAATTATTTTATACTAGCTACTCGCCCCGGCTTCGCCGGGGTGTACATGTATTATACATATAAACCTTCCTCTTGAATCACTCTATCTATTAAAAAAACCGCTTCAAAATCCGTTGCGTAGTTTTAAAGATTTAAGCATACATAGGGACAAACAGCGACAGCGGCTTTGTTTTATACTATGTAATGATTACTGTATGCTATCATTCTAATATAGAGTTGCAAACCGTCCTGTTTTCCCAGGACATGTCCTAGTTTTTGTAGTGTCCTAGGAAGCTCTGAATAGTTATTGGACAGCGTCCTGGGTGTTTAAAATAGGCGCCTCTCTTAATTACTCTACATTACAATGCAGTTAATTCGATAGAGCCACTGTAGGGGACAGTATGGTTATCGGATTGTTCACAAGATGGCAATAATAATGACAAACGTGGATGGCTATAGTTGTCCACGCACACATAGGTTACAACCTACACAAGTACACAATGTAAATAAACTGGTTTTAAAAAATCAATTGAGTTTCTTTTCAGTTCTTCTCAAATATAGATCCTATATACCGAACTGGACGGCAAGGAAAAAATTAAAATTATAATGTAAACATTTGACGTTCATAAGCGGCTAAAATGTCCTACATGAATAAATGATTTTGAATTTTAATTTATGTACGTAAATTTTTAAAATCTGTTGTGGAAACGTCATGTGAAGCTTTAAATGTTATGTTAAAAGAAATATTTCTGATTAAACAACTGAATCTCTAAACAACTGAATCTGTATCCGTCTTCTGGAAGGACGGTTGGGTTTTTCCCGACCACTACACTAATACAAAAAATTACGTTAATAGGCGGTTAAAATGTTTTACATAAATAAACGAGTATTTTTTTTTTGTGGATGATAATGGAATGGTGCACCCGTCTGCGCTAACGGTTTACCAGTGCAGGATGATAAGATGAGCATGAGATCAGGTCAGTTAGCCCATCGTGACAAATTCACCAGGAATTTAACACGATGGTTTCCAGGGGGAACCGCGTGGAGGTCGACCTGACAAGGTACATTGCTAGCAATGGGGTTATCAATCTACATTACTAACAATCCCCTTCCCCCAATAAATGAGGATTGCTTGTACTAAGTTCGGTCGACCTCTACTCGGCCTCCCCTGGAAACGATCCTTGTTAATTAATTACCATGGGCCAACTGCAGTGATCTTTATGACAGACATATGCACTATTATCATTATTCACCATAATCATTATGCACCTTTAAAAAACTATACAAGAATTATCTATGTACTATTTAACCTATAAATCTTACGGCAAAGTAGTTGCATATATATGTTTAATGTTTATATTTATTAATGTTATTTTATTCTATTTTGTTATTTCTAGTATATGTAATTGGTTTGTATTTATTAGTTGTAATTTTGTTTTAATTATTATCATTATTAATATTAATATTTTAAATAGTGCATCTCTCTCCCCCCCTTTCATATATATATATATATATATATATTCCTCGTTTTGGTGCCACTGAAAACCAGCTGTATGTTCACCTAGGACATACATTAAAGCTGATTGGAGCCATTTCAGTGCATTTTTGGATGTAAAAAATGATTATTTTTAATTATCTACACGGTAAATTAAGTTTTTTTTTATAACACAGGGGACAAACGAGTATGCGGCTCACCTGATGGTAAGTAATTACCGCCGCCCATGAGCACCCGCAACACCAGGGGAATTTCAAGTACGTTGTCGGCCTTTTAAAAAGGAATAAGCTCTTTTCTTGAAGGTTTCAATATCGTATCAGTTCAGAAATACCATTGCTGGAAGGCTTGTGCGTGGCAAAAAGTTTCTAGAAAACCGCACTGTGGAAGACCGCCATTCATCCAGATGATCAGGATGGTATTTCAGATCATTAAGTTAAGTTAAGTTTAATTATAATCAAATCATCAAATTAAGTTTAATTATATGGACATTTTATTTGCTGTTTATTTTTTTCGTTTGTTGTTTACATTGTATTTTTTACATTGCACTGAATAAAATATTTTTCTTTCTCTTTCTTTCCATTACATTATCATCCATAAAAAATCATATTAATTTATTTGAAAAATATACTACTTCGATATCAAAAAGTCGCTAGTCTGCGTAAGACCTTACAAGTAAGATACCCTGGGGTTCTAGATAAGGTGTTCCAGTAAAAACTTGTGTCTACCGCACGGCTGTAAACGAGTACGTATTGCTGATACCGTTTCCGCTGATAAGGCATACAACCAACTTAAGTGGTTCATATTTAATGTATTGGTGTTGTCGTTTAACCTCCCTTTTCATAAAATCCTATATTAATTTAATCCTAAATTTATTACTAACTGTTCCCTTAGACTTCCATCCGCATGGAATTTAACTTTATTATTCTAATATATATATATATATTTTAATTTAAAGCCTAAGTTACACCTTATTACATCACTTAAAAAGTTTGCAAAAAAGTCCCGACAAAAGCGGTACAGCCATTTCAGAGAATAGCCGGATCAAACAGACAGACAGACAGACAAAAATTGTAAAAATGTTATTTTGGTACCGTATATTATTCATATGCATGTAGTAAAAAAACGTGTATTTCAATATTACCAACAGACACTCCAATTTTATTTATATGTATAGATTTATCATTTAAAAAATATAAATAATAAATAATTCTCGACAATTAACACAGCGCCATCTAGTCCCAAGGTAAGCGGAACTTATGTTATGAGCACTAGACAACTGATATAAATAGTAGGTATATATTTTTTGTAAATACATACATAATATATATAGAAAATACCCAGACCGATACAAATAATTCATACTCATGAATACAAATGTTTGTATCGTGCGCGGAATCGAATGCTGTTGCCCGCAGGTGGCCGGTACAGCTTCACCGGACTATAGGGGGCGAGTGCAGATGGCACTCCAAACCAAGGAAGGACTTATGGAGCGGCTGAAGGCCAATTCCTGCCTGACGGATACGACTTTAGTCTGAGGGCACCGTTAGGGTTCGAACCTCGGCTCAAGCCGTCGTAATTTCGATCCCCGTTTGAATTAGACGGGGGATCGACCGGGGGAGCAATGACCAGTAGATATAAACTTCATTATTTTGATGTTCAGGGTTAAGCCGCGTACCTGCTGCTGCCGTTGCTGGTTGAGCTGGTTGAGCTGGTGGATCTGCTGCTCCAACTCCAGGTTTCTGGCGCGCAGCCGCCGCAACTCCTCGGAGCCCGATGACGACGCCTCCAGGGTTTCTGGAATGACATCAAATATCTTTGTTGTGGATCATAATAATAATAATAATCTCAGGACAATTCACACAGCGCCATCTAGTTCCAAATTAAGCTAGCTAAAGCTTGTGTTTCGGGTACTAGATAACTGATACAAATACATAGATAATTTTTTTTGCCCATAAACACGTTAAAGACTGCATGCCCACCGGTGGGTCACTCCGCAACGAAAGTAAAGTTACACGTTGGGACCGGTTGACCATTCGTGGGCACTTTAATTGAAATAAATCTAGGAGTTAAATACTAAAGACATATTTTAAAAATAATATATGTAACTAGCTGTACGCGCGACTTCGTCAGCGTGAAATTTTGCAATATTACTTTATTTTTCTACAACATAATAGAATAGAAAATCATTTATTCAAATAAACTTAATTTAAGCACTTTTGAACAAAATATTTTTTCTAAAATAATGGTAGCCTAAGTTACTCTTTATTACATCAGCTACATGCCAAAAAAGTCCCGTTAAAATTGGTCCAGCCATTTCAGAGATTAGCCGAAACAAACAGACAGACAGACAAAGATTTTAAAAAATGTTATTTTGGTGTATGTACCGTATTTATATTCATATGCGTGTAGTAAAAAACGGTTATATCAATATTACAAACAGACACTCCGATTTTATTTATATGTATAGAGTATTATTACCTTGCCTTCTCCATAAGGAACAAAACATGGGAGTATCAGAGTGGTAAATACTTCACAATTAACAATGTAAATATTAACTAATATGGATCGAGGAAAACGAACAGCAATCATAAATTAACGGCGCTGGAAACGCGTTATTTCGCAGTGAACATATCTATATTAATAAAAAAAATTAAAGTGTATGTTTGTAATTTCAAATCAAAGCTTGTTACTAAATACATATGGATAATAAATTTAATATTAAAAAAAATATCTGCCTGTCTGTTCTTGTTAATCTCTGAAGGGATTTTGACGGGACTTTTGAGCGATTTCTATGTTGATTATCGCATGCCTCTTACTTGTTATACTGTACCTATTTATATAAAAAACATCTATTAAAAAGAGCAACAAACAAGTTTCTTGCTCATTCTTCTTGTAATGAATCTGCATTCCGAATGAATGGTATAATCAAAATATGACTATTCAAACTAAAATGTGTTAGTTAAACTAGACTAAAAGTGCTTGTAATGAGTTTATTTCAATAAAGATTATTTCTATTTCTTTCACTCGCAGATAGCTTATGTTATAAGTAGGTACTTAGGCTATTTTACTTTAAAAAAATTAATCATTTTAATAAAATAAAAGATTTAATTTCGACGCAGTTCATTTCCGTCTCGAATAAAAGCTAATCTTAATATATAAAAATTACGTGTCACGTTGTTTGTCCGCGATGGACGTCTAAACTGCTGAACCAATTGCAAATTTGATTTACACATTGTGCGCAATTTTATCTAACTTGAAAGAGAGGATAGCTTATATGTCAATTTATAGTCGCAACATTATTTTATTCAAGAACCTTAGCCACAGCAACGCGTGGCCGTTTCTGTTGGTATATATTATTATATATATAAACCTGAAGAGTTTGTGTTTTTAAGTTGAACGCTCAATCTTAGGAACTAAATATTCTATAACCCATTTACCGAGGAAGGCTATAGACTACATAATATCACGCTACAACAAATAGGAGAGGAGCAGCAATGAAAAATGTTGAAACACGGGGAAAATGTGTCGGAGTGACGCAGCCGAAGTTGCGCGGGTCAACTAGTGTTTGATTTGGTGTGTTAATTAATTTTTATCGTTTCGCCGTTATCGAAATGATTAATATCCTAATATACAAGATTATGTAAAGGGTACCAAGCCAGGCAACGTAAAATTAAACTATATATACCTGGAAATAGGGTGGAAATTATAAAATAAACTAAACTAGATGAAAACCCGTTCGCTCGGGTGAAATGTGGGTAGATATTTCTGTAGTCATCGGTTCTCATGGAATATTAAAAGTAAGCAAGGCATAGATTTGTAAAGCTTCGTTCATTGTGTTTAATAAATATAGTAAATAAAAAGTGCAAAAGTTTTTATACAAATAATTTTTATTTAAAAAAGTTGTAAAAAGTGAAACAAATTAATAAAAAAAATTGCCAAATTTGTCTCGCAATCGGCCAATTTCAAAGAAAAAACGCATACTCTTTTATCATAAAAAAGTGTCAAAAACAATATTTTCGCGAAACGACAACGACCGAAGAAAGATGGCGACTGCGGTTTGTTTGTCAGTGTCATTAGAATTTTATATTTTGCAAATCAATATTTTTTTATGTTTTTTATTTAAAACGTTGACGAAATTATTAATATAAGTTGGGCAAACTTTGAACATTGAAGATATAGTATTAGTAACGCTATTAAAAAATAAAAATCGGTGGTAGAAGAGTAAAGATTTAGAGTATTTTTTAAAACGACATCGTAAAAAGACTATGAAATTATCAAAAACAATATTTTGGGTGTGTCACTCTTATCATTTAGGGGTATAAAAATAAATAACACCCTATTCTCAGGTCAGCTCCGCTCCTATTGGACGTAGCGTGATGTTATATAGCCTGTACCTTGCTTGATAAATGTGCTATCAAACACTATAAGAAATTCGAATTAAAAAATCATTTATTCATGTAGGACATTTTAGCCGCTTATGAATGTATTTTTTTTTTATATTATACATTTTTCCCTAACGTCCAGTTCATACAGATTCAATTAAGAAGAACTGGCAAGCAACTCAATTTAATTTCTTTTTTCTTAAAGCCAGTTTATTTACATTGTGTAGGTTCTTGTGCAGGTGTCATAGTTATAGGTATTGAATGAAAATTCCGTGCAACAACTATTGCCATGCACGCTCGTCGTTCAAGTAATCGTTTAGTGAGTATAGGCTTTGCTCAATAATTATGATTTAACACATGTTTTCAATCGTTTCTGAATCGGAGAGATATTACCGTTTAGTGAGCAGGCTTTGTTCAATAAGGATGATTTAACAGATGTTTTGAATCGTTTCTGAATCGGAGAGATATTACACTCTACAACTACACAAACTCATAAACATTACCACCGGTGCCCTAGTTGATCCCCGGTCCAAATCAAACGGGGATCGATACTACGACGGCTTGAACCGCGGTTCAAACCCCTATAGTGCCCTCAGACTAAAGTCGTATCCGTCAGGCGGGAGTTGGCCTTCAGCCGTTCCATAAGTCCTTCCGCGTTTGGAGTGCCATCTGCACTCGTCCCCTATCGTCCGGCGAAGCTGTAAAGGCCATTTGCGGTCGACAACTTTAGAGTAATCCGAAAAAAAAACTTTACATGTTTATAATAGTAATAAAGACGTCTTAGTTCTCTAAAATGCTAACGCATAAGTATCACGTTTATTACATGATAACGTGATGTCTATCTTGTTTTTTTTTTACCACGTAGGTGGCAAAAAGCATACGGCCCATCTGATGGTAAACGACTACCGTAGCGTATGGACGCCTGAAACATAATGTCATTGCAACTACATAAAAAAGTGGATTTTAGCAACAATGTAAATACTGACCACTGACAAGCAGCTGCAAGTTTTGTATCTCCGACTTCTGGTTGTGTGCGAGGGTCTCCAGCTGTTGCAGCTCGTCCCGCAAGCCCACCACCTCCGACTCCAGCTGCTGCTTGTCTTGAGACATCTTTCGCATGTCCTCTGCAATCACAGTACAGTTATAAACTTAACATAACTACAGAATTAATGATGAATTGATTATAAATCTTTGACGGCCTCGATGGTCTAGTGGTTTAGCACTCCGCCTAATTCCAAAGGTCACGGGTTCAATTCCTCACACAATGCTAACGTATCTTCATATGTATTTTATTTAAATTATTAACCGGGTCTTCATATGTATTGTTCTGGGATTTTACTATGTATATTATGTTTTCAAAAAAATCAGGAGCTCAATAAAAATAAATATATCCTGGTAAGATCCATGATTATTCCTAATTGTATATATCCTATGGTATAAATCACAGTCATTCATTCTTCACATGAGCAATAAATGAACATTAAAAAAAATGACAGAGTTTATTTAGTCAGTCTATGGTAGACCACAACGCTTGTGGTAGAATGCTAACATGACCTTGTGATCCCGGCACCAAAAGCAGGGGACACCCTGGGTATTTTAGCTGGTAAGTCTGGCAATACCGTCTACCTCCCCTGGAGGTTCCATGAGGAATTCTCAATGTAGAAAAAAGCTTAGACAATCTATTTAGCCGTTGGACACTACACGGTTATTTTAAGGTTATATACCTTAAAATAACCGTGTAGTACATACACAATCACGAGACAGACATACATTGCACCACAATACAACCTCATGGGGGGAAAAGGGATTGTTAGTAATGTGGACTGATCACACTAGCTAGCAATGTACCATGTTAGGTTGACCTCCATGCAATTCCCCCTGGAAACCTGATAAATTCCTGGTGAATTAGTCACAATAGACTGGACTTAACCTCATGTTCATCCTATCATCCCCCACTGGTTTCCCGCCAGCGTAAACCATTAGCGAAGGCAGGTGCACCATTCCACAATCTTCCATTAAAAAATATATATGTACTAGCAGACCCAGCCACGTGTTGCTGTGTCTAAAGTTCTTCAATAAAATAGTATTGCGCCTATAAATTGAAATATAAGCTATCCTATCTTTCAAGTTGGATCAAATGGCACACAATGTGCAAATCAAATTATGAGGTTTTTTGGAGAGGTATGTAGCAAAAACTATTTGGTTTAATAAATACAGTACTTTGAATTTCATATTATAATATTATTAATATAATTTGAAATTACCTATAATTAGGAACTGTACTTTTATTTAACTTTTTTAGATATTGATTTGATGAAAACCATAATGATAGTCATGATGTACAGACAGTAAATGGAAGTGTTTGTTTGTATTGATAAACATTACTATAGAACTGATTATAAATACTATGATATGTAATAGGATGACCACTAGAACAAATGATTTGTAGCAACACACTTCCATTCTGTCTGTCGACTGTTTAATTACAATCTCCCAAGTTCTCAACAAAGTAGGTCCTAGATCTAAACCCTAAAGGGTGTACATACACCTCTTTAAATTGGTGACCCCGACATGACCCCAATGTGAATTTAAAGAGGTGTGTGTACATGCCCCCCTTTAGAGTTTAAGTTTAGGATCTACTTTGTTGAGAACTTGGGATATTGTAATTAAACAGTCGACAGACAGAATGGAGGTGTGTTGCTATAGATTAAAAAATTTAAACTGCAATAAAATAAATAACAATGGACATTTTGTTTTAGATGTTACATGTACCAAATGAACAAGAATAGTAGCTGGTCATGAGTTATTGTAAAAAGTGGAATAGGAAGTTAATGAGGAACTCCTGGTAGATGCGACTACATTACACTTAGGGTTGCCAACCATACTTTATAATAACATATCCTACTTTATTTTTGGTAATTATACTTTATACTGTTACATACAAATAAAGTATGCAAAACTACTTTATTTTCAACCTTTACTGTGATGCATAAAACAAAATACACAGTATGGGTACTTAACGATTTATAATTACTTACTGAACGAAATGTTAGATGTCAATTGTGAGTTGTGACATATTTTTCCTACTAGTTGGCAACCCTAATTACACTACACAAAGCCAACAACATGCTCCCGAGGGCTCCACCGTCCGAACGAACCTTCTTTCTGCAAAAATAGCTCTTTCATTTTGGCACGCTGTACGTTAAACTCCTCCTCCAACTCCCGCCGCATTTGGTCCGGAGAAGACGTAGTCCTCTCTCCCACGGCCTCGGCTTGAAACAGACATAAAAGTAACGTCTTCCTTCCTCAAGAGCACCGTCAAAGCCAGATTTTGCAAGTTGTGGCGTAAAACACGTACCTTTAGTCATTTCTGCCGTTTCGTTAGACATCTTAGGGAGCCTGCCTTGCAGGCTATTGATTTAATTAAGCTGAATCAAAAAACAGGTACTCTCCTGTTAGCAACATCACAAATCAACACAGAAAAAGAATAGAAAATGTATAAATAATAATAATTTATTTTTTTATCACTAGAATGTGAAATTGTGAATGACTGACTTGTTGATTGTTGACACAGATTGACATTGAGAGTTAGACTGACAGTGAGTCATTTTGTTATTATACGATGGCATAGACAAAGGATCGAACCTATACAGCCTAACAATTTCTGCTAACAGCAGAAAAGTTATGGTAGTGTGCGTACACTTATAATATTTCTATCAACACTCGAGATCTATGTTATCTGGAGAGGTACTAATAGAAGGGCTATTAGTACCTCTCCAGATAACGTGGTGTAAAGTCAGTCTACATTACGACTCCGCATCAAAAGTACGCGTTACTAATAAGCCATGTAGCACGCTATAAAATAAACGTACTAATGTGTAATTAATAGTAAAATTATTTGTGCACTCTTTTTTTTTTTTTTATATTTAATTACATTTTTAGACATATTCGTCCGTGCCTTTTTTAATTTATTTATTTAATTAACAGTTCACTTTTTGTCGTAATTCGGCAATTTTTTTTTTCATTTCCCTATCCCCTTTTTTTTTTTTTTTTTATGACCGGAATACTCACTACCTACATACTACAATCACTACAATAAACAAATAAATTAAGTAGCGTCACCTCATCATATCATATATAACGTTACATTGGCGAGTTGATAACCACCGCTCTATAATAGGATCACTTTATTTTTTTAATACAATGCAAATGTTTTTACGTATATTAACTACATAGATTTATATTTTTTGTTAAAATAAGAAATCTGTGTAAGGAAATATTAAAAATTCGGTGGTTGCAAATTCAAGGATATTTATTTGTACTTTCTACGAATAATCATGATAGTTTTTGAAATCTTTCGTCTTTATCTTTTATGTTCTTTTCTCATATTGGGTGCGTAATATTAACGCATAACTTTTCGTATAGATATTATATTTTATATGCATAATTATAATGTTGTTAATATTTTTAGTGTACTTATACATATAAGTACCTTATATTATATTTTTTATTTTAAGTTTTAATTTATTACAAAAAAAATAATCAACATCGATTAACTTGTTTTCTCCACCTGTGGTGCACGGTGTCCTTTTGGTCAGCACATGTCAAGGAAAAACGAGACAAAGAAAAAACGGCAAAAAATATATTAAAATAAATAACTTTATTTGGTTTAATCTAACTCACATTCAATTTAGTTATAAAACACTTTTAATATTAATACTAGTGTGGTAAACTTAGAGTACCGTATGAGTGTATATGATCATATCATTGTCATGACTGTATTTGTTGTCAATATTACATTAAATTAATATAGAGTAATGAAATAAAACAAAACATATTTATTTCACAATAATAAAGCGCCACCATCTAACATTTAAAAAGGCACAGACATTATCACAGTTTGATATCTATTTTAATAGAATCCATAACAATAAAATATGCATAATATAACAATATATATAATTATATATATTTACAAGACAAATGAAATTATATAAATGCATTCAAACATCATTATAAATTATAGTGCAATGACAAATAAACATTTATCGCTACTAGATACTAGATGGCGCTTACTAAAGTCAGTTTAGCTACTCGCTGCTAGATGTCGCTAGAAGCCTTGTTTGGCGTCTCTGAACTGTCTGCCGTCGGGTAAGTCCTCGAGGCACGGTACTTGGACTAAGTTGAAATAAATATGGCCCATTAGGTGCGATGCGGACGTGTTGGTTGTTTTAAGACAGTCAAAGAGCAAGTCGTCGCAGGTGCAATGAGATTTACTGTACAAGGAGTTGTTGGTGAGGTTGTATCTCTTGGAGAAAGCCCTGACTTTGGTGGGGCAGAGGTCGTGGGTGCGACAGCAGCGGTCGAGTCGCCGGTCGGCGCCGAGGTCATGATAGTCAGCGGCAATGTCACCCGTTCCGCACCATTTTGTACCTGAAAATGATCATCAACAATGAGCATAAGGTACCTAATAAGGTAGGGTTAGACTTTCTCCTTTAAAGTCATTTAATTACCGGTCTAATTATAAAAATAATCTCACAAAGTAATAATACCTCAGGACAATTCACACAGCACCATCTAGTCCCAAGCTAAGTAGAGCTTGTGTTATGGGTACTAGACAACGTTGGCAACCCTAAATCTAGTATAACAATAGGCACTAGATTTAGGGTCGGCTACGCGCAGGTGACACCCTTGGTGTTTCAGACGTCCATAGGCTACGGTAACCATCAGATGGGCCGTATGCTTATTTGCCACCTACATTAAAAATATGTACATAGACATATATATATTTTATAAATACATACATACACGTACTTCTAACAGCGTGCGAGATTCGAACCCACAACCATCAGAAGTAGAGCAGTGTAACCCGCGACCATAGAAGGCAGTGTGCCAAATCGATTGGCCACCGAAACCGTCTTGAATTTACGTTAATATTATAAATCTCTATTGTCTGTTTGAACGCGCTAATCTCAGGAACTACTGGTTCGAATTGAAAAAATATTTTTGTGTTGGATAGTCCATTTGTCGAGGAAGGCTTTAAGCTAAAAGCTTTTTTTAGTTTTTAATTTTTTTTTTTAAATTTCATTTTTGCATAATTTATTAAAAATATATACAACCCAAAACTTTCAATCTGCACCATCCCTATTTTTTAACATATATAATTTATATTGCAACAATCTTAAACTTTCACCCTTCTATCACCAACCACCACCAATTTTTTTTTAATAGCGATTATATTGCAAAACAACGTTTGCATCTGTCAGTCAGTATAGGTATAAATTGGTCTTAATAAAAGAAGGGTTCCTCACCAGGTATGATGCCCTGCAGCAGCGTGAGCGGGCTGCCGCCCAGCAGGCCGGCGTGGGCTCCGCCCGCGTCCAGCCGGGCCCGCGCCCCGCCCCCCGCGCTCCACGCCGCCCCCGCCTCCGCGCCGCCCGCGACCCCACTCTCTTCGATCTCCAAAGACCCTTCAACTCCTTCCACCTGATAACAAGTGACAGATTTATTCATTTATGTCCGGTATCCTATTTTTTTTATTTTTATATTTTTTTAGTATGTAAATTTGAGCGTGTTTGACCGCAATCATACCTTATGTTAAATGATGATGCGGTCTATATATTTATTTATTTATGTCCTGTATTCTATTTTCTAAACGATATATTTTTATATTAATAATAGTTACTTCTAAAAACACAGAGCAACAACGTTTAGCAATCATTACATATGTTCCTAAGTATTTACATAACCTAATTGTACTACTAAGAACCTAAAATTAAAAAGCTTAAAAAAATATAATATGATGACTAAAATACATTATTAAAAGGGGTCCCTTTAGGCAACGTTCCGAAGATACTGCAGCGTTCCCTCTTTTTTTATATTATATTAATTTCTTTATTAAGTAAATTTAAGCTTGTTTGATCGCGTCCTTCATTTTTGAACAGATAATTTTTTAACATTTTACGATTTTTCAGTCCATGAAATATCATAGCATTCGACCGGTTTTTTACAATTATATACATACGCTAGCTGTACACGCGACTTCGTCCGCGTGGAATTTAACTTTACTTTTCTAAAATAAAAGTAGCCTAAGTTATTACGTCAGTCGAGTCAAGTCGATTTTGACGGGACTTGTAATCGTGCAATTCGTCGTGCAATCGTATACGGCTAGTCCCGTATGTAGATAGTTGCTATACAACTGACTGAAACGTTGAATTAAAGTCGCTGATGAGCGAGACAACATACTAATTAAGTCTCGTCATGTTCTCAGGTTTCACTCGCTTCTTTCACTACAGCATTGTCCTGTCACAGACTAATTAAATTGTTCACTGAGCTATGCAGACGATTCTTGGAGTTCAGTATTGTTTGTGTGACGTCGCGCATTGTTTCCCGCTATATGATCTGTAGGTACAACGCAGGGACCGATTTATTATTAGTCAAAGCAGATGAATCTAGGGCCCGATGGGTCAAGCGTATAAAATTTAATCGTAGAGTGAAAGAAAATATATACAAAATTTGTATCTTTTTGTGGATCAATGGGATGGTAGGTGGAGGGAGCCATAAAAAATATACAATAGATACAAAATTTGTATCTTTTTGTGGATCAATGGGATGGTAGGTGGAGGGAGCCATAAAAAATATACAATAGATACAAAATTTGTATCTTTTTGTAGATCAATGGTTTGCAAGGTGTGGGTAGCCATAATTGCGATGCTGTTTAACAAGAAGTTTGTGAAAATCACAAATGAAAATGAAATGAGTCCTACATTTTGTAACTTCACATTTCAATTTTAATATAAAATATACCATTACGAAATGTAAATAGATAGATACACTTTTATTTGCGATAACACACAGTAATATATAAAAAAACAAAATTAGAAGCAGTTACACAAATGTAATTGTGGTCAGTTAATACAATATGGTATTAAAAAAAACATGTGAGTAACGTAGTGTGTGTGCATCGCCCATACGCACAAAAGGCATCACTTCAGTGAATTGTTTGACAGGCTAATCCACTGAAATTTAGATATTGCCCAGGGATATACGCGAGAACGAATATACGTAAGGATATACGTAAGAAAAGGTCAAGCTGGCGTCCAAGAAGCTCGGTGTGCTGAATAGAGCGAGGCGGTACTTCACTGCGAACCAGAGACTTCTATTGTATAAGTCGCAAGTTCGGCCGCACATGGAGTACTGCTCTCATCTTTGGGCAGGAGCACCTGGATCAGCTCGGTCCTTTTGACTCGGTTCAGAGACGTGCTATGAGAATTGTCGATGATCCCAATCTCTCTATACGGTATCGAACCACTTAGCTTGAGGCGAGACTTCGCATCGCTTTGTGTGTTCTACCGAATATACAATGGACTGTGTTCTGATGAATTGTTTGACATGATGCCTACGGCTACCTTTTACCATCGCACCGCTCGCCATCGACAGGGAATTCATCCCCACACGCTGGAACCTAAGTGGTCTCGTACAGTGCGGTTTCAGAGGAGCTTCCTCCCGCGTACACTTAGATTGTGGAATGAACTACCTGCCGAGGTTTTCTCGAGAGACTACAGCATGGGGGTTTTCAAGAAGGGTATATTAAGGTTTCTTAAGGGTCGGCAACGCGCATGTGACACCCCTGGTGTTTCAGGCGTCCATAGGCTACGGTAGCCGTTTACCATCAGATGGGCCGTATGCTTGTTTGCCACCTAAGTGGTATAAAAAAAAAAGAACGCATGTAACAAAACCGCGGCATCTAACCAGCCCTATTACATTATAATAAAAATCAGTGACAATAACTGAAATAGTATAGATATAAAGTATAAAGACCCCCCAACGTGCGTAAGCAAAAATTAACTTCCGATTTTTTTTTATTTCACAAATGACAAAAGTCAAATATAACCAGCAATTTATTTTTTCCGCATCAGCTATAAATGATCTAATAATAAATCAGTTTGCCGAAAAAATGGCAAGGAGAGAGTTTATTTAATTTGAATTATTTGTAAAAATTTAAGAATGAGATGTCAGATAGATAATTATAATGAACAAATATTTTTTTTAATATTATGCATTTTTTTTATAAAATATTTATCAGATATTTTTTTATAATAACGGGGCGCCGCGCCTTGGATACGTACGCTTCTGCTAGCGACTCTACCATGATTACTCCAGCCCTGTCTACACGTACATATCTACATTTCGTACACGACATTCATTTGCAAAAGAAATGTATCACTTTCATTTTATAACCCCTACATGCGAAATGCACTGAATTTGACGACCTCGGTGGTGTAGCGGTTTAGGATACCGCTTTTCTATCGTAGGTCGCGGGTTCCGCGGACCACAAATACAATATTGACCTGTTAACCGAGCGGGACGTATACATACTTCAAACGTCAAACTTTTGTGTTCCCCTCCCATCGATCCCCCGGCCAATTCAAACGGGGATCGATATTACGACGGCCTAAGCCGAGGTTCGAACCCCTAGTTGTGCCCTCAGAGTAAAATCGTATCCGTCAGGCAGGAGTTGGCCTTCAGCCGCTCAATAAGTCCTTCCGGGGGTTTGGAGTGCCATCTGGCCCCTCTGAAGCTGTAAAGGCCAGCTGCGGCCAACAGCATTAGAATAGTCGAAAAAAAAATAACTTTTGTGTACGTGTAGGACATACATATGTATACCTACATTTTTTAAATTTTAATATCTGGAGCGGGTGGAATATTTCATATCAAAAATATATACATTAAATGGTATATGCTACAATTGCCGTCATTCGAAATGTATAATTTTATTTTAGTAATAAAGAATTAATGATAAAAATCATATGTCTTTACGAAATTACATTAAATTATATTATGCTAATGTACTGACGTCCTAGTGAGACAGTGTCCGTTATATGCTGTGTGATAGTTAGAAAAACCGAATACCCCGGTTAACAGGTTAATATTCTTTCTATATATGTTAGTTCTTAAGGTATATATAATGTGGGCTGATATTGTTATATAAATAATATTAAGTTGCCTCAATTAAAATAAATAGTAGATACAGGAAAGCCGAGAGTTTCATACATTACTAAAGCACCCGTGCTAAGCATCATTACATAGTATAAAACAAAGTCGCTGTCGCTGTCTGTCCGTCCCTATATATGCTTAAATCTTTAAAACTACGCAACGGATTTTGAAGCGGTTTTTTTTAATAGATAGAGTGATTCAAGAGGAAGGTTTATATGTATAATACATGTACACCCGGGCGAAGCCGGGGCGAGTAGCTAGTTATATATATATATATATTTGTTAGCTATTCCGTGACATAATGAAGGTCATACAGACGAAGTTTTGTTATTATATATATACAATTACAATTGTAAAGTATTATTTTATGAATATTCATATTTAGGTATGTAGGCACGAAAAATATACTAGTTTCCCATATTTTAAACGTATAATCTAAAACCTTGACAATTATTTCTAACAATATCTCGGATGAATATCATGTTTTTTTGTTATTTCTTTTCTTGTATTAGTTATAAAATACGTGATATAGTTTATGATAGCTAATTACGCAGACCATTGTCTGCTTCATAATTATGTAATTGAAAAATCTGTAATATGTATTTATAGGTTTACAAAAGGAAATGACTAAAGATTGTACGTACAATAATACACTTATTGTTGCGTTACTAAATATTTTTACCCGTAATATGTGTAAACAAAATGATATTTGGTTAACAATGGTGTGGGCGATAAAGGAAACCAGGGAATTGTAGGATATATATATATTGTATATATTATTATAAGAGTATATTATAAAGAAACACTACTAACTAGGGCCAGGAAGGGAAACCGAAAGGAACAATAGATAGCAGTGACAATTTAGAATAGAATTTTGGTATTCGACATATAAAGCATATAAAATAGTTATAGACAAATAAGTGGCCTGTATTCCACAAATGGAACGGCAAAAACTAGACATCACAAAAGTTCTCACGGATATCTTTAAATAAACTACATATTAAATTTTATTATAAGCAGCAATTGTAATTATTTATTATTTGAGACAAAAAATACGTCTATTATTGTTGTCTCATTTTCACAGGTTTTGGTGGTTTTTTTACGCTTTGTGACGTATGCCACACTTACGGGCCAAAACCAAGTACGTGCAGTGTGAGTTAATGTGATTATCATTATTATACCTAAGTTTGCACTGTATGTATGATGATGAAATAGTGGTCCCATCTACGCTAGTGGAGTGTGCTACCAGTGGAAGATGATACTGAGGCAAAATACGCAGTATGTTTTAGCAACGGGACCGCCAGGTCCCATTCATTAGAGAGACGGCGGAAGTTCGGGCACCAGCCACGACACATGTAATTAATGTTAGAAAATGGAGCTGACATGTAATTATGACTCCGTCTACCCCATATAGGACAACAGGCGTGATAATATATATGTTTATCTAAATATGAAATTAATAGTGAAAATAGAACTGACATCTAATAATAACTCTATCCGTGTCTATCCGGTGCAAAAGGCGTAATAATATGATATTTATTAGTAAAATTAACATAAGATAGCACATAAACTGAAGCACAATTCAGGCTAGAAGGATAATATATATGTTTATCTGGAAGAATAATGAGGCAAAATTATATAGTGAAAAGAGAGACGGCGGAAGTTGACATGTAATTAATGTTAGAAAATGGAGCTGACATGTAATTATGACTCCGTCTACGCCATATAGGACAACAGGCGTGATAATATATATGTTTATCTAAATATGAAATTAATAGTGAAAATAGAACTGACATCTAATATAACTCTGATAGACAAAAAGCATAATATGATTAGTAAAAGTAAAACACACAAATTCTAAGGTAAGAATCCGGCTCGAAGGACTAGTCCTTCGAGCCGGATATTTTTTACTTTATTGGATTCTATCTGCGGTTAGTCACCTGTGCACGTGTCCGGGGCGTTACCTGCTGACACTGGCTCATCAGTTTGATCATCTGGTGGAAGGTGACTCCCAGCGGACGATTGATGCGGCTCAGCTGCCGGAGGAGGCGGCTCGTGTCATCCTCGTCACTGAAAGCCAATTAAATAACAATTAATTTAATTACCGTTGCGTCCTTATTGTACTACTCCGATTTAAACACAAAAACATTTTTGTAAGTATATCAATTTATGTTTTTGGTGATGTAAACACCTATAACAAAGTAATTTAACATCTCAACTAAATGCAGCAAACAGAGTTCTGTCTACAGTACTTTACTTTGTTCTTAGTGGTAAATGTTTATTTTGTTTTAAAGTTTGCGATTCATAAAATATTATTGTACTAAACTTCCTAGTTTGTAAGGAAGTGTCTTAATGTCAGTGTTACATACATACATCGAGGTCACATTCAAGATGTATTGTGATATATGAAATTTTAAAATTATCAGTATTTAAATACCAAGAAATAAGTAAAAATTCTTTCATAATAATACATTTATTTTATCATCCACCTTAAAGTGACTTACACTGATTGTTTTTTTTTTCAAACACACATACTGATTGTTTGTTACGGTACATACATAAAAAAATCACTTTTTACAATTTTTGTCTGTTTGTCTGTTTGTTCAGAATAATCTCTGAAATGGCTGGACCGATTTTGACGGGACTTTTGTTGGCAGGTAGCTGATGTAATAAGGAGTAACATAGCGCACCACGCAGACGAAACGTATATATTTATGTAGTATTGAAATGACCGTTTTTTACTACATGCATATGAATATAAATACGGTACATACATCAAAAAATCATTTTTTACAATTTTTGTCTGCTGTCTATTTGTTCCGGTTCTCTGGACCGATTTTGACGGGACTTTTATTGGCAGGTAGCTGATGTAATAAGGAGTAACTTAAGCTACTTTTATTTTAAAAAAAATCAAATTATATTCCACGCGGACGAAACACAGGTGCTGCTAGTTACTGATAAATTTACTAATTTTGAGTAAAAAAAAATTGTTATAAAGGTATAGAATTTACAAGCAGATTTATATTCAGGTAGGTAATCCATTACATCATCCATTTTAGATCTACATAATGTTTGGAATATTAACATTAATATATTGATAGGTATAGTTATTTGAATTTGAAAGACGATTGCATGCAACTGAAATGAGAATGTTGAGGTGGATGTGTGGTGTGACAAGAATGGATAAGATAAAGAATGAATACATTAGAGGAAGTTTGAAAGTGGCACCGGTGTCAGAGAGGTTGAAGAGTAATCGTCTATCATGGTATGGACATGTAATGCGCAGAAACGAGGATAATATTTTAAGAAAGGTGTTACAAATGAATGTGGATGGTTATAAGGGCAGAGGAAGGCCAAAAAAGAGATGGATGGACTGTGTGAAAGATGATATGGTAAGAAAGGAAGTAAATAACGCGATGACTGCGAACAGGGATGAATGGAAGCGAAAAACATATTACGCCGACCCCAAATAAATGGGATAAGGATGAAGCAGATGATGATGATGAGTTATTTGAATTTTGTTAAGTATTCAGGGCAGCCCGCATGTTTTGAACAAACTTAAAAAAAAATTGATAACAACTACTCGTATGCACAATAGTTTTAGTATTAACATAATAATTTATAAAAAAAATAGATAATTACTAGGTACAGTTTTGGTATGTACAGAATATGACCTAGATATTAACTACGAATTGATTTATTCATAGATAATACAGAAAATATTTATTACTTGAAACCTCATAAATATTTACGTGCATCATGCAGTTTTAGGTGAATATTGTGGGAAAGATGATTGCATCATATTTTCATGGAACGTGTTCGTAATGCATCTAAAAGAGTATTGGAAACACTATATTTTATTGGTAGCAACATTAAATTTATTAGCTGGCAACTCTCTCTCTCTCTTTCTCTCCGTCCGTCCAATAAATAAGAAAAACATCAACCAGGAGACCATCACCCATCACCCACGCAGGGAAATACATCGCCTCAAACAAACGAACATCAAATACAAAATAGCACAAAGAGAATGTACCATCCAAGCTTTAAAGTTAAGTAGGTTAGACATAGGAACATTCCATCAAATATTGGCAGTACCCGCTTCCGATGCAGCCAAGTTATTTTTTTTAAATTTATTTATAACTCTTTATTGCACCTTAAAAAAATACAAAAAAAAAACAATATTCATAGTATACAGAAAGGTAAGCGAAGTACAAAAGGCTGTCTTATCGCTAAAGCGATTTCTTCAAGACAACTTTTACAAGTTATTGTTCTGGATGGTATCATATTAGTTTAAAAATTTTAAGTTAATAATAATCTCAGGACAATTCACACAGCGCCATTTAGACCCAAGTTAACCTAGTTAAAGCTTGTGTTATCGATACTAGATAACTGATACATATACATAGATATTTTTTATTGTAAATACATACATATTATACATAGAAAACACCCAGGCCGATACAAACAATCATACTCATGAATACAAATGTTTGTGCCGTGCGAGAAATTGAACCCGCGACCGTCGGCCGTAAAGCGGTGTGTGTAGACCCTAGACCGAGGTCCACCAGACCACCGAGGTCGTCAAGATGAGTTTTATTTTATTTTTGTTATTTAGTACAAGTACGATAGAATTGTCGTCGTCATATTTTGTGTACAAATATTCCGAAAAAAAAATTGTATATTACAATAAACATTTTGTTAAATTCATGAGGTATTTTTTATTGGTTTTACTAACTATGTATTATAAAATAATGTGTATAATTTCTATAAGCTGTTGATTGCCTAAATAAATAAAAGAACAAAACGAAAAAAAATTAACACAGAGCAATTAACGTCACGTTTTGTAAGAGTTAGGAACGTTCTCGTGTGGGAATTTAATCAAAATTGAATGAAACAATTCGTAATGCAATTGAAAAAGAAAAGTTTGCTCAATTTCTCACAACAATTGTTTCAAATTAATTAAGTCAAGTCTGCATACGTGCGAACCTTCAAAATGAATCTCTCCAAACAATTACCTAGCAAAGAGGCAGTGTTGAAAAAGAAATATTATATAGAAATGTTATGAACACTACTAAATTGGGGTCCTTTTGCCTTTCCCTGTGATGGGAAAAGCAAAATAAAAAACAAATGGAGAGTATTACTCGTAAAGACATAGGAAGACTAAGGAAAATTTATATAATTCTATAATGAACACGAAAACTTATATTATTACAATCAATAGATGTAACAAGTATTATAATAATAGTATTAGAAGGAGAAAGGTAACCCCCAATAAATTCTGAATACCATAATTACCATTACAACCGTAATAAAAAAAAACACAATGACCATAGACGTATGTAATAAAAACCACATATACAGGTATTAGCCGTGAACAATTTGGCGCCAAATTAATAGATAGCAATTAAAATGATGTAACAGCGGGTCATTGAACTTGTCCCATAGAGCGTAACTTTCACCGAGTGACGTCACAAGTTACGTGCAAGTAGGTCTGGGACACGGGACAAGACCGCGACGAGACAGAACAGTATTATACCAGTTTAAGAACAAAACTTTTTTTTTATAACATGGGGGGGAAGAAACGAGCAAAGGCTTTCTCAAACAGAAAGTTATATAAATATTTGAAATAGAGTTTTTCTTTCGTTCCGATTTGGATAAATGCCAATTTAGTTATATTTCCGTATTATAGTTCTATATGCAGTCATTGTTGCTTTAATAATTTTCTTAATAGTACATACTTTAATTAAAGATATATCGCTATGAAGAAATGAAACGCTGATGTAATTATATATATAACCCTTTTTAGGAAAATGGCGCGGACGAGGGAGTATATAATAAAATTTAGCATACTTATATATAGAGGAGTGCAGAATTCTAATATATTTTTAATTATGTTTTCACAATTTAAAAAATATTATTCGTATTACATAAAAATTAAATAAAAGTATAATATTTACGTAATACTGCATACATAATATGTGTATACAATATACGGTGCTTACGTACAAAGTAACCTCCATTCGTTATGCAAGCTAAGCGTTAAGTAAATAACTTAATCCAATTGTGTACAGCCAACGAGTGCAGTAGGTTACAGCTTAAGTACAAGGTCTATAAATTAACTGTAGCTATATATATATTGTTTACATAAAACATAGTCGACGTCGCCGTTTGTTCGCTTATATCTCTTAAATTATGCAACGTATTTTAATGCAGTTTTCAGCAATAGATTGAGTAATTCATAATAATAGCCCACGACTGCCAGACATACGTCATTTTAATAAACCTGAAAGTTCTTGTATGTGTGTCCCCAACACAGGTAAGAACGATCCCCAAATATGAAAGATCGTGGTTCATCATATTTTCATGGAACGTGTTCGTAAAAAAAAATCATCTAAAAATTCGTTATTTTAAACACTATATTTTTATTGTTCGTAGCAACATTAAATTTATTAGCTGGCAACTCTCTCTCTCTCTATTCTCTAAACTTACGTCATTTAAATAAAGCTGAAAATATATAATATTGAGACCATCTCTCCATCACCCACGCAGACAGTTTTCTTACATAACAAACGAACATCAAATACAAATTAGTAACAAAGAGAATTTCATATCAAATTCGTTATTTTAAGAGCTCCATTTTTTATATATTGTTAGCATATTATAACATCTGCTCATTCAAATATTGGTTGTACCCCCTTCCGATGCAGCCAAATTATTTTTTTTAAATTTATTTATAACTCTTTATATATATTATTGAAAAAATACAAAAAAAAGACAGTTTTCTTATTCATAGTATACAGAAAGGTATATTGGGTAAAACGGTGTCTTTCATAAAGCGTTATTTTTAAGATTTTCAAGTTTTTTCTGGATGGTATCATATTAGTTTAAAAATTTTAAGTTAATAATAATCTCAGGACAATTCACACAGCGCCATCTAGATCTAAGTTAACCTATTTTAATAAAGCTTGTGTTATATATTATTAGATAACTGATACATATACATAGATATTTTTTATTGTAAATACATACATATTGAAATACATAGAAAACAACGGTGATACAAACAATCATTTTACTCATTTTTTGAATACACAATTATAACTTGTGCCGTTGCGACCCTTATGGTTGAACCCGCGACCGTCGGCCGTAAAGCGGTGTGCTAGACCGCTAGACCACCGAGGTCGTCAAGTAGAGTTTAATTTTGTTTTTATGTTATTTACTACAAGTACGATAGAATTGTCGTCGTCATATTTTGTGTACAAATATTCCGAAAAAAAAATTGTATATTACAATAAACATTTTGTTAAATTCATGAGGTGTTTTTATTGGTTTTACTAACTATGTATTATAAAATAATGTGTATAATTTCTATAAGCTGTTGATTGCCTAAATAAATAAAAAAAAACAAAAAAAAATAAACACAGAGCAATTAACGTCACGTTTTGTAAGAGTTAGGAACGTTCTCGTGTGGGAATTTAATCAAAATCGAATGAAACAATTCATAATGCAATTGAAAAAGAAAAGTTTGCTTAATTTCTCACAACAATTGTTTCAAATTAATTAAGTCAAGTCTGCATACGTGCTGACCTTCAAAATGAATCTCTCCAAACAATTACATAGCAAAGAGGCAGTGTTGAAAAAGAAATATTATACAGAAACGTCGTGAATACTATTAAATTGGGGTCCTTTTGCCTTTCCCTGTGATGGGAAAAGCAAAATAAAAAACAAATGGAGAGTATTACTCGTAAAGACATAGGAAGACTAAGGAAAATTTATATAATTCTATAATGAACACGAAAACTTATATTATTACAATCAATAGATGTAACAAGTATTATAATAATAGTATTAGAAGGAGAAAGTGTAACCCCCCAGTAAATTCTGAATACCATAATTACCATTACAACCGTAATAAAAAAAACACAATGACCATAGACGTATGTAATAAAAACCACATATACAGGTATTAGCCGTGAACAATTTGGCGCCAAATTAATAGATAGCAATTAAATTGATGTAACAGCGGGTCATTGAACTTGTCCCATACAGCGTAACTTTCACCGAGTGACGTCACAAGTTACGTGCAAGTAGGTCTGGGACACGGGACAAGACCGCGACGAGACAGAGAACAGTATAACACAGATTATACCAGTTTAAGAACAAAACTTTTTTTTTTATAACATGGGGGGAAGAAACGAGCAAAGGCTTTCTCAAACAGAAAGTTATATAAATATTTGAAATAGAGTTTTTCTTTCGTTCCGATTTGGATAAATGCCAATTTAGTTATATTTCCATATTATAGTTCTATATGCAGTCATTGTTGGTTCAATAATTTTCATAATATTACATACTTTAATTAAAGATATATTGCTATGAAGAAATGAAACGCTGATGTAATTATATATATAACCCTTTTTAGGAAAATGGCGCGGACGAGGGAGTATATAATAAAATTTAGCATATTTATATATAGAGAGAACTCTGCAGATATATATAAATATATTTTTAATTATGTTTTCACAATTTATTTAAAAATATTATTCGTCCGGCGGGGGTTGGTACCAAAAATTAAATAAAAGTTATAATATTTACGAGCAATATGTGAAAAAATGGAGCATAAAATATGTGTATAAATATACGTTGTTGCAATATACGGTTCAAAGTAACCTCCATTCGCATTTTATGCAAGTCAGTTTGAAGCGTTAATAAATATATAAATCCAATTGTGTACAGCCAAATAGTATAGTAGGTTACAGCGGGGGGTTAACTAAGTGTCTATAAATTAACTGTAATATATATATATTGTTTAAAATAACATAGATCGATTTTTTTTCGCCGTTTGTTCGCTTATATCTCTTAAATTATGCAACGTATTTTAATGCAGTTTTCAGCAATAGATAGAGTGGTTCAAAAGGAATGTTTATATATTAATACATGCGTGTTATAGTATAGAACAAACCGAGAAATTAAAAGTTTTGTAATGTATCCGTGCGTAAGACGGTACAGGTCTATAGTATATATATAATAAAAAGTAACTTATTGTTGTATAAAGTAGATGTATATAGTAGAAAGTCTATTATTTGCAATAGCATATGATTCTCCCTAATGAATTAAAATCTGAATCTGTATTTTTGTAATTGTACAAGCTCATTTGAAAAGTATAAGAACTGAGTTTCTTATCAGTTCAGTTCAGTTCAGTGTTTCCATCCCCAAAGTCAGAGTATTTTGTGTCACCCAAATTTGAACGTTCAATCTTTGGAATGTAAGTCGTAGTAACCACTAGATCACCTCGTTTTCTGGAAAAATATGTCATTGCTAATGTAAATTGCATTGCAGTGTACCGTTTAGCAATAATTGGTCTAGGTATAATTATTAAAATACTGAACACAAAACTAATGATTATAGTTAGAATACGAGCCAGAACATTTGTTAATGTGTATTAAATTGTAACAGTACACGGCCGCCTCGCTCTGGTTGCGCTTGTTAACGAGCCACCATTAGGACGAGTCAACTTGCATGGCGGTCATGTTAACTGGTTGCCGTTTTTATGTAACCACAATGACAAATAAACAGATAAATGAGATACATTTTACATATATTAAAAAAAAATAATCCTAAAGTAAACTAGTGTCCCCATTATATTATTGAATAGAATAGAATATTCTTCAAGACGAGTCTGAGTTCCGAATTAGTGGTAGAATAAAAATGTATGTCTATTCAAAAGTACTTCTGTTGAATTTATTTGAAAATAGACTCTTTCTAACTAACTAACTTTATATTTTTAAGTTGATTATAAATGTGTGAACAAACAAACTACCAGCTAGCACTAATTAATTAGAGTAAATACACAACCAACTGGTTGATTAACTAATTGAGAGGAAACCATAGTCATAGTGATTAGATTTTCATGGCTATCTCGGTCTCCTTGGAAACCATAGTGGTTAAATCTTGGTCAATATGCCATGATGACCAAATTAAGCTGACTTCATTCTTCTTCTATCCTCCACTGGCCTCGGTAATGTATACCATTAACATAAGAAAGTTGCGCTCATCATCTTCTGCTTCTTCCTTATCCCATTTATTCGTGGTCGGCGTAATATGTTTTTCTCTTCCATTCATCCCTGTTCGCAGTCATCTCGTTATTTGCTCCTTTTCTTACCATATCATCTTTCACGCAGTCCATCCATCTCTTTTTCGACCTTGCATTATTCCTTAATAATCCGTACAACAACAAAACCATCGGTGATAGGGGTCTGAAATTGGGGCATTGCTATTATATTGCAGTTGGTAACCCTAGTGGCGAGGTACAATCTGCGATCTCCCGTCTGAATGCTCCATATGCCACAGACAGGGGTGCCAACCGTAGAAATACGATATTAATTGACTTATTCTATTATTGAAACAATACTTATAATAATTCTAAGAAAAAACAATTCAAACAGCGCCATCTAGCTCAAAGCTAAGCAGAGCTTGTGTTATGGGTACTTGAAAACGGATATAAGTACATGGCTCCATTTTTTGGTAACATTCATAACGTACAAATATTTGTGCCGTACGAGGAATCAAACCCGCGATCATCGGAACTAAAGCGGTGGTATATCGAGACCACCGAGGCCGTAAATATTTCTAAAAATCATTATATTAGATTTTTTATTTTTTTCATAAGAGGGTATTTTTTTGAGGTTGGCAACCCTAGCCACAGATGGATCCGTGAACTATTTAGCTCAACAATAGGACGGTGTGCCGACGCCGATTATCGCACTAGTCGCTTTCTATGTCGTTTTCTCTACGAGGACCTCTATGTTATTGTTCTACGCAATAAAAAACCGCTAAAGTATGAGCCGGACGTTGAGGATTCTGAACAAATGTTGCGAACTGTTTTTTAAAACTTATTTTTTATAATATTTTTTAATTCTAAATTATATTATGTATATACATATATAATAATATAAAGTGTATAATATGAATGTGGATGGATGTAAAGGGAGGGGACACCCTAAGAAAAGATGGATAGATTGTGTGAAAGATGATATGAATAAAAAAAGAGTATGTTTAGTTATGACGACCGATAGAGAGCAGTGCAAGAGAATGACATACTGCGCCGACCACAAATAATGGGATAAAGGCAAGACAATGATGAATGATGATTATGTATATACATAACATAATTTAGAATTTAATTAATTAATTACCAAAAATTAATTATACAACAAAGAACCTAATATTAAAAACCTTTTAAAATATAATATAGTAACTAAAATATATTATTAAAAGGAGTCCCTTTTACTAATTCTTTGTCCGAGGTAGCTGCCAGCTATTCGGACTTCTTTGTGATGTCGACGAACCTTTTCGTTATTTCCTTGAAAAGTCTTGCTTCCATGTAGATAGGATGGTGCCCACATGGTGGTGGACCCGGCCCATCTTAGCAGTCCGGTCTCTTTGTCCGCGATGGCACGTTCCGGCCGCGCGACATTGCTGTGAACCCCAAGTCGGGGTTATTATCAAGATGTATATATTTATAAAATAATACTGCGACATAATAATAAAATATATAAATATGAGATGTATTACAAAACTTATATATCTTTATAATTATATATAAAAATAAGCGTTGTTTGTGAGTATTGGTAGTTAAATAATATTGCACTATATATTGAGATCAAATTTACCTATCTTTCAAGTTGGATGAAATTGCACACAATGTGCAAATCAAATTTGCAACCGGTTCAGTAGTTCAGGAGTCCATCCCGGACAAACAACGTGACGCGTAATTATTATGTATAAAGATTTGTGAGCAAAAGACTAAATAGAAACCTTAAGTTATTTGAAACAATATAGTAGGTTAACTAGAAAAATAACGTGAAAGTTTAACGATGTTCTCAGATCGTGAGCTAGTAAGAATAAGAAATCCGCTTTTCGAAAATGCGCACGAGTTTGTTAACGGAATCAAAGTGAAACTAACAGTGATAATTGCTTTTAATAAGTGTACAGGTAAGTGATGAAAGTATCGGCGTTGTTTTATCTGTATTAGTCGGCAAATCTACAAAACTGATATGCTTATACTGTTTTTCCAAGTTACTCTACAAATATTGTACAATAAAAAAAAAATTCGAAGTAAAGTGGTTTGCTAGACCATTAGACGGTTTCGGTCTACTTTAGCACACAGTTTTACTTCCGGTGGTCGCAAGTTCGATTACTTGCACGGTACAAACTTTTGTATGAATGTTTATATATGTCTGAGTATTTTCTATGTATGTTAAGCTTATATTTACAATAGAATGTATTTAAGTGTGTATATCTTGTATACCTTTGCTTAGCTTGATACTAGGTGGCGTTGTGTGATTTGTCCTAAGATAAAGTATAATTAAAAAAAATGGTATAAAATCTAATTTGCCGGAATTGTCTAGGCTTATTATTATTATATACACAGATTATGTAATATTATCTTATCTGTGCACAGGTGAAAAGCACTACCGTCATCACCAAATTATATATACATCTATACATATAAATAAAATTGGAGTGTCTGTTTGTAATATTGAAATAACCGTTTTTTACTACATGCATATGAATATAAATACGGTACATACACCAAAAAAAAATTTTATAAAAATTTTGTCTGTCTCTCTGTTTATTCTGGCGTGGTTCCGGCTAATCTCTGAAATGGTTGGACCGATTATGACGGTACTCCTTTTGGCAGGTAGCTGATGCAATAAGGAGTAACTTAGGCTACTTTTATTTTATAAAAATTATCTTAATTTGGAATTTAACTTTATTAAAAAAAAAAGTTAAATTCCAAGCGGACGAAGTCGCGGGTACAGCTAGTCATCAATATAATAATAATCATCATGATAATATTCCTTTGTTTCAAATAAAAACTAATAAAATTGCATATTGCGCCATCCACCACCTTCTGTCTTTTCTCCTCTACCCAAAGGTTGTCCGGAAGAAATCGCTTTAGCGATAAGACCGCCTTTTGTACCTAGCCTACCTTTCTGTGTATTATGAATATTGTTTTTTTTTTGTATTAGAATAGAATAGAATAGAATAGAAAATCATTTATTCAAATAAACTTACATTGAAGCACTTTTGAATAGTCATTACATTTTTTAATCTACCGCTCGTTCGGAAAGCTGTCTCATCACAAGAAGAACGAGCAAGAAACTTGCGTGTTGCTCTTTTAAATAATTTTATTATTACTTTACATTTTTAAGTTTAAGTGTGTGAATACAAACCACCAATTAGCACTAATTCAATTAAATACTCAAATAGAAAAAATATTGAATATATAACCAACTGGTTAAACAATTAATAAGAGGAAATCAGTCATAGTGATTAGAGCAGACCAGTCCCTACAAGCAGCACCCGTACTAGTTATATTATATTATTGTTATTGAGGTGCAATAAAGAGTTATAAATAAAAATAGAAATAAATTATTTACGTAGGCTACGGTTCTCGGTGTTCTGAACCTACAGTGCTGCAGGTCCAAAACAGAGAACTAGATCAAAGTCCTCCATTAAAAAGTTATTTATCCGTATAAAGAAACAAATTGAAGCTTACATTTTCCATTTATAAACCAATTTCCAGTTTCCACACGTAAAGCAAGCCCACCTTGTGCTAGATTGTAGTTTCGCAATGACCACACTTCACCATATACAGACGAGATATGGCCACTTGGACAGTTAACGTTTTCTACAATTTTTGTCTGTCTGTCTGTTTGTTCAGGGTAATCTCTGAAATCGCTGGGCCGATTTTGACGGGACTTTTTTTGGCAGGTAGCAGATGTAATAAGGAGTAACTTGGCTATTTTTATTTCAGAAAAATTATATTCTTTTAGAAAAATAAAGTTAAATTCCACGCACCACGTAGTTTCGCAATGACCAGACATCACCATATACAGTTAATTTTAAACTTTCGTGTTTAATATACATTATTTATATTATTAACCGGGTCTTAACACGAATAATTTTATGGCAAATAAAGGTATTTACCTCTCTCGACGTTTCGACTTGGTTGCACTAGCCGTGGTCAGGGTCTGACTCCGATTATTCGTGTTAAGACCCGGTTAATAATTTAAATAATTCATCATATACAGACGAGATTTGGCCACTTGGACTGTCTTCATTGTCATTACATGGTATAAAACAAAGTCGCTGTCGCTGTCTGTCCCTATTCTATGTATGCTTAAATCTTTAAAACTATGCAACGGATTTTGAAGCGTTTTTTAATAGATAGTGATTCAAGAGGAAGGTTTATATGTATAATGTACACCAGTCCGAAGCCGGGGCGAGTAGCTAGTCTACACAAATATATAAAATTGGAGTGTCTGTTTTTAATATTGAAATAACCGTTTTTTACTACATGCATATGAATACAAATACGGTACATACACCAAAATAACATTTTGTAAATTTTTTTACTGTCTGTTTGTTCCGGCTAATTTCTGAAATGACTGGACGGAATACGGTTTTGACGCGACTTTTTTGGCAGGTAGCTGATATAATAAAGCTAGTTTTATTTTAGAAAAGTAAAGTTAAATTCCACGCGGACGAAGTCGCGGGAACAGCTAGTCATACAATAAACATGGTCTGCGACGCAGATTCACCCGCAAGTAATCATTCCCCAGTTACCACACTACATCTTCTTACACGCCAGCGCTGTTATGCAACTACTTTTTCGTTTAATATATTTTTCTTTTTATCGGAATTTGCATATAGGTTAGGTTGTAGTGAAATTTTGACCAAAGTATAACCTATCCCAAATATTTGCCCATTATTTCTCAATTATGACTAATAATTTTGAAATTTTTGCTTTCAAACACAATTCTACTAACAATTTCTTGCAGAATTGTTTTTTTTTAAGTTTATAATAAAGATTTTTTTATTAAAAAACATGTCGAGCTCACTGAATAATGTTACAATGTAATAAGTAAATACATTTGTGTATCAAGTGAAACTATAAAAGACCAATTGCATTGTAATTTGTAAGTGGATGAGTGTACGCGGAGTCACGTGTTTCTTCCCGGAGATATCGCTACGTTCGCGAGACAACTCTGTGTGAACAGCACCACACGATACCGAGCCAACAACATTAAAATTTATACTCTGTTTTTTTATCTATGAGATATATTTTTTTAATTAATATGTTTTACGGCTCTGGATACAAGTTGAGACAAATTTTATGTGTTGCCAAATTTTTGTGTTTCTTAAATAGTGTTGCACTATTGAAAATTAATATAAATTACCGATAAATAGTGTTGTACTATTGGAAACACTACTGATTTTTACAGGTTACTCAGAAATGATGTGTTATTCTTATTTATAGTGAAATATATGATTTTAATTGACCTATGTGTACATAGGTTAATTAAAAATAATTTATTTTCATTCAACAATCCTATATCTTCTTCTATATATGTATATAAAAATTAATTGCTGTTCGTTAGTCTCGCTAAAACTCGAGAACGCCTGAACCGATTTGGCTAATTTTAGTCTTGAAATATTCGTGGAAGTCCAGGAAAGGTTTAATAAAATATTTATTACATTTGCACATTATCTCTGAATAATATTTATTTCCTATATATATTTATTTATATATTTATTAATAAGATTTGGTTGTTGTTAATAAGGTTGTTATATCAAAATAAATTATATTTAATTGACATATATTTCACTGAAGCTAAGAATAACTGCATCTTTTATAAAATGATCTGCGTATGTGTGTGACATATCATAAAATACACCACATAGAGATCGCCTTTTGTACCTACATACTCTAAAAAAATAACTAAAAATTATGTTTGTTATATATATTTTTAGGTCTAACAAAGATTGACTGATTGCAAGATTTCTAATTGGAACAAAAAAGTTCAACAAAGAGTAATAAATAAAAGAAATATATGTATAAGTATACATACGTCAAGAATTAATTATGGTCTGCAAATGGATATTATATATTTTACTATTATGTTGAACACAATAGTGTGATTACTGCGTAATATGATAAAAGAAGTTTTAATCATCAAGTATCATTCTTGTCTCCATAAAAAAAGTACTATGTCATTAAAATATGACGATGTTTTTTTTATATATCTACTAGTTATACCCGCGACATCGTCCGCGTGGAATTTCACTATATTTTTCTAAAATAAAATAATTCGTCTGAAATAAAAGTAGCCTAAGTACATCAGCTACCTGCCAAAAACAGTCCCGTCAAAATCGGCCCAGCCATTTCAGAGATTAGCCGTAACAAACAGAGAGAATGACAGACAAAAATAGTAAAAAAATGTTATTTTTCTATATGTACTGTACTTATATTCATATGCATGTAGTAAAAAACGGATTTTGCAATATTACAAACAGACACTCCAATTTTATATACATGTATAGATGTATAGAAAACTAGTTACGAATGCTGTTATTTAATTATCTACAGAGACGATTTAGTTATTATGTATGTATGTTTGTGTGTTATTCACCGACTTCTTCATTCCAATGATGAATATTATACGAAACTTTATGCAACAAAACGGTATGTGTGCATATTTAATAGATATAGTTGTGCAAAATAGTGATAAAAATAAAATATTACGAAACGAGAAATAAACATCGACTAAGATTTCAATAATTACTTCTTTCGTAATTTATGAAGTAAATACAGTTTCCGGTTAGGAGTTTGGGAGTTTTTTTTAGTTAAATCACATAAAAATTATCTTTATTCATGTAGATCTATTATATACAAATCTACCGTCAGGTCAGAGTGCTTTCAAGCTAAGAAGAATTGACAAGAAACTCGGCTCATATTCTTATCAAATGAGCTTGTATAATTTATATAATAATTTATACAAATAATCATTGTAATCCAACGCGGCACATCGAGGCAGCGTACCCAGGATACTGGCAGCGTTGCCTCTTTGAATGGCCAATGGCCAATTAGCCTTTGGGCAAAGTAGCTACCAGCTGGTATAAGATAACAAAACATATACATTATTAAATTACTAGATGAAAACCCGGCTTCGCTCGGGTGAAATGTGGGTAGATATTTCTGTAGTCATCGGTTCTCATGGAATATTAAAAGTATGCAAGGCATAGATTTGTAAAGCTTCGTTCATTGTGTTTAATAAATGTAGTAAATAAAAAGTGCAAAAGTTTTTATACAAATAATTTTTATTATTTTGTAAAACTTTAAATTGGGTTAAAAAAGGACTTGTATCCAGAGCCGTAGTGAAATGAAAAGATGGCGACCGCGGTTTGTTTGTCAGTGTCATTAGAATTTAACGAAATACTCCATAATCCGAATTTTTCGGATATATGTTGTCGATTCGAAATCAATATTTTGTTATTCACATAAGGTTTCGTTCGAGTCTACCGTACCCACCCCTTGACGAAATTATTAATATAGAAATTAAGGACGGTGATCCCCAGCATAGACTATTGCATTTTCGTCAAAAGGAAATAAAACACTATACATATCCCTACTACAGAAATATTAATGTTATAATATATAATTTATTTATCTCATTGCTTTCTTGATCTAATTATTTTAGAAATATGAAATCGTAGCGGTTTTTGTATTGATTGCCGCATGCATTCTTATGTGAAATGTGAATACTATAACTATCAGATGGCAATTGTGAGTAGCTATGACGTGGTCTGGTGTTTTGAGTAGTCATGCTCACTAAAATGTCCAGACTTGTGGCAGCGTGGTGGCCCGGGTCATTGGGCTCCCTAAAATATGGTCTAGCGCAGTGATGGCTGGCTCATCCGTCATACTCGTGAACCAACCATAACCAGTTGTTGTGTATTCAATATTTTTTCTATTTGATTATTTAATTGAATTAGTGCTAATCGGTAGTTCGTATTCACACACTTAAACTTAAATTGTAAAGTAAGAATAAAATTATTTAAAAGAGCAACACACAAGTTTCTTGCTCGTTCTTCTTGTGATGAGACAGCTTGCCGAATGAGCGGTAGATTAAAAGAAATGTGATGACTATTCAAAAGTGCTTCAATGTAAGTTTATTTGAATAAATGATTTTCTATTCTATTCTATTCTATTGATGATTGTTCTGGGCGTGGTGAGAGTTTTAGTTTTATAATGCAGGTATCGTCATCATCTCATATGAATGTGACTGGAAAGATTTGGTTAGTAATTTCTATCATAAATTAACTTATAGAACTAACATTAATTTTGTTATATAGTTGTATAGAATAACAAAATATATAATTATATATAAATATAATTACGTACATATGTCTGAAAAGGTAGAATTATGTATTTCATGTTTGTCTCACATGAATTTCAGCCGACGAGTTGCCGCTTAATTTCTTTAATAAATTTTGCCTCAAATTAAGTTATGGAAGTAGAGTGAATTTTTATTTTTAAAGTTATGGAATTTAAGATAGAATAGATAGATAGAATTTTTATTTTTAACAATATAACAAAAGACACTGTTCCCGAGATCTTCGTGAAACATCGAACAGGTAGGTTAAATGACATGAACAGGAGAAAACTTAACAAATATATAATGATAATAAAGAAAAATAATAATAAATATTATATGAATTAAAATTATGTACACAATAATATTCATATATTAAACTAGATACACTTACATAAACTACATACATATTATAAACAACATACATAATTTTAAAGTTAAATAGAATAAACTAAATATAAATGCCATACTAACTGAAATTTAAATATCAGTCTTTTACTTGTCGTTTAAAAATATGAATGGACTGCATTTAACCTAAAAAAAAAGTCTTATTACATCCGTCAAAAAAAATCTCTATCCAGCCATTTCAGAGATTAGCCAGAACAAACAGACAGACAGACAGACAAAAATTGTAATAAATGTTATTTTAGTGTATGTACCGTATTTATATTCATATGCATGTAGTAAAAAACCGTTATTTCAATATCACAAACAGACACTCCAATTTTATTTATATGTATAATGGAATGTATATATACAAAAAATACATTCACAAAATTGTTTAATGCTCTCAATAAATTTAATTGTATTACATTTAATATTTATGACAGACCAAACTAAACTATAATATATACATAAAATTTTTTAATACTTTCAATGCGTTTATGATTATTATTACATATTTTTTTTATGTATGGCAACATTCTGCATAACTCGTTCGGAATCAGTCACAGTAATTGTTAAATGGGGCAATCAGTGACTGTCGTGGTGTGCCCCTCAGGCCCCCCTCCCCGCCGTCAGAGGAATCCTGACACTTCTAGAATTTGATAGACTGAAGTTATTGTTAAAGCTCCAATTGCCAGAGCTATATTCGTTTATTTATTTTGACGACCTCGGTGGTCTAGCGGTTTAGCAGATCACTTTACGTCCGATGGTCGCGGGTTCGATTCCTCGCAAACATTTGTATTTGTGAGTATGATTGTTTGTATCGGTCTGGGTATTTTCTATGTATAATATGTATGTATTTACAAAAAAAATCGATGTATTTGTATCAGTTATCTAGTATCCATAACACAAGGTTTAGCTAGCTTAACTTGGATCTAGATGGCGCTGTGTGAAATGTTCTGAGATTATTATTTATTAAGGCAAAATGCTCATGCCCGTCATTGTGAAATGTTACTTATTACTTACATCATAAAGGCGAAAGTTTGTGAGTGTACATGGATAGATGAATGGATGTTTGTTACTCGTTCACGCAAAAACTACTAAACGGATTTTGATGAAACTTTACAGTGGTATAGCTTATACATCAGAATGACATATAGGCTATAAATTTCATGCGGATGGAATATAATAGAATAGAAAATCATTTTTTCAAATAAATTTAAATTTAAGCACTTTTGTATAGTCATATTTATTTTTTAATCTACCGCTCATTTGGAAAGCTGTCTCATCACAAGAAGAACGAGCAAGAAACTCGCGTGTTGCTCTTTTAAGTAATTAATTAAAACTAACAACTAGCACTAATTAAATAGTGTGTAAATGTGTAAAAAATATTCAAATAGAAAATATTAAACAATGTATTTAAGATTCAGACTTTTCAGAACAAGTAGCAACCACAGATAACGTAATATATACATATAAATAAGAATGGAGTATCTGTTTGTAATATTGAAATAACCGTTTTTTACTACATGCCGTATGCATATAAATATGGTACATACACCAAAATAACATTTTTTACAATCTTTGTCTGTCTGTCTGTTTGTCCCGGCTAATCTCTGAAATGGCTGGACCGATTTTGATGGGCCTATTTTTGGCAGGTAGCTGATGTAATAAGAAGTAATTTAAGCTACTTGTATTTTAGAAAAATGTTTTATTTTTGGAAAATGAAGTTAAATTCTACGCGGACGAAGTCGCGGGAACAGCTAGCAGAACAGAACACATAGCAACAAAACATTTTCACAATTATAATCTCAGTATGGATGAAATACCATACTACTTACGCCAGTAAATTGGTATTAAAAGACCTAGTTGTAGTGACATTGGCACAGTTGTAACTCTGTGGCGGACAGACAGAATGCCAGAATAGAAAGTCCATTAGCAAAGTGTTAAATAGACGGACAAGCAGACATGTCACCGTTTCATATGTGTATGCTTAAAATGTCACACGCGATCGATTCAAGAGCCTGGCAGCAATCAACCACAATTGGATTGACTTCTTGAGTAACACGCAAGTTTCTTGCTCGTTCTTCTTGTGATGAGACAGCTTACCGAACGAGCGGTAGATTAAAAAAATGTAATGACTATTCAAAAGTGCTTCAATGATTTTCTATTCTATTCTTTTATATGCGGTTACATTCAATATGTTAGTTTGTAACTAAAGGACAAGCAAATAATTCTTACCAATATTATGAATGCGTAAGTATCTCTGTCTGTCACGCTTTCACGTCAAAACTACTCAACTGATTTGAAATTAAATTTGGTACACATAGTGTAGTCCCTGAGAAAGGAAATGGAAAAACATTGTTGTGGGTTTATTATTAGTAGCTGTGCCCGCCATTTTACACGCGTTAAATTTCAATATAAAATATAGCCTGTGTTATTCTGATGCATAAGCTATATTACTGCAAAGTTTCATCAAAATCCGTTCAGTAGTTTTTGCGTGAACGAGTAACAAACATCCATCCATACTCACAAACTTTCGCGTTTATAATATTACTAGCTACTTGCCTCGGCTTTGCCCGAGTGTACATGTAGTATCTATACATATAAACCTTCCTCTTGAATCACTCTATCTATAAAAAAAGCGCTTCAAAATCCGTAGTTTTAAAGATTTTTTTTTTATAACACGGGACAAACGAGTTTGCGGCTCACTTGATGGTAAGTGAAAATCAAGTACGTTGTCGGCCTTTTAAAAAGGAATTAGCTCTTTTCTTGAAGGTTTCAATATCGTATCGATATTGGATTTAAGCATACATAGGGACGGACAGACAGCGACAGCGACTTTGTTTTATAATATGTAGTGATTAAGATTGTACTAGCTGTGCACGCGACTTTGTTCACGTCGAATAGTGATCTTGGATAACATTTTTAAGTATTTAGGCTATTTTACAAATAAGACATACAAGTATAAATACACTTTAACAAGCTATTTGTTCGACTTGTTTGTAATGTTTCAATTTCCATACAAACTTTCATCACCCATTTCCCTTTATACTATTAGGCACATTGATTTTAGAAGAAAAAGTCAAATCCATTACATTCAAAATAAGTAATCATGTTGCTAAGTAACAGTTTATATGTAATGTGCAACTGACCGGAACGAGAATAAATTATATTTACTACTGTATATGTGTAATCCACTGAATATCTCCATCATATACTTACATTATATAGTAATTTTAAACTTTAACGAAAGTTTAAATCATTACCCAACATACTAATTAATGCTTCTTATCATATCTAATTCAAAACTGTTTTAAATTAATATATGATTTAAAAAATCATTACATTACATGAAAAAATATGATTGCCTATTGCTACAATGAATGTACCAGTTGGTCTAGTTAGGATTCGCTAGCCGGTAGGTAAATCTGTGGAACATCGCTCCATTATCCTCATGATCTCGTTCAATAAAACACAATGGGCCGCCGCTGTGAGTTGCTAACGCGATTGTTATCCTATCATCACAGAAGATACACGTAGCACGACTGTATCGTGACGTTATTCTACTGACATTGCTGTTACTAAACGCAATTGCAATGCACTTTCAAACATATCCTGGGGCCATATATGTAACTATATATTATAACAGATTAAAAATAATTTTGTTGTTGTTTCTATTTCTACTTAATTAACTGTTAAACGAAATAGAAATAATCTTTATTCAAATAAACTCATTACAAGCACTTTTGAATAGTCATATTTTGATTCTACCACTCATTCGGAATGCAGATTCATCACAAGAAGAATGAGCAAGAAACTTGTGTGTTGCTCTTTTGAATACATGTTTTTTTAATATAATAATTACAGTATGACAATTAAGAGGCATGCGACAATCAATATAGAAATCGCTACCCACTCATTATTAGTGTAATCAGATAATATTGTCAGTGCTATGGATTATAAGTTTTTCTATAAAAACTTTATTATCGTTAACGAATTCTTCAATTTTATAGTAAGCTTTTTTGCAAAGGAACTGTTTTATATGACATTTAAATCTTTTTTCAGGTTTATAACAGACTCTGGTATTTTGTTGTAAAATCTTACGCAATTGCAAATAATACGAATTACTAACTTTACTTAAACGACATTTAGGTAAAATTAGTTTGTTATTGTTACGTAAGCTTTTATTAGTGTAATCACTAACTCTTTTGAAATTGTCTATATTCTTCCTGGCATACATGATATTTTCATAAAGGTATTGAGAAGCAACGGTGAGGATATTTGATTCCTTAAAGCACTCTCGTAAAGTCTCCCTGGAACCCATACTATAAATGGATCGAATGGCCCTCTTTTGTAAAATAAATATTGTATCTATATCAGCTTTGTCCCATAACAAAATACCATGCGACATAATGCTATGGAAATGGCTAAAGTACATAAGTTTAGCCGTTATTTAAAAAAATGTATACAAGCGTATACACAAATGAATACATATCTAGTCGGGAATCCTTCAATGTTAGTTTTTTTAATACAGAATAGGAGATATACCCAATAGCTTTTTTTCTTTTTGTGGCTTGGCACGTTGGTGCATTTGCCAAAGACAAAATTAAGGAAACTTGTTTTAAAGGAAACGAATTAAATAAATTTAGGATACGGAATTTGGTATAGGATCAAAAGGGTTCATTGTTAGTAAAAGGTGAGGAATAGATAAATTACAAATATAAAAATCTACATAAATAAGCTTACATATTCTGATATAACTTAGATGACAATATAAAATATAAATTATTGTTATATCAACCGACAACAATAATCACTCAATAAAAAAGAGTGTTATTTCTGTTTTCCCCATTTGACTTTTTTATATATACAGACTATAAAAGAATTTGGTTTTTCCATAGTGCAATTGATTTCTTTTTTTGCGGTAAACCACAGACATAAATTAGATAAGAATAACGATTAACCTTTCCTCCAAGAGTACTATGCGTTTCTTCCCACATTAGTTGGATGCTTTAGTTCAGTTTATAACATACATAGTTGTGTTTAGTTTAATTGTGCAATTTTATTTATTAACATATTTTGGAATTAGTACAATACGCATTCCATTTTCCCGCGTAAATACCGCCACAGATTATTTAAATTTTAAGATAACAGCGCTTATTATCACTGTCTCTAAATATGAGTATACTCTACATATACCTAGGTAGAGTTTGTGCAGTCATCTTGCATAAATTCCATACACAGCTGTTTTTGTCATTTGAAGATTTATAGCACTCTACAGTATATTTCAGGGACGTAGTGATTACTTACTCAGTGCCACAGATTACTTAAACATGTCACCTGTCTACAGGAATAGCAACGCATGGCTAATATCAAAGCCACATAAGGTGCGATGTTTTCAAATGTAAATAAAAAAAATAACAGAAGAGATTGTTCATAAATGCGAGGTACCAGTTAATCTGATATTTAGGAAGTCCAACAAATCACCAGACACGTAGTGTTGGAACAATATGTTGCGTGCCCGCACGCAAGGCATTGTCCATTCAATTGTTGTTTACTTATCGAATTAAACGAATAAGTTCGCGTGATAATGATTTACAATCATGATAATACAATGTTTAACTGTAGCCATTGTGTATCGAATGATATCGTGATTGTGTTCATCTGCATCTTATTCTATGCGCATTATGATATAATTATATAGCATGCAGCGAATTAGATCATCGTAATTACATTGATAACATTTTTTGGAATTAACAGAAGCTTTCGATTAAGTAAAAACCAATATACCACGACGTTATATAAACGACTATAAATATAAATTTAAGTATCTTAATAATATTATAAACGCGGAAGTTTGTGAGTGTGGTTGGAAGGATGGATGTTTGTTACTATTTCACGCAAAAACTAATGAATGGATTTTAATAATACTTTATCTTATATATAAAATTCTCGTGTCACAGTTTTCGTTCCCATACTCCCATACATCCCACACCCATACACAGCATGCCCACCGGAACAGGTAATAAATAGATCACGCTTAAATATCGAAGAAAGTAAAATTAAAAATATTATATTAACACGTTGGTCGACCTGCATTCAATCACTCACCCGTGGGCACTTTAATAGAAATAAATCTAGGGGTTAAATAATATCTACCTCAAATTATTGTACACTAAAAACATATTAAAAAATAACATACGTAATTAACAACAAAAAAATGCCGTTTCGTATGCGAGAATTAAGATTTTTCAATGCGGACTTCAACGAGTTAAGTATATCTAACGGATAACTCAGTTGTAAAAACAAGTCTTCCTCAAGGGTCTATATTCGGTCCCGTAATATTTTTAGTTACTGATTCATTGCGCTAAAGATCTGATAAATTACATGGTTACACGTATAATAGTTTAGCTACTTAGTAGTACTTAGTACAACAGTTTAGCTATTGAACTGTGGAAAACTGTGACAGTTAAAATTAGTTTATCGATTGTTTTCGTTCTTTGAACAAGAAAGTTATTTTTTAACATTTATTTTTATTCATGATGTTTTTTTTAAAAGGCATGATGTGAAAATTAATCATACAATTAATATAACATATTGCAACAACTAAAATTAAAATGAATACTTGTCTTGTTTATATAGGTACATATAGTACTAGCTTTTGCCCGCGGTTTCGCTCGCGTTAATTTATCCTCTTAGGGGTGGAATTTATCAAAATCCTTTCTTAGGGGATGCCTACGTTATAATAACATCTACCTGCATGCTAAATTTCAGCCCGATCCGTCCAGTGGTTTGGGCTGTGCATTGATAGATCACTATGTCAGTCACGTATGAGTTATATATCTTTAGATAGGGAACAAACGAACTTGCGGCTCACCTTATAGTAAGTAATTACCGCCGCCCGTGGGCGCAACACCATGGGAAATGCAAGTTCGTTGCGGATTTTTATGTAGGAATAAGCTCTTATGGAATCACTTTCCAACTATGATTCGGAAATACCATTGCTGGAAGGTGTTTCCAAAATGTGGTTGAGCGGGGCAAAAAGTTATTTTAAAAACGCACTGTGGAGGACCAGCATAGTGCGATGGCGAAATTCAGCAGCTGGTAATAATCCGAACAATTCCTTAGAATACTCTCCGTGATATATCAGATAGAATATGCACAGAGATGCAATTTCTCTCCGCAAAGAAAATAGTTTGAGCCTATCACAAAGTCGTTGTCATTAATTCACTTTTATATAACGGTTATTTAAACATTTGGATTTTTTCCTTTTCGTATACCTTCAGAACAATGTAAAACAGGGTATTTTTGTACAAAACAGTTAGTTTAACTAAATAATATTATCTTATTTGTGGTTAAACACTTTGTCTTCGAATGCCTTCGAAACAGTGTTAAATGGTGTATTTCTGTTTAATATAAATTATGAACGATCACTACATGTCGTTGTATTTGAACATCAATTGATCCAATTATAATCGTCCTTCGTGCGGCATTTTAATGCCAATAGCACACGATACTATATCGATTTTACATTCATAAGTAAAATGGATGGCGTTTCGACTTTCTATGGGAAGTACACAGGTGTATAATGAGAAATGTGACCTTATTACCATAGGTAATATATTACTAATCTATGTAAAACACGAAATTATTAATAGATATTGCAGATTTATACAAATTATTCAATCGATAAACTTGTGATAGTAAAATTATGGATAGAGGAAATATAAATAATCTTTATAGAATTAGACTTGAAATTTTAAGCACTTTTAAGAATAAATAATAATATAAATAACCATGGCAATTAACACAGCGCCATCTAGTGTAACGATAAACTTGTGTTACAGGTACTAGACAACTGATATAAATACTTGGTTACTTTTTTTAAGAAGAAATATATTTAATAATGCTTCCACTTGTGTTTAATCTAATAATAGATCATTATGATGACCTAAGAGGGGAGAATACAGAATGTATATATAAAAATAAAGTTTCTTTCAAATTGACTTGATTGAGTTATTTTATATGCACCATATTGTATTGAAAATCTCGTAAATGAACCTGAATGCTATGCATGTTTAAGAATTTTTCTATTTTGAGTAATAATGATTTGATTTGACAGCTTTTGATCTGATAAGCTGGTAAATGATATGATACAATGTGTATTTAGAATAGAATAGAAAATTCTTTATTCAAATAAACTTAAATTTAAGCACTTTGGAATAGTCGTAATTTCTTTTATCTACAGCTACTTCAGAAAGCTGTCCCATCACAAGAAGAACGAGCAAGCAACTTGTGTGTTGCTCTTTTAAGTAATAGTTGTAACATTTCTAAGTTTAAATGTGTGAATACAAACTCATGAGCTGCTTCTTCCTTATCCTATTTATTTGTGGTCGGCTTAATATGTTTTTCTTTCCTCATCCATCTTCGCAATCATTTCGTTATTAATACAATTTTTTTCGGACTACTCTAATGTTGTTAGCCGCAGCTGGTCTTTACAGCTTCACCGGACGAGAGGCGGCGAGTGCAGATGCCACTCCAAACCCGCGTGGACTTATGGAGCGGCTGAAGGCCAACTCCTGCCTGACGGATACGACTTTAGTCTGAGGACACCGCTAGGGGTTGGACCGCAGCTCAGGCTGTCGTAATTTCAATCCCGTTTGAATTGGACGGGAGATCGATCGAAGGGGGTACATTTAATACAAAGTACCATAATGTAATGAAAAGTGTGTTACACTGTAGTAGTGTAAGATTTATATAATTGTATATGCATATTGGTAAATCTAATCCTCCTAATAAAGATAGGTGACACTGCATGTTGTCAACTCACCCGGCCGGCCAGCGGTGGTTCTGGGCCAGACGGATAAGGTCTGCCTCGGTGCCACTGTTAGGCAAATTGTAACATCTCGGCTGGAGTTGTACAAAAGTGGAAATTAAATAAATATAATAATATTAAAGTAAATTAAAAAAGGCACGGACGGATATGTCTGTGGAAAATTGTATTTAAAAAAAAAATACATAGTACCAACTAGCATTTTTTTTTATACAACAACTTTAATTTAAAAGTCTAAAGAGAAAGTGTATGTGGTTGCATTATGGTTTCCATTTCTGTACAGAGTTTTAAATTATTCATGGCGGCCCTGTCGGTACTGCATGACACAGTAGAGGTCAATGCGGAACTTGTTGCCATGGCACTGAAGTAAATCATATAAACATTGTACTTAGATGATTTTGTTTTCTTTTTCCTTTTCTATCTACAATCAGTCCTGGAACTATCTTTTAGAAAGAAAAAAGAAGAAAGAAAATATTTATTACTAGTATTTATATAACCTAATTGTACAACTAAGAACCTAAAATTAAAAAGCTTAAAAAATATATAATATGATGACTAAAATATATTATTAAAAGGGGTCCCTTTAGGCAACGTTCCGAAGATACTGGCAGCGTTCCCTCTTTGAATAGCTAGAAGCTTAAAGAAAATTGTTTATTTGGTACATAGCATACTGAAAATAATTTTTAAACTTTAATTTACATATTATCGGTTTATTTTAATTTTATAGTACCAAATAGGTCTCCGCTCAGCATATGTCGTGACGGGATGCCACGACGCTGGTTTTCAGCGGATACCGTCATATATTGCTGCCCACCTTCATGAAAGAGGACTACTGGCCGAAAGGTGTGGTATATCGGCGCTACCGTGGCAGATTGCCGTCTTCAGTGTCGTGATCACACAGACAATATCATTGTATTAGTTTTTAAATATTATATTATATGTATGTTAGTCTATAAGCTATTTATAATATGGGCCTAGTTGCCTGAAATAAATGAATAAATAAAATAAATATATTAAAATAATAATAATACACATACATAGTAATACATACATACTTTTGATTTGCTCCTTTTTTTATTTATAGTAATATCTGTCGCTTCCTTTGTGGCGACATCCTTTCGGCCTATTTTTTTTTAATTATCCTGTACACCTGTACCTCAGTTTACCTTTTTTTTTTATTAACTTTATACTACGTATTGTATGTACAGTATAATCGGCAACGCGCACGTGATACCCCTGGTGTTTGAGGCGTCTATAGGCTAAGATAACCATTTACCATCAGATGGGCCGTATGCTTGTTTGCCACCATAGTAGTATAAAAAAAATGTACCTGTAATAGTCTAATTATACAGAAATATTTACGCTACTTATTCTTGTTTCTAGTTCAAACCCGCGACCATCGGAAGTTTGGCGGTGTGTTACACCACTAGACCACCGAGGCAAATAATAAAATATTATATAAAATAAGAGCGAGGAAAGCTTTCTTATAATTATAGAGACTTTTTAAGCCCACGCGCAATTTTCTGTGTAATTCTAGAATGGCAGTCAAGCTGACGGGCCACCTGCTAGCAATTGACAACCATCACCTGTATTCATCAGACTATCAATTTCAGCAGGATTTAAAATAATTTTTTGTACTATATTTAGTATATAGTTTAGTGGATGTAGTCAAAAAATCAAATTCAAAGTATCTTTATTCTTATCACGTTTTATATTTCAAATCTGCCGAGTTCGGAATATTTCGAGAGTGTTTCAACCACCATGACAAGAAACGTGGTCGTATTTTTTTTTTAATGTTGATATTTACAATAATTATATTTAAATAAATAATGACCACCGTCAAGTTATAAAAAGTATATATTAAAAAATCTAATCAGTTTCGCAACCTGAACAGATGTAGCCCATTCACGGTATGAAACAAAATCATTACACTCAACCATATTGGAAATTATACTATATGACTGAGTTACTCCACTACGTCATTTATAAACCATCTGTATAAACAAAATATTTCTTTGGAAAGAATATCCTTCAATTCATAGAGAGCCTAGACAGTTAACTCTGACAAAAGGGCGAGCACAATAGATCTCTAGCTATCGCAGTGCTAAACTAACAGAGCTAAGCACCAAGTAATAACAAACTCTCAATAATAAAACGTACTGGTAACACTGAAAGTGGGTCCTATGCAGCATACATACTGTAGCATAACTAGATGAAAACGAGGGTGAGAGAAAAAGAGGTGGGAAGATTATATAAGGGCAGCGGCTGTACCAAAACGTGAAGGAAAGCGTTGGACAGGGGAACATGGAGTCTATTGGAGGAGATCTATATCTTTGAACAAGCTGATGAACCGACCAAGTGAAATAATAATGAACAAGAATAAAATTAACTTCATCATAAGAATCTATATATATCTAACTCAAAGGTGACTGACATAGTGATCTATCAACGCACAGCCCAAACCACTAGACGGATCGGGCTGAAATTTGTCATGCAGGTAGATGTTATGACGTAGGCATCCGCTAAGAAAGGATTTTGATTAATTCTACCCTCAAGGGGATAAAATAAGGGATGAGAGTTTGTATGAAACTTTGTCAATTTTAAACCGATCGAGCTGAGACTTTGCATGCATAAAGCTACTATGACGTAGGCATCCCCTAAGAAATAATTTTGATAAATTCCACCCCTAAGGGGATAAATGAACGCGAGCGAAGCCGCGGGCGAAAGCTAGTAAAGGATATCAATAAATAAATTTTAGTTACTAGTTTGTTGTTATTTATTACTTTGATGGCCTCGTTGGTCGTGCGGTATTTTCGCTTAACATCCAATGATCGTAGTTTCGATTCCTCTCACGTTAGAAACCTTTGTATTCATTTTATACATTAATATGTTTGTTTGTATCTGGGTGTTTCGTGCGTATAATATTCAGGTATTTACAAAAAAAATGTATCTATGTATTTATAACACCTGTTTAGTACCTACAACACAAGCTCTGCTTATCTTGGGACTAAACGGCGTTGTGTGATTTGTCTTGAGATATTATTATTACTAGTACAACTAGATTAGGCGTCATGAAGATTCCATAAACATTATTTTTGTGTTTATTACTAAATTTCAAACATTTTTCCAGTAAAGGTCTTTACTTTACTTTAGTATATTCGAAAGTTGCTAAGTTGGCAACTATAACTGGCGTGATTTGCGAGCACTTTCATTTAAATTGTATGCTATTCCCTGATGTTATATATCTTACATTGTAGTATGCAAAGTATTGTATAACGTAGACGGAATCAGTTGATACATGCATGCGTCACGGTTCGCTACACGAGAAAGAAATTGTCTTTAATTAGATATATATAAAAATGGTTTCGCTTTATGAACTTGGCTCAATTTTTCAGTAAGTCGGGGAATTGAATTGTTAAACTTGATGATCCCCCCGTCATGGATCAAGATTAACAATCCCATTATTATATCTGTGTTAGCTGACAATGTACCATCTCTGGTTGATCCCAAAACGGTTCATCTAGAAAGAAATTGTCTTTGATTAGATGGATAAAAAAATGGTTTCGAATAATGAACTTGGCTCAATTTTTCAGTAAGTCCGGGAATGGGATTGTAAATGTTGACTAATGACTATAACTGTGCTAGCTGGCAATGTACCATGTCAGGTTAATCCCTAAGCGGTTCCCCTAGGAAGAAATTGTCTTGAATTAAAGTTATAAAAAAATGGTTTTGAATTATAAACTTGGCTCAATTTTTCAGTAAATTGGAGAATGGGATTGTTAATCTGGACTGGTGGATTTACCATGATGGGCTAACTGACCTGATCTCACACTCATCATAACCTACTCCGCTAGTGCTAGTTTGATCTCCAAGCGGTTCCACTTTGAAACCATCATGATAAATTCCTGGTGAATTCACCATAATGGTCTAACTGACTTGACCTCATACTCACATATCAAATTCCACTGGTGCTAGTTTGATCTCCACAAAGTTCCCCCAGGAAACCATCATGATAAATTCCAGGTCAATTTACCACGATATGCTATCTGACCTGACCTCATACTCATCATATCCTACTCCACTGGTGCTAAGTTGATCTCCAGGCAATTTAGGGGAAACTATCATGATAAATTCCTGGTGAATTTACCATGATGGGCTATTTGTCTTGACCTCATACTTAACCTACTCCTTTGATCTCCGCCAGTGTAAACCTGAAGGGCAAGCGCACCATTGCTTCATTAATTATACTTTCATACAATAGGCCAGTTATGATGTTTTGACAAAACTTTACGCAACAATACTGTATGACGGCAACATTAACATATGTACACCTGAACATGTGACATTTGTTTATTTATTTACATTTATATATTGTTTTAAATTTGACGCGGCCAAATAATTTCAATATTAGCAACAAAAGTTACAGACAGTGCGGTTAAGGCAATTTGTTCACTGGTGAGGTAATGGAGTGATTAGTTTTAGGGTACAATGGTACTGGCCTGTACTTTTAGATTGTACTAAACTCCCTAAACTTAAAAAGAATAAAAAAAAAAGCAACAAAAGAAGACGTGTAATGGTAGACGCATGTTTGCCCATAAAAATGATTTTATTAGAATAGAATAGAAAATCATTTATTCAAATAAACTTACATTGAAGCACTTTTGAATAGTCATAACATTTTTTTTTAATCTACCGCTCATTCGGAATGCTGTCTCATCATAAGAAGAACAAGCAAGAAACTTGTGTGTTACTCTTTTATTATTAACCATATACCAGCTGCTCTTCTGTTTACCCGTGATCATGGCAGTTGAAACACTACCGAAATATCGGGAACTCAATAAGAATAAAACGTGGTAAGATCCCGTGATTTTTACTAATTATTAACATTTGTTTCGGTGTTTACAATAGTATAACCTAACGAAATACATTCAGAAATTCATACAAACAGAATTTTATATCAACCTAGCCAGGTTCAAGGGGCGGGGTGGTAACACAGGGCCCATAACCCGGGAGCCAGCTATCGGGGAGCAGCAAATAGTGTACCAGGTCAGGTTGACATCCACGGGAATCCACCTGGAAACGTATCGTGATAAATTCTTGATGAATTTGTCACAACGGGCTAACCTGACCTCATGCTCTGTGATAAGATTATCAGCCTCCACTGGTGCCCCGCTAGCGTAAATCGTTTGCGCAGGCGGGTGCACCAATACTGGTGAATAGTATAAAGTACATAGTTTTTTTATGTATTTGGAATGGAAAACCGATGCCCACAAACGAAATTCTACAAAGGCTAACTCGATCAAAATCGATTAAAGTTTAAATTCTAATTTGTCGGTCGTTGTGACATATCCTGACTTGCGGAATTACTGCACGCAACGATGCGTACATGCATAAATCCTTCTCGTTGTTTACAATGTAGATAATACAGCAATTACAGACTATAAATCAAGACTTCCCTGCGGTGTCTTGATCCTCATTGATTATTACTCCCAAAAAAATATATACACGTAAGTCATGTAGACTTACGTGTATCATATGATTTATAATAATAATAATAATCTCAAGACAAATCACACAGCGCCATCTACATACCTTTTTGAATGCCATACCAAAAGAAAAAAAACACCTTTGACGGCCTCGGTGGTCTAGTGGTTTAGCAAACAGCTTTATTTTCGATGTTCGCGGGTTCGATTCCTTTCACGGTGCATTTGTATCCATTAGTATGACAGTTTGTGTCGGTATGGGCGTATTCTATGGATATTATGTATATATTTACGAAAAAAAAAAATATATCTATGTATTTGTATCAGTTGTCTAGTACCCATAACACAAGCTTTAGCTAGCTTGACTTGGGTCTAGATGGCGCTATGTGTATTGTCATGAGATTATTATTATTATTATTATAAATCAAATTGCTTTTGACCCTCATTGAATATATATATATACACGTAAGATTTTGAATGCAAAAAAAAAAAAAAAAACACACCTTTGACGGCCTCGGCGGTCTAGTGGTTGCTTAGCACACCGCTTTACTTTCGACGGGTTCGAAATTTATGCATTTGTATCCATTATATGATTGTTTGTATCGTTATGGGTGTTTTCTATGGATATTATGTATGTATTTACGAAAAAAAAATATATTTGTAATTTCAGTACCCATAATTTGTTCGTGGAACTAGATGGCGCTGTGTTAATTGTCCAGAGTTATTTATTTTATACATAATTGCTTTTGTTGAATATATATATTCAGATTTTATAATTTTCTGTGGTCGCGGTTTTAATGAAATTTATAACCTATATATGTTATTCTGATGGGCAATATATAATCCAAATTTGTTCAGTAGACTTGCGTCATATCAAACATCGAGCGACTTCATCTGCTATTTTCTTTAATAAATGATAGCCTATAACCGTTTTTGGGATATAAATTCAAGACAGACACCATTTCATCTATACATATAAATAAAATTGGAGTGTCTGTTTGTAATATTGAAATATCCGTTTTTTACTACATGCAAATGGATATAAATACGGTACATACACCTAAATAACATTTTTTACTATTTTTGTCTGTCTTCTGTTTGTCCCGGCTAATCTCTGAAATGGCTGGACCGATTTTGACGGGACTTTTACTAGTAGGTAGCTGATGTAATAAGGAGTAAGTTAGGCTATTTTAGAAAAATAAAGTTAATATCCACGCGGACGAAGTCGCGTGTACAATTAGTTTATAATATAAGTTTGGATGACTATGATTCATTGATTGATAGCTAATTGGTCTGACAATCCTCGTACAGACAAATGATTTGGTAGTCATCGAGTGTGCGTTCAAGGGCAAGTTGTCGAGAGACGATTGCGACATACGGACCGACAAATCGACCGATGTACGAATGTCAAATGTAAATATTCTGGTGTAGAAAATTCTCGTGTCGCACTACAGACAGATAAATAGACCGATGTACGTACATATATATGAATATCAGATATAAATATTTTACTGTACAAAATTCTCGTGTTGCAATGTTTGTAACAAAACTTCTTTGAAACGGCTTGACCGATTCTTGTGAAATTTTGTGTATAAAGATCTGAAAATAGGATGTAAACTATTTTTAATAACCTTAAGTCCACTCCAAAAAAATATTATTTATTTTCTAGACTATTTTTTTTTTCATAATTCTGTATTCAAAAATACACGCAGATTTTGTGTTAAGGATACTAGACAACTGATATAAATACATAGATTTTCGTATACGTACATAATATATAGAAAACATCCAGACCGATACAAACAATCCTACTAATGAATACAAATATTTGTAGCGTGCGAAGAATCGAACCCGCGATAATTACAATTACAGCCAACTGATATAAATACATAGATTTTTTGTACACGTACATAATATATAAGATACAAACAATCAAAGAATACAAATGTTAGTGAATAGCGACAATTTCCTAGATATGTTTTATATTATTTTTTAATTTTTTAATCATATTTTATTGACATTTCTTTTTGTTACATCTAAATATATATAACTCAAAGGTGACTGACATAGTGATCTATCAACGAACAGCTCAAACCATTGAACGGATCGGGCTGAAATTTGGCATGCAGGTAGATGTTATGACGTAGGCATCCGTTAAGAAAGAATTTTCATCCCCTATTTTATCCCCTTGGACCCATCCAAGGGGATAAAATAGGGGATGAAAGTTTATATGAAACTTTGTTAATTTTAAACCGATCGAGCTGAGACTTTGCATGCATAAAGCTACTATAACGTAGGCATCCCCTAAGAAAGGATTTTGATAAATTCCACCCCTAAGGGGATAAACTAACGCGAGCGAAGCCGCGGACAAAAGCTAGTTCTGTTATATATCGCTGTCGTATTAGTCCCATTTTATTGTACTCCGTATCTTGTTATTAAAACCCTCAGCAGCTCTCACTCATCAGACACAATAGATATCTTCAAGAAGTTTAGCGGTGTGGTAAACCTCTGGACCTCCGAGGCCGTCTCTAATTCCATAAAACATGCTCTTTAATGTTAGTAACTGCTTCAATTAATGATTTAATGATACCAATTAAGTATTTAAATTCAGTTCACTACAAAGTTTTTATTCCTCTAATTGTTGGTAATACCGGCTAATGGTGCTCATTAAGTTACTTTTTATTTGAATGGGAAACAAATAACAGATGGTAAGTGGTAACCTGACTCACAAGAGGCGAAGGGGATTGTTAGTAATGTGGACTAAGAACCCTATTTTTTTTTAAAGATTTATAATGGAATGGTGCACCTATTTTTTTTTTAAAGATGGAGAATGATAAGATGAGCATGAGATCAGGTGAGTTAGCCCATCGTGACAAATTCACCGGGAATTTATCACGATGGTTTCCAGGGGGAACCGCGTGGAAGTCGACCTGACATAGTACATTTTTAGCAATGGGATCATTAGTTGCTAACAATGCCCTCCCCCCTAATAACCCTATTGCTAACAATGTACCAAGTCCGGACCTCCACGCGTTTCCCCCTGGAAACCATCATGATAAATTCCTGGTGAATTTGTCACGATGGGCTAATTGACCTGGCCATCTTATGACATTTTCATCTTATCATCCTCCACTGGTGCCCCGCCAGCGTAAACCGTTAGCGCAAGCGAGAGAACCATTTTTTTTTTTATAACACAGGGGACAAACGAGCATGCGGCTCACCTGATGGTAAGTGATTACGTTGTCGGCCTTTTAAAAAGGAATAAGCTCTTTTCTTGAAGGTTTCAATATCGCATCGGTTCGAAAATACCATTGCTGGAAGGTGATTCCACAATGTAGTTGTGCGCGGCAAAAAATTCTAGATAAAAACTGTGCAGTGTGGAGGACCTCCATTCATCCAGATGATCAGGATGGTATTTCAGTTTCTGGCGGTGGTACGGTGGTGAAACTCAGCAGCTGGTATTAATCCGAACAATTCCTCAGAACACTCAACAAAATGCACAGAGATGCAATATCTCGCCGCAAAGCCTAGGTCGAGTCTTGCATTCCATTATCATCAATAAAAAAAATACAGAATCCACTGTGACGTCTGTAAAACCTTATCGTCCAGAAGATTTTATACAGTGACTAGTAGTCGTCCGATCTAGTAGTAGTCTAGTCCGGAGATGACTTAAACACGCAATACAAACGTTTGCATTAAAGTTTTTATAGGAAATCTTTACTTCTTTTATATATGATTATTTTTATTCTAATACTAGCAGTGCCCCCGGTTTCACCCGCTTTAAATTTCAGTATATAAATTTCAATAAAAATATAGCCTATGTTTTATTCTGATGCATAAGCTATATTACTGTAAAGTTTCATCAAAATCCGATCAGTAGTTTTTGTGTGAAAGAGTAACAAACATAATATACTTATAAACTTTCGTTATTAAAAATTTATTAGGATTCATTATTATTACAGTTTTGTACATTATTAATAGGTTTACTCTATGTGGGGTCCGACAAAATATTTTAAAATTTAAATTTTGCCCGTTGATTAAAAGGTTGCTCACCCCTAGTTTAGTCTATGGTAAACGATTATCTAATTGTGCCAAAAGAAAGTACTTACTAAGTTTCGATGAGCTCGCAGTTAAGAAGTAATTTGCCAGGACCGAGTTCCACCACGGCCACGGTCTGATCATGGTAGTATATCATCCGCAGCGTCTCGTTACTGACCCTTCTTCCCGTGTAGGGCTTCACCCCGGCCAGTTCCCGGCGCTCGGCATCCTCGGACCGAGCCCCCACTGTGCCCACCAGCCCTGCCAGCGACCAGCCTGCCGGTAAACTGAAGGAGAACGGCTTAGCAGACGCCTGTGGTGGAGACGACACCGCAATACAAAAAATGACCACCAGGGATATCAAAGATTTGATGAGTCCGTCCGCCATTGGTGCGCCACGGGTCAGCGCGTCCCGGGCCGACCGCACCGCGCTAATCAGTCTCCGGAATGACATATTAATTGAATGATATGCGTTCGTCCATATCGTATGTGTGGACTGAACGATCGTCACTCGAGGACTGGTTGGCGCGAACTCCAAACAAGCTGGTTTCAAAGTCAGTGTTGCCAACATTGTTTAAGCCAGCCCCACTAGCTGCACCTTCTAAAAACGAAACGTTTTTATAAACTATCGGCCATGTCTTCGGACGAGTGTCTTACAAATCTTTGAATTTCTCGGATTTTCTGTACTATAATATGCATGTATTATATATATAAACCTTCCTCTTGAATCACTCTATCTATCGCTGAATACTGCATTAAAATCAGTTGCGTAGTTTAAAAGATCTAAGTGTACAAACAGCTACGGCAACTTTGTTTTATATTATGTAAAGATATATAAACTGATTATAATAACATACTTTCAAAGTTTGTGAATTTGGTCTTGATTTCATCGGTTCGGAGTGTCTTCGAGTCAAGAAGAAACACGGCTCTCAAACCTTTTTGTACATGATTACAAAAATAAAGATTCAATCGTTAAATCGAATTGGAGAGAATGTAGTGACCACCAGCCTATGCTATTGCATTTTGTCAAAGGGAAATAATTTAATCAGTAGTCCCAACATTTACTTTATTTTCCCAAGCTCCCTAAAATCCATTAGCCGTCAAACATAGCTCACCAAATCTACTAATTTTAGTGGTAAAAGCAATAGGTTGGCAACACATATCGGAGCCCCGGAGACCAGTGCTTTCTTCGGCGTGACGTCAGTTTGCGGTCACTGCCGGTGGTTTCACCCGTGCTGCTTCACACTTCCGCCAGGATTGGCGCGCAAAATAATAGGAATAATGACATTGGGTGGCCTTTGTGATATTGTCTAATTCCGGCCGATTGTGCCATTGGCCGGCACCTACGCTTACTGCCATACACTGCTTTTTCATATATTACCAGCAGACCCAGGCTCGCGTTGCTGTAGCTAAGGTTCTTGAATAAAATAATTTTGCGGTTCAGTAGTTTAGGAGCCCATCGCGGACAAACAACGTGACACGTAATTTTTATATATAAAGATATATAAAATACTCGTTTCACAATGTTAGTTACGATACTCCGAAATGGCTTAACTGATTTTTATGAAATTTTATATGCGTATTCAGTCGGTCTGAGAATCGGCTACTATCTATTTTTCATACCCCTAAGTGATAAGGGTTATCCACCCCTAACATCTACAATTTTTTTGATAAAATATTTTTTTTATTGTGTGGCATTAAAAATAATACAACCCTAAATTTTCACTCTTCTGTTACCAACCCCTATTTTTTAATAACGATTTTAATTTATATGGCAAAACAAAATTTGCGGAGTCAACTAGTATTATTATAAATTATTATTAATAATAATGATAGCAACCCTGGTTATTTCACACATCTCCATCTTAGATGGATCCTAGTACCAAGCTAAGCTAAGCTTGTGTTATGGATATAAATGAGTAAACAGATATAAATCCATTTTCTTTGTAAATCTTTGCATAGTATGAAACCACAGGGGATTGTTAGTAATGTGGATTTATAACCCCATTACTACCAATGTACCATGTCAGGTTGACCTCCACGCGGTTCCCCCTGGAAACCATCGTGATAAATTCCTAATGAATTTGTCACGATGGGATAACTGACCTGACCTCATGTTCATCTTATCATCCTCCAATGGTGCCTCGCCAGCGTAAACCGTTATCACAGGCACCATTACATTATCATTCAAAAAAAAAATCAGATAATAAAAACATAATGAAAGGTAATCGATTTAAAAATGTTACACATCGCTGTGTTGGTGATTTGTAGCTATCCTCTCACCTCAATGGCAACTATAAACCCTGGAAACATCACCAGAATAACTGTTTGTTCAAAAATCGTCGCTATATTGGGGAATGCGAAATTTTTTTTTAAATATATGTATTTACAAACAAAAAAGGAAGGTTTATATGTATAATACACGCGTGTAATAGTGTAGAAGGGTGTGTTGCAGGGATATTAGGGAGTTCCGTATCCGTAACCGAAACTATCGGATATCCGATATAAAAAAATATCCGTAACTGTAACCGAATCCGAAATAAAAGTTTCGGATAATATAGGATAGGGGCGGAGTCTAATTGAGCCACGTTATGTAACCATTTTATTGCTATTTGTATCTTAGTTTTGAAATTCCTTAAAAAAATATTACCCGTAGCCGAAATTATCCGAAACTAACGGATAATCCGAAATAATTTCATATCCGTATCCGGTATAATAATCATTCCTATATCCGAAACTTATCCGTATCCGAATTTTCATCTACATAACATCGTTGGTGAGGTGTATCGACGCTACCGTGGCGTATATATTCCTATATCCGAAACTTATCCGTATCCGAATTTTCATATACATAACATCCTTGGTGAGGTGTATCGACGCTACCGTGGCATATACATATATTCCTATATCCGAAACTTATCCGTATCCGAATTTTCATATACATAACATCCTTGGTGAGGTGTATCGACGCTACCGTGGCATATACATATATTCCTATATCCGAAACTTATCCGTATCCGAATTTTCATATACATAACATCCTTGGTGTGGTGTATCAACGCTACCGTGGCAGGTAGCCATCGTCAGTGCCGTGACCATAGAGACAATTTCAATTTATATTTTATTATTATTTCTTATATATGTTAGTCTATAATATATAATTGAGACCATGTAGACTCAATTAAATTAAATAAATAGAACAATTCAAGAAATTTAATGATTTTTAATGCATCTGTGCGAAGTCGGGACCGGTCCCTAGTATTTATGTAATATTCATAGATAGACAACACAAATAATCATACTCATGAATACAAACAGAAGAACTAGTTGCGCACGCGGCATCGTATCCGTGGTATTCTGAATAACAATGTGTTAACTCATCTTTTTTGTTTGTAAACCAATTGGAATGAACAAACAGTCAATGTTATGGGAAGCCTGCTACAAATCACAACACAGGGATGGTAACATTTTTAAATCGATTACCTCGTTTTTTTAATTGATGATAATGTAATGGTGCCTTTGATAACGGTTTACACTGGCGGGACACTAGTGGAGCCTGATTTTTTTTTCTTAATTTTATTTGTTTCTCTGCTGAGTTTAATTTTGTATTCTTTGTTTTTTTTTTATGATGATATTAACTATTTCAGTTGGAGGGGATGCTAACTTACGAATATATAAACACATATATATTACATTATAGTATATTATATATATTTTAGTTAACTAGCTACTTGCCCTGGCTTCGCAACATCAATTCATCATTTTCTTCAACATAAATGTTTCTCCTTAGCTTGGGACTAGATGGCGCTGTATGAATTATCCTGAGATTATTATATTCTTATTATTATTATTAACTAGCTCCACACCCCGACTGTACGAGTGTACATGTATTATATATATAAACCTTCCACTTGAATCACTCTATCTACTAAAAACCGCTTCAAAATCAGTTGCGTAGTTTTAAAGATTTAAGCATACATAGGGACGGACAGACAGCGATATCGACTTTGTTTTATACTATATCATGATAGTTAATATTAAAATATATGAATATGTGTAATTCTTTTTAATTCAAATATAATAATGTTGTGATTCTGCATATAGTACAGACTAATAAGATTAGTATGGGTACAAGTAAGTTAGGTCATAGTGACAAATTCACCAGGAACTTATGATTATTTTCAGGACTGCGTGGAAGTCAAGTGGCTTGGTACTTTGTTTGCACAGAGTACTTTATTATTTTGCTAGCAATGCGTTCATTAGTGCACATTACTAATAATTTTATTAATATTCATGAATATCCATTGAACAGTCACTATTATGGTAATTCATTACATATACATAAGAATAATATACATTTATTTAGCAAGCATATTATTTAATATACATTTATTTACATACGATTACAAGATACGATAGTAGTCTTGTAATTTCTTGTTTTTACGTAATTTCAACATGACAGCTGCGCGCCATTTTTTGACATAACAATCTGTCTACTCTGTGGTAACAATGTAAGAGTTCATATCGCACCTTAAATACAATAATGCATTAACACAAAAGTTTTGAGAAATCGACTTTAAGGCTTTTGTATTAAAGTATAAATGCAATCTTTTTTATTTTTGATTTAGTGCAGTATTGTATTAAACGTTCGTTATTCAAGTCAAAGTTGAATACAATTCAATTTCTCTTATTGTGTATATTTTCAATTAATCGTTGTTTGTGGGAGCGTCAGTGAAAGTAGTGACTAGGTCATGCGCGCCAAAATGGACTACGTAAAAAAATGCGCGCCAAAATGATGTTACAAAAAAATTTCGCCTCAAAATTGACACACGAAAGCATATATTCATGTAGGACATTTTAAACAATCATAAATATTCACTGAGTAAGTAGATCATTACGTTGTGTAAATAAGAGCTGTAGGCTGTATGTATAAACAAAAAAAAATTGTAATTTGCATGCTTTCATTTTATTCTATTAAAAATCTCTAAAAAAACAAAGGTCAAGAAAATCATAAATCAGAGTGGTAGCTATCTCTAATCCGTGAAAAGAATAAACTATATAGGTAAGTATTATTTTTAGTATCAGAAATTTAAAAGTAGACTAGGCTGTACGTTCTAAGGATCTTTGCCTAATTCATATTGAAAAGGAAATGGATGCATATGGGCGAAAAAAAATTACATCATTTGAGAAGAACGGGCAAGAAACTCAACCGTTAGCCTTTTTAAACTGAATATACTTATTCGGGTTTGCAGTCATCTGCGATTATAGTCACTACATGAATAATACCATAAAGCTATAGATACTTCATAAATTTTATAAATCCATTCATATTTTTTAACATGGTTGCGTAACTTTTATACATTTTTAAAAACTTTCACATTTACGGGCTTTATTCTGTTACGTATCGTAATAAACCCATGTTCACGGGTCCTGTCTTGCGTAAAAGTAACGTAATGTATTTATTTGGAATAGCGCCATCTAGTGGCGAATATATATATAGTTAATACGGAACTATAGTCTATTTGTGAAAATTTATTTTTTTTCTAGAAAAGTGTACTTTCTAGGTGCATATAACACCTGCGTTAATTTACGTTGGGACACAAATGGACGATGATAAGATGAACATGAGATCTGGTCAGTTATTCTGAAAACCATCGCGACAAAATCAACGGGAATCTCGAGAGGTCCTGAATGTACCATCATTGCGAGCAATGGGGTCAAAAGTCCACATTGCTTACAACCGCTAACCCCCAAAAATGGTATATGATTCACAACCGTTACATAATTTGTTAAGCCTAAAATAATATACATATACACTTCTAATATCGCCCTTAATTGTTTAGCGGTTATAAGCGGCGCCTAACTTCCGATGGCCTCGATTCGATTCATAAACAAAAAAAAATGGTATTCATGAGTATGAATTACCCTTAAATAAATTTAAAACATCTGTTAAATCATATTTACTGAGCAAAGCCTATCACTCACTAAACGATTACTTGAATGACGAGCGTGCATGGCAATAGTTGTTCATGCACTGGATTCATTTCATTTAATGTTAGACATAGACACCTATATATACAATGTATATATATATATACATTGTAAATAAATTGGCTTTTTACAAAATAAAATAAAATATTCAATCGAGTTTCTTACCAGTTCTTCTCAGTTGGATCTATATACTGAACAGGATGGTAGGGAAAAAATTAAAATTATAATGTAAAAACTTTGACGTTCATAAGCGGCTAATGTCCTACATGAATAAATGATTTTCCAATTTGAATTTGAATTATTGTTGATTTTTCTGCTTAGCTTGGGAATATATAATAAACTCAGTAAAAACAAAAAATAAAGAGACTTTATTTATTTATATACAATTAAGCATGTACAGTTTTACAAGTATATATTTAGTTACTTAACAGTTTAGAAATTTAAATATAAAAGTAAACAATTTACAATTATAATACTTTGTACATACAAGATATATTGAAAAATACATTATTAATTATTAAAAAACCACAACATCTAGATTATATTTTAATATTTAAACTACTATTATTATTTATTTATCTAAGGATGTAAACGTTATTTTTAATTAGAGAGAATTATTGCTACCACCAATGTATGGCGATTTAACACACTGACTCGCCTTCTAACAGCGCGGGTTCGATCTCGGCACCATACAAACATTTTTATTCATGAGTATGACTGTTTGTACTGATATGGGCGTTTTCTATGTACATTATGGAATTAATAACACAAATATATTTGCGTCTAACCGTTGCCTAGCAGTACCTACAGTACACGCTGTTTAGTTTGCAACTGGATGGCGCTGTGTTACATGTAGATAAATAGATAGAAAAAATTTTTGTATATATAGTTATTTAATGTGTTACTCTTATTAGCTCTGCCCGCGGTTTCCCGCGGTTTCATCGCATGAAATTTATAGCCTATGTATCTGATGTACAAACTATTATATTACTGTAAAGTTTCATCAAAACCCGTTCAATAGTTTTGCGTGAAAGAGTGTAACAGCGTACTTTCTACACGTGCGACCTTCAGTCCTCGCAACTTCCTACAACTCTATTCTGATGTAGCAGCATAATTTCCTCACGTGCCACGTGAGGAAATTATGCTGCTACATCAGAATAAAAAACATCTAACCATCTATTCGTACTTTCAAACGTTTATAATGTGATATTAAGTATATTATTTTATTAGATTAAAGTACTTAAATATTAGCCTAGTCTACCGAGGTAGAGTTTAAAAAGTATAAAGTAAGTTAATAAATATATTAATAACATTATCACGAACTGTTACCCGCAGTTCTACACGAGTTGTGTAGTAGAAGTTGAAGTAGAAATAATGAAATATACCCAAATATTTACATCAAATAGACATATTTAAAACATTTTAGTTACATATCAGAATGTAATATATTGAAACTTGAATGATTAACAAAAAAATACGGCCGGCCGACGTGACGGCCTCGGTGGTCTAGCGGTTTAGCACACAGCTTTATTTCCGATGGTCGCTGGTTCGATTCCTCGCACGGCACAAACATGAGTATGAGTGTTTGTATCGGTCTGGGTGTTTTCTATGTATAATATGTATTTACGAAAATAAAAAATATCTATATATACGTATCAGTTATCTAGTACCCAAAATACAGGCTTTAGTTAGCTTAAGTTTGTCTAGATGGCGCTGTGTGAAGTGTCCTGAGATTATTTTTATTATTATTAAAAATTGGGAGGCGGGATGTGGGGAACAAATCCAATAATTAAAATAATTTACGGACTTTTAAGTGAACGTGTACAATATAATTGATAAATTGAGCATAATTGCAACATAAGGAAAACATTAAGATTATTATACTAACTGACTCGGCTGACCTCATACCCGACAGAGCAGAGCCACCTACCGGTCCATTTGTATTTTCAAGCCATCCAAGAGTCCATTAAAATATACACAAAATTTCCTCCCAATCGGACCAGCCGTTTAGGAGTTAAGTAACAAACGTACAGAACATCTTCCAGTCTTCAGTAACTCCAATGATCGTCTCTCACTCGCTGGCTGGTATTCTCCGGCACATACCCTGATATCATCGGCAGACCAGTGCCCACCTTCTTCTGGTAGTCCACATATTGTGTTCCGAAGAAAGAGAGTAATGTCAGCTCCTCAGCGTAGACACGCTCGCGGAAGAATGTCCAGGACGCTAGTGTGTAGATGATGACGCATATGGGGTTCAGTAGGATGATCTGAAAACAGATATGACCACTAAATTAATAATAATCTAATACAGGGCTTCCGAAACTGTGCGCCGCGACGCATCATGGCGTCGCGGCGTTGTCTCAGAGGCGTCAGCCCTACTTTCATAAAGAGTATGCTCTGAAAAGCAAGCACACCCTTCACATTAACCACCCAGTTACATGTTTAGATTTCGTTCTCTTGTAGTAATAAGAAAAAAGACTAGGTAAATGGAGAAAATATATTAATATAGACTACTGACAATTAGGAATAGAAAAAAGGATATTGAAGTATCAAAAAACAAGAATGTAATATAAAAGAACTATAAATTCAAATACTAATTTAGAATATAAAATACATATCTGATGCGTATTTTTGGGGCTGCGTTGAGGGGTGTCGCAAAAAAATAGCAGTCTCAAGGGCGTCTTAATACGAATAAGTTTGGGAAGCACTGTGTCGTGTTTATACTCCTCCAATATGGCTTGACCGATCTTGATGAAATTTTATATGTATATTCAGTAGGTCTGAGAATAGCTTTATAACAAATTTTTATACTCCTGATTGTTCAGGGTGGCTCATCACAATTTTTTTTTTAATTTCGACAGTTTTAATGATTTTATTATATATATATATATACATACAGCCTTAAATTTACATCCTTCAACCACTAACTCCTACTTTTTAACAGCGATTTAAATTTATATGGTAAAACAACATTTGCGGGGTCAGCTAATCTTATATATTCTCGTGTCACAGTTTTCGTTCCCATACTCCTCCGTGACAGCTTAACCAAATCTCATGACATTTTGTGAGCGTATTATATTTAGAATGGCAAATCTATTTTTCATTAACGGGTAGTCACCCTTAATTTTTTTTTTTTTTTATATTTTAAGGCAAAACAACGTTTGCCGGCACAGCTAGTAATATAATAATAATGTCAACACAATTCACACAGTGTCATCTAGACGGATAGGGGGCCGCGGAGGTCTATGGAGCTGCCGAAGGCCTTTCGCCTGATGGTTACGACTTTAGTCTGAGGGCACCGTTAGGGGCTCAGGCCGTCGTAATTTTGATCCCCGTTCGTATTTGACGGGGGATGCTTCTGGGGCAGGTACATACCTGTGTGCCAATGGACCAGTAGAACCATCCTACATAGCTCGGGTGCCGGCAGAGGGCGTACACGCCGTGAGTGATCAGCTGGTGGTCCGGACGTTTTACAAACTGCACCTGCAGTTACACACATAGAATAGAAATATTCTTTATTCAAATAAACTCAATACAAGCACTTTTGAACAGTCACATTTTTTTATTTTACCACTCTTTCCGAACGCAGACTCATCACAAGGAGAAAGAGCAAGAAATTTGTGTGTTGCTCTTTTGAATAGATCGTTATTTAAAATTATGGTTACACAATAACAATTAAGAAGCATGTGATAATCAATATAGAAAGGGTTACACACTCATTCCTAGTGCAATCAGATAATATTGTCAGCGCTATGAATTTTAAGTTTTTTTCATAAAAACATTATTATTAAATATTATAATTAGTACTAACAGTGTGGTTAAAATTGGTCTTTGCAGTGAACATTGCACCCTTCCTGAGAAGTTCACCACCTATGCACATGATCACACCAATGCTGGACAGCCAGAAGTAAGTCTTCATATCTGAAAACGAGAGCATTTCATCAGACTTATATTATTACTCTAAACTTACTTTGTAGAAAGAGAAGATTAGTTAATAATCATAAAAAACATGTACAACAGTAATTTTTTTAAAAATACAAGCAGAGTATCTTGTCATTTCTTCTCATCTCGAAATTATTCCGAACTGACGGAAGATTTGACATATCATAAATCTGTAATAGACCTACATGAATAAAGATATTTTGAATTTGAAAATTTGAATTAAAAATATCCATGGACAATTCACACAGCGTCATCTAGTCCCAACCTAAGTAGAGCTTGTGTTATAGGTACTCGACAACTAACAGTTATACTGAGATACATTTTTTGTCAATACATACATAATATTGTCGGTTAAATAGAAAAATGGCAGCATTCAAAATGTAAATTTTATTTTTTAAGACAAGCATTTAAAGTTTATAAATTTATTTAAATTATTTTTGGCCTATGTCTGAGGACAAGCTAACGAAGCAGGCAGTGAAATAGCAATAAACAAAAACAAAATTAATCACTATCAGGCAATAAATAAATCTCAAAAAGAGGTTAAGTTTATGAGGTTGTAAGGGGTAATCTCTGGATTTACTAAATCAATTTTGAAAATTCTTTTAGTGTTGTTATTTTTACAATATGACTTTTAACAATGTCCATAATTATTTTCCGATTATAAAACTTACTAACCTGGATAAAAGTAAAACTCTACAGCCCACTCTATCCAACTGGAGACAGCGGCGACCCCATACTGTATGCTGTGGTTCAGTATGAAAGAGTCTATTGATAGGGTTTGAGGATTAGTGAGGGCCACTCCCACAAACTCCGTAAAATGAAAGGTGGACAATACCATGCTGTAGAGACCAAACACTCGCCAGCCATCTTCAAATGTGGCGAGATACAGACCAGTCGCAAATGCACAACCCAGGAATGCTGATCTCACTAATACCTGGAAAAAATCACAAATAAATAGTAGAATGGATCATAGTTAATTTGGGACAATGTAAAATAATATTCTATGTTAAAGTTACTTTAAAATTAAGTAATAAATGGTATATATTAGTATATTTATCTAACATATTAAGTAATTGAATGAACCAACCTCATATGAAAATCCTTTATAACAATATCTCAATATGAAGTTGAACAAACAGAAATACAGTGCAGGACCCCAGTACGTAAGGGCCCAAAGCTCCGTTGCGTATCCTAGCACACTTCCGGAGAAAAAAGATACAGTAAATACGAAAGCTGAAAAGAAAAAGCACAGCAAGGCCTGCCGCCCGGCGGGACACATGTTTTTTAATATATGTCTATTATAACCATATATAGAGCAATGTCATATATTGAAAGAACTTTGTATTGTAATTGTAAATATGTTTAAAATTTACATTTTCCTCTATCAAAACACACATTTGGAATTAAAAAGAAAATAAGGAAATAAAAATTGAAATCAAATGGACTTAATTTTTGATTTGACAGTGACAGCTAAACATTGACAGTAGCAGATTTCTAAGATACTACAGATAAAAAAAACATCTGGGTAGTTTTTATTTAATTTTATAGACATTTGCTTTAGTTATTGTTCGCAAACAAAGACATATCTACTCTTATGGTAAAATAAATATACAGAAGCGTTATAAGTTTGTGCTTCTAATAGTTTGTAACCTTGGCTACATAGTCATAATATACTTTATGCATATAACTGTCATATAACATCTGCAGTCAGTGTGTTTTCTTTGTCATATAATATTTTCTTTATAGTTATTCGTTGAATACAAAAACAACGGAGTAGGCTATTGGCTAAATATTACTTCTTCAAAATGATTGGTGATTTAATAATGTGAAGTATTTGCGCTTCAGCTATTATTTCTTTATTTAAGAGAACAAATTCTAGTTGTTTGAAATTCATGTTATCTTTTTACTGTCCGTCATGCGTTGTTCCTCAATAAACAAAACAAAAGTTTTGAATAAACATACTTTTGCTCCTCAATAAGATAGTAACGTTAAAAATAATATTCAGAAAAATGTTATTAACGATGTTTGCCTAGAAACCGGTTGTAATTTTTATTACCTGACGTAATCAGTCCGTGACACCATCGGCTTTAATAAAATGCAGGCTGCTTTCAACGAGATTAATTTCCCTTTTGAATAAGGTTGAAAATAAGCTGCGGACGCTTGTGGGTACTTTCAAAAGTGCTGTGCAATTTCCTATGTAACGGGAGTGAGTGGCAATTAATTAGTGGTAGTTATTGGCTTGAATCGGCGCCTCAGTTCAGCGAGACCGATGCTGATATTGTGATCTATCCTTAATTTTCGAAATGAACGATCCGTGGGACGTGAAATCGGTGCGGCAGGCGGGCCAGTACATGTCCTGTATGAAGATTAATGGAGTTCCACTGCTGCCGCCCGTTGTAAGTGGAAATAAACTGTGATTGAACTAATTATATTGGCCTCTAACTTATAAGAATAACTGTAATATAACTACTAAAGTTCTAGACATATTCAGTGCTCTAATGATTAAAGAAAAAAATATATTTCTAGAAATACAAGTAATCTGTATTTCAATAAATTTAATATACTTACACACTTTTTAGTCATTTTTGTAATTATACTACTCATTCAGAAATTTATAACTATAGTAAATAAATACAAAATAATAAACTATAGGATTATTTATTTTAATACTCATATCCATCACCAGGCATAAGTTATGCTCTCCATGTTAACAATTTCTGGAACAAATGCATAGATAATTACCAATAAGGCCATTTATAATTTCCTTTTTTTTTTACATGTTCTATAGACAAGATAAAGTATTAGTAAAATATTTATTTTATTATATGTGACCAGCTTCAACTTCACCCTTATTCTCATGACTTTTAGCTTTCTATCCAGTGACATTGTTGCTGGCAGACTTTTGCCTTTCCCTAAAAAGGGAAAAACAGAACCAAAAAAAAAAAAATGTTGCTGGCAGCTTGTCTACCATTCTCTTTATAAATTTATATTTTTTATATGTCACTTTTGACTTCTTCTTGTTACTTTCACTGTTCGCCATGAACCTTTTTGGGAAAAATACACATTTTTTTTCTAGTATTTGATTTTTAATTAAAATAGTACTTGTGTTCCCGCTCCAGCCACAGACATAATATTGCATATATCATTGTGTAGGAAATACTTGTTAAAACTTAGAATTTCTTAAGATGCAATTTACCAATGAATTTACCAGTTGCAATCAATACACTTAGACATTTAGTCAAGCTTTATTTTATTAGGTATGTTGGACTCCAGTCTCCGCAATTAGCCTCTCATTCGGGCCATTGTGCGTGCTTTTATTAGGTATCAAAGACTTATTTTTTAATTTTAAATATTTAATACATATCATATTAAATAATATGATTTTAGAAATAAGGACCTTACCAGCATATTAAAATTTCTCACTATAACATTATTACAAAAGCTGGGAAAAAATGTAAAAAGAGATGCAGAGGAATTAATACTATAATTTTTATTTACTTATATAAAGGCAATTTGATATTGAATAAAAAAAATGTAATCTCGACTAAATTTTAATTGTAAAAACTTGATTCTACCATATCACTATTTATTTGGAACTAAAAACCTGCAACACTGGAAAAGTCATTTTACTGACTGGAATGAATAATCTTACTTTAGGTCTTAATTAAAAGGAATAAAGATAAAATAGATAAGATAAACCTTTAGCGCATCATCTCTGTTCAGTAAAAGATATTTGGTGCCATAATTAAACAAATAGTTTCTAATTTGCTTATTATTATAAATTAAACCAGTCTCTATTTAATCACATGTTTACTATAGTATAGCCAAAACAGTAGTGCATTTCAGTTTATGTTCTATACACTCTTAGCCTAAAAAAAGACATATTTAGGTAATTTAATATTTAATCTATTAGTGCATTTCAGTATGTCTAGCCAAAATATATTTAGGTTTTACCATTGATAAGAAAAAAACAAGTCTTTATGAATACTTAATATCTACATAAACAATTAAAGTCGGGATATTAAATATTAAATTCTTATGAGTTTCATATGATTTTATTTAAGTTAATAACATTCTTGAAATAGTAAAGACTCTAAAAGTTCAAGTCAAGTTATAAAGTTTATATGATAATAGTGCAGTCCATTCTTTAATTTGGTTGTTAAAACATACAAATAGTCAATATCTGCATAAGCTATTGCCATAATTTAATCCTATACTATTTTTTAATATCTGAATCTACCAAGTAGGTTTTGGTACCAAATATACAGAGAGTGTCCTCCAATGAGCACTGAATATGGTTTACATATATTCACATATGATTTATTCCATATTTATACATTTGCAGACTAACAGAAGCAATAATAAATAATATGTACAAATTATTATTATTAATAGAAGAAATCCTAATTATCCTTGCCTTCAGAATATTTACCACAGTGAAAAAAATTAGATTAAATCTCCATTTAAAGGTGATATTTGTAATTTCCTTGTAAGTATGTATTTTCTATAATTTATCTTATATTAAAATCTTTTTTTATTGCAGTTATCAAAAGAATGCAGGAAAGAGATGCAATATTATAAACTGCTTGCAAAAGAAGTTGAAAAGCGCATATCTGTGCTCAAACCATATGTAAATGATAGTGATTCAGATTCCAGTGATGATAGAACTGATGCCCCTGAAATTCCAGAGTGTGAGCAGAGCTATGATTTGCCGCAAGATGAGATCCAAGCAGTTTATGATGTTAACTTAGGAAAAATAAAAGAAACACCATGTGATAAATATTCAGAGCAATCTATTGTAGATACTCGTAAATCTCTTCCAATAGTCAATGAATATAATAATAAAATTTCTGATATTGCATCTTCAAAGTCACCTGAAAGTCAGTCTTTTAATTCAATTCCTGAACATATTATTGCTGACCTAAGTCTAAACATTAGTGAAACTAGTAAGAATGGTCTAGATAAAGTAACGAAAACACCACAAAAGGAAACACTAATGGATGTACCCGAAAGAGACTACAATTTCCCTAAGAAACAAATACAAAAAGAATTGATAACTGATGTAGACACTCTGCAAGATAAACGAATACAAAATATTGTAGATTTTAGTTTCTCTATTGATAAGGCTGTTTTGTCAGATCCATGTCCAAATTACCCTTTAAATCAAGATGGGCCATCGTCATTGAGTTCTAAGAGCTTCACAGGGTCTCTGAATGACTTACATACTGACAGCATGAAGGATTCCCAAAAAGCACCAAACTTAGTACGACAAAGGTCATACACATTGCTAAAGCCCAGTCCACAATTACTGGCTCATCTAGAAGTGCAGTCACTTAACACAGGTGTTGAAATGAGTTGCATATCAATGAGCGAGTCCTTATCAAACCTTAGCTCTCCAAGTAAAAAGAGGAGAAGCTGGGACCTTGAGTCTGCTAAAGTAAAATGGTCATCAATGGCTGTAGAATTGAATAAGAAAAATGTAGCCAATTTATCGAAAGTCAATGGACTTAACAAAAGTCCAGTGAATAGGACTATAAATAAGAAAGTACCTCAAGCTTCTCCACCACGTCCTAAATCTCTAACCCAAGACAAACCACGACGCAACAGTGTAGCAACCAGATCATTGCCTAAGTCAGAACCTGTCCAGAAGGGAATTAAGAGATCTCAGAGTCCTGTTAGAAATGCGTCTGCCAATCACACCCCTGCTAAAGAACCCCCCGCACCTAAATCTACCGTGCAAAAGAAAGAGAATATTCCTCCAAAACCTTTGATCTCTGAGTCAGAAGATCCGGCTACGCGGGTCAAAGAACTATACGAAAAGATACAAAAACAACAACTAATCCAGATGGCGAGTCTCGTGGAGAAGCAAAAGAGAGAACAAATGCTTCTTCAGCAGGTATTTGAGGAACAAAACAACTTGCTTTATAAGCAATTGAAAACTATTTGCCCTAAATCACCTATCGAAGTAAAAGAAGCCTGGAATGACAAAAGTGCTGTCGTCATTGACCGCGGTCCCGTGAGCTTAAGTCAATTGATCAACACGAAATCTCCAGAGCAGAGTGTGTACGATAGTCCAGTATCTTCTACTCTAACAGAGACCAATAACTATATCAGTCACTGTGACGACGTATTGAAACTGAGTAGAGACATAACTAGTAGTATTAAAAGTCAGCAAGTACAGTCGCGCACTCAGAATGGTAGTCAGTCTTCGAGGCCTCAAACTGATGGCAGCAGAACTAGAACTCACTCACCATCCTCCAGGACATCGCGAAAACTAATTTACGACACGAGCGCGTCCTCTGATCGCGAATATGACGCGATTCTAACAGACCGAACGAACGATACCTTAGCTGATCTGAACGTCACTTTTCCTACTGACTGTACCGATGACAGTAATTCATGTAATGGAATGGTAATCAACCATCTCTGCGGCGCAGAGTTGGCGATGGTTCATAAGAGTCCTGTCCCTACGAGTGTAAATTGCAGGTCGTCAGACACTGCAATGAGCTGCGTGGAGGACACTATCCAAAATATGGGTCGACGGTCCAAACCTGTGAAAGATTTTCAACCAACACCTCAACAGGTATTTCTACTTTAATTTGGTTTACTTTATAGTACTAACCTGATGTTTTTTTTTTATCAAATGTTATCATAACCTACTTTAATAAGTATGATGTCATATTTATTTGTCCTATGTCTATATTCTTTAACTATATTAGGTATTATTTAATTCTTAGATACAGCTTCATGGGATTCTTAAATATATGATGTTTCCTTATATTCTTAAATATTTCCTTTTACACTATGCTTTGCAACTTTCTTGTACTGTCTTCCTTGTTCTAATTACAGTGCTGTCCTTTCTTCATGTATCCAAATACTAATATTTTATCACCCTTTCCCAACTGCATTGTTACTTCCAAATGCAGTGAAAATTGTCTGTGATTGTCAATAAACAGTGCACGATCTTTTGTCTATGTCTCTTCAAGCTTCCACAATTTTATGTACAATCCAAAATTATAGCGCGCCGCGGCCACTACTATTGTGGCTTACGCTAAGGGGTATTTGGTACGGCGCCTGATGCGAACGGAGCGTGTGCAATCAACGGTGCAGACTATACGCGACGCGCTGGTCTGCGCGCTGCAGCTCCATCAGGACAGGGAGGGCATCAGGGGCGCCGATGTAGACCTCCACAGGCGGCTTATCCAGCAGGTGACTGGGAGCTTCGCGGTTATCATTGCACGATCTTAATCTCTCTATATTTGTATCTTTCCTTATAACATGTACCTAACAGCTTGATTAACTTATTTTAATGCTATAATATTAAATATGTTTTATGTCTTTATTTTATTTTTCAACACACTTGCTCGTAAATTGGATCTTATTTCACCAGTTTTCCATGTGTATGAGTCTGCTGTGCTGTGACCCACACAATCTGGATGCTATGATGTGTAAATGATAAGTCCGGGATGCTTTCCAACTTGATATATTGAGTACACGATGATTGAATGGACTGATGCTTGCTTGTATTTGGTGTACTGAAGGGAAAATGGAATCCGTGGGCGTTATATGGACCCGGAGCGGTATAAAATGCTGACACAATATATAAAGCATATCATAAAACACGCGTGCGTTATAAACGCAAATAGTGAAGTTGTATTCCATAACCGCAATATTTGCTTTTTTTTATCAAATTTCGAACTGCCGCGTGACCTCAACCAATAGGCAGTTAACAGTTTTAAAAAAAGTAAAACGGCGGGAAAGCTGCAGCGTGCATTACAGTTTTATGGTTGAGTTTAAAATCAAGTGTGTTGAAAAATGTCGTACGATGTACGTGCGTAATTAATGCTCAATTTACACTCAGCCTGAGTGGGCAGGGAAGTGAGCTGCGCGAGAGTGTAAACACGAATGGGAACACTTCCCATGCCATCGGCGTTGCCACTCGCGCTGCTCGGCGCTCCCTCGATTGTCGGTTTTTCGTGCGCTAGACAAAGGACTGGCAGCGCGAGTGGCTGCGTGTTTTTACATTCAACCCTCTCGCTCAGTTGTCGCCCGGCAATATTTCCGGCAGCGCGAGTGGCACGGGAAGTGGCTGAATGTAAACACACTCGGCTCCATTACGCCATCACAGTTTTATGGTTGAGTTTAAAATCAAGTGTGAAAAACGTCGTAAGATGTACGTGCGTTAAATACGCTAATACAAACTCGGATCTATTATGCTCTCGCTTTCTTTCCTTATAACCTATAACGCACTTATATCGTAATATACTATTACAGTATTGTTCAAATAATGTCGTTGTTCTCATTATTTTCCTTGACCAATATCTCTAGGTCAGCATAACAAGGTACTTCAGTAATAGATTCAATAGCAAAATTTAATAACTGCATGCATCCGTTGAATAAATTTGCATGTGTGTAATTTATTCCAGTTCTCGTATAAATTGCATGAACTAATGTTTTATATTATATACGTATGTTGGTTAATACTAGCTGTTGTGACTTACTGTTTTTTTTTTTAAAGATATGATTCTCGTCTTGAAGTTTCAATGATTCACGTGAAATTTCACTAAGACTTCCACACACTACAAACTAGCAATAGAATATTCTTTATTCAAATAAATTTAAATTTAAGCACTTATGTATAGTCATACTTATTTTTTAATCTACCGCTCATTTGGAAAGCTGTCTCATCACAAGAAGAACGAGCAAGCAACTTGCGTGTAGCTCTTTTAAATAATTATTGTAACTTTACATTTTTAAGTTGGTATCTGTGAATACAAACTACCAATTAACACTAAAATAATAAAAAGTAAAGCGTTAAAGTAATAAGACAAGTTAGCCATGTCAGCGAGAATTTTTTTTTAAATTTTAGGATTACATCTAAAATACATTGGGCGTCATCATAACATATTTTTTTTTCTTTTTCAAAGGCTTGATATGTTGATGTATTTGCCAAAATCGGAGTTCAGGAAAATATGATTTAACAAAGATATAAGTACAGAAAAAATCTGTAAAATGTACTGATGGTTACTCAAATTTAAAATATCTTTATTCATGTAGGTCTATTACAGAATCTTATGATATGTCAAATCTACCGTCAGTTCGGAATGATTTCGAGATGAGAAGAACTGACAAGAAACTCAGCTCGTATTCTTTTCAAATAAATGTTGTACATGTTTACAACAATACAGATCCATTTAAATTCAAATTCAAATTACTGCTATTACGCTAATTGTTTTTTTTTTCTTTTACAAAGATATGGCACGTTGATGCATTTGCCAAAATCAAAGTTTAGGAATATATAGGATTGAATAAAGATATAAGTATAGAAAAATATTGAATTTTAAGATATATATTGTTTGAATCCATCGTGACACATTTCAGATCACGGCAGCGTGCTACTCCCTGCACGAGACGTTTGTAACGAGCACGTCGGCGGAGCGATGCGCGGTGATCGCAGGCGATCGCACGCGTCGGCGGTCGGTCGCTGCGCGGAACACGCCACCGGTTCACAGGCACCACCGACAGCCGTGAGTCAAATACATTTTTTTTAATAATGCTTTATTCATGACCATGGATACAAGTCCTTCAGTCGAATACATTTTTATAATGAATTGAATACATAACATAAAAATTAAAACATAAGGAATAAACTATTATATGAGCTTAGACAGTCAAATACATATATTACAGTGTTACCAACAATCTTTTGACTAAGTAAGCCCTTTATGAGATAGGTTTAACTTTATCTATTCCATAGGATACAGCAGTTTACTTGCAGGTTTAGTCTAGATATAGATATCAAAAGAACTTACTGGAAGGTTTACTTTGAAGTCTAATCTAGATAGAGATTCAAACTTTGTAAATGTCTTATGAAATGTAAATGTGATTAAACTGTGTAAAAACTCAATTAGATTTTTAATTGAACATGAAATATGGAATTTATAAGTTGATATTAATAATATTTTATTTACAAATGTAACACTTCTCGTTACACAATACCATGTTAATAGTGTATATACTGTTTTAAATCTGACGCGGTCATTATTTATACGTATAATTAGGAAAAATCACGAGATCTTACCACGATTTATATTTATTTGCTAAGTTCCCGATATTTCGGCAGTGTTTCAACCACCATGATCACGGGTAAACTGGAACTCAGCATATAAATATAAAACGTGGTAAGATCCCGTGATTTCTACTAATTATACATATGTCAATAGTGATTACAATTGTTTGTATGATAATTATGTCACAATTACAATTATAAAATTATTTTTATTTATTACATTTTATTATTCGAAACAATAAATTAAAAAAAATATATACATACCTATAGAATAAATTAAATCGCTTAGTATTATGTCAAAATTTTACATTGTAATTCAGATATTCAGTCACATTGTAAAAATTATGCTGCTCGATATATGATTTTATTTTGTTCTTAAATTCTATTGATATCAACTCCATTTTTTTATTAGTAATATATATAATAATTTTTGTAGTAATAGTGTTAATTTAATAGTATTTCAAGGTCATTAAATATAAATTAGTTTGTAGAAAATAGAACGGCTGATGTGAAAATGTAGAACAAGTATTAAATATTTATAATTGAAAAGACTCTAATGTTAAAAATAGATATGGCTAATTACTTATAGAAGTAAAATATTATTATGATAATTCATAATGGTTATACACTAATAAATTAGTGATTTTAAAAGTGAGTGCCTTTGTAGAAATGAGTAAATATAAATTACTTGACTTGTTTATTAGGACGTTCGTTTTAAATTAAATAGTGACGAAGAAATCAATGTGTAGGAACTTCTATCTAACCCATTCCTTTCGTTAGTCGTCGTAGTGTCTTGTTTACATCTTTATGTAGATTGTATTCAATCAATGATGATATATTCAAATTCAAATTCAAAATATCTTCATTCATGTAGGTCTATTACAGAATTATGATATGTCAAATCTACTGTCAGTCCGGAATGATTTCGAGATGAGAAGAACTGACAAGAAACTCAGATTATTCTGTTCAAATTAATGTTATACATGTTTACAATAATACAATTTAATTTTTAAATTCAAACTTGGGAGAATAGAGTGACCAGGAAATATGACAGGGAAATTTCAGGGTACGAAGTCATGATACCTTTATCTTTCGGAAGGGCAACCGTGGTGGTGTTGATGTATATAAAGGTTGCCAATTTCCGAAATCTGCTTTAGCAGAACAGATTGTATGTTCGGTCTTCAGTTTGTTTGTCATTAGGTTATATAAACATACTTTGTCTACCGTAGCTGGCTTATTTTGCAAGCAATTTTGACAGTGAGTTATGGCAGTGAAATACAGGATCTGTCAACTACAGTTATCGGATTCCGTCAGGTGGGCCATTTGCCTTGCTTCCAATTCCAGTAACATAAAAAACTAAATAATGTATGTAAAACAGGGACATAATGTCACAAAGCCACAGCGGTGTGTTTACAACGCGTGCAAAGCGCCCCGCGTCGGGCTCGCTCATGACTCAATCCAATTATGGTAAATTAATGTTGCCAGCTATGAATATTATTTGCCTAGTTATCGGCATGTGCTTCCGAGCTTTCGTCATAAAAGTGTCAGTTTGCTAACTAATACTGTACATGTTGTAGAAAATTGTATTTTGTTCTGAAATGTAACAAGATCTATGAATAATAATATGGCATCGAAATTTAATTTAAGCAGAAAAGTAGCACAATTCAAATATTTCGTTTTATTCGTTGCTTTCAAAAAAGGCAGCACTGGTAAGGTAGGCTTACCAGTGTTGCCTTGCATTACATATTGTTTTAATAATCAGTTCGATTTTATTTGTATTTATAATAAAACACAAATTATTAGTATCATATTAGTATTAAAATTAAAAAAATTACATTATCCCAGACGCTCCCCGGATGCGCTCTAAACTAGGACGAATCCGGGGAACCCGGGACGGATGGTAACCCTAGTTTCTGGCCGAGTTCCCAGGGCCGTAAAAAACTGAATAAAAAAAATGGCCGATATCCCGCCATTTTGTATGGCAACATGGGCAAGCTTGTTTTCCGTTCAATTATGTGGCTGTGCTATAATTAACAATCATCGCATCACAAATTTAACAATTTGATTGTTATTGTCATTGTTGCATGACGATTTAGATGTTTCTTTTTATTTGTAATGTTATGCATATGTTATTAGAAAACTTTTTTTTGTTAGCATGATATATCATTAAATTATATATACTTAAGTACTACGCAAGTAAGAATTGCTTAGTGGTTTACTGTGGCTTCTATATTAGGAAAGAAATTACGACGACCTGAGCCGAGGGTACGACTCCTAGTAGTGCCCTTAGACTAAAGTCGTATCCGTCAGGCGGGAGTTGGCCTTCAGCCGCTCCATAAGTCCTTCCGCGGGTTTGGAGTGCCATCTGCCCTCGCCCCCTATCGTCTGGTGAAACTTTAAAGGCCAGCTGTTTCCAACAGATTAGTTTAAAAAAATTACATGATTCAACCCTGCATATCTTCTTAGTCTACGAGAAATATTTTAGGTACCATTTTTAATACAAAAGTTTAGATTTAATTTAGATTGCTTTTAAAAAAAATCTTTCCCATTTAATCTTTATTTATATTATAAATGCGAAAAGAAGTCTGTCTGTCTATTTGTGTCTCTTTAACGCGAAAATTACAGAACTGATATAAATGAAATTTTGGACACATATAGGCTAGATCCTAAGAAAGGACATAAGCTAGTTTTTAATGCAGAAAATGGGATATAAGGGGTTGAAAGGGTAGCTGAAAGGTTGCATGGAAGTATCGTCATTTTTAAAGCTTGAAACTTATTGTTTAGCTGATTAAATATAAATAAATATGACATTCAAAGTTTCTCTGACTTTCTCTTCTTCTCAAAAAACTTTGAATGTCATATTTATTTAAAAAAACTAAATAAAATGCTACCCAGGGTCACTATTCTACGCACAACTAGTATCTATATGTTTTTTTTTAATTGTGACGTCACGAAGTCTTAATTGCTCGATCATCTCTCCTTAAATTCACGCAGGACGCCGCAAATAGTTAAAGAAACATGTTTGTAATGTGTACAGAAACGTTTAGCGGCGACAAGTGTGGGTCGGCCGCTCGCTCTCGCTATATGCCCAGCCCGCGGCGTCGCCCGTGGCGCTGACAGTCGCCGCCGCCGCCGCACCTACCCTACCCCTGCTTACCACGTTTCTTCGCTCACTGCTGGTACAAATCTGACATTTAAAGGTTTTATTAGGCCGTTGTTATACAGTCGGGTCGGACGTCAGGTTGTCAGAATGCGAGTAATGCTCCAATCCAATTGGCGGATCTCTTAAGGACGTAGAAATCTAGTGAAACTAACCGACTGTATATCAGCAGCCTTACTTATTAATACGCAGTGTTGATAGCGTCATAAATCATAGATATTCAAATATGTATTGGTGTTTTTTTATTTTACAAAGTTGTTTTTTTTTAGTTCAACTGAAATGGTGCATATTTAAGTCACAAGATTAAATTAGTTAACGAATTATGATTATTAAAATTGCTACTACCACTTTAATTATAATTTACACTAATAATATTTTAACACAGGAAGTGTCAAACTAATACTGAATTTGAAAAACGGAGACAGACTTTATACAAAGTCAAAAATAACTGTAATATGCAATAAATATAGTATTACTGCAGTATCTATTTAGACAACACTTTAACCGTCCCACTTACGATGGTCGCCGGTTCAATCCCCGCAAAATATAAACATTTATATTTATGACTATTACATATTTACATAAAAACAACTTTATTTCTGTCAGTTGTAATATCAAGCTCTGTTTTGATGGTGTTGCGTGAATTGTCCAGGGTTACTTATATATACATATATCATACAAAATCACCCCTTAACTGTTAAGTTAGGTTAGATTTTTTCGCGCCAAAAATAAATGTCAATGGCGGGTATTTTAAAAATATAATAAAATAAAAGTGTTAAATTAAGAAGACTAAAAACATGCAGACATGGCTGTATAAGGGCGAGTTCCCTTGGCCTTGGCTTTAAAAAATAGACAGAAATAAAATAAAATTTTTAAAAAGTTATGGCAGTGCTGTACAAACATTCTTTTTTTAAAAACGCGGATTGTCCTCAGATCCATGATGGTTGCCTATTTTAATAATTAGACTGCAATACAATATGATTATTTTTAATATTTAATATTAATCTTTACATAGGTTATTCTGCTACTAGTAGAAATAAATTTAATTGATGGATAATCAGATATATGCAGTTTTATATCAATCAGCAGATTGTGAAATCGTAGATTTTTTTTATATTATCTGTATTTATCATCATCACGATATCATGATGCTATTTTTTTTATCGATAGAATACTTATCAATTTATTAAATTGCTGTTCAATATCAAATTTGTCTGCAAACTAATTTTTATACTACGATGGTACCAAACGAGCATACGGTCCATCTGATGTTAAACGGTTACCATAACCTATGCACGCCTGAGGCGCCAAGGGTGTCACAAGTGTGTTGTTGACACTAAAATACTTGTTTTAACACGTTGACGGCCAACTACGATTTAAATCGTAGTTTAAATGTTTACTTGCTTATAATTAATTAAATATCTCTCATAATTATCTGTTTATGTCTGTAAGTTGTTATCGACATAATATCGGCTCGTTAGCCACAGATCCACGTCTTCACTCCGCGGCGCTTGCGCGGGGAATATCTCCTCTCTTGCGCACCGTGGCCCGTGTACACTCGGCGCGAGACTACAGATAATAAACCGCTAGTGTTTCCACATACACTACAATAACAATGCAGTAGAATTAAAGTTATTAATAATATAATGTGATTAAATCAAATTATCATTTTGGACTGATTGATAACAATTGCCGCAACGTGTTAAGCCTAATTATAGATATAAAAATGACCTGACCTATTAAAATCTTTCGTCACTCTTTGACTAGTTAAAGAGAAAAGGACAAAGCTACTCAACAAATAAAATATATAATGGTTTAAATAGACGTTTGGAATTATAGTTAATAAAGAACTAAATGTACCTATAATTATTTAATAATATTTATTCTACATAATATTTGTAATATATGCTTTAAAATTGCTATTTCATATACTTGAGGCGGTTAAAAATTGCAATTAAAAGTTAAGAGACAAAGGTGAATTGTAGCTGTAAAAATCACTTGCTTCCGAAGCAGAAGTGCCTATTAATTTGTAGAAGCACATAGTATGTAGTAGAGTATATACAGGTGGATTTTTTGTATTGTATATATTTGTATTACTAACTATTACGCTTCTGTATTTAATAATTAAATTGTTAATTTACCCCTTTCTGTATGAAATATTATTGTAATTCAATTATATTGCATTTTTTTATATATCGCCTATTGTCTGCTATATGCTTTAGAGAACAAACCAGGGTTGTATTACAGGTTTGTGGACATTGTATCCATTTCAAGTATCACAACCATAGTGTTATACATATGCTAACACTTCTAGTCACTTCGTAATCTTATATCTGTCTATAATTTTAAAAAACAATGGATTTTCTTATAATTATGTACTGGACTTTTTTATACAAGATTAGTTGTATGTTCATAAAACTGTACACAGTTGACCAAGAAGAAAAATTGATAATTGTACACATTATACAAAGAATTTTAATCGAAGTATCGGGAGCTCATAAATAAGAGATATATTATTTACTAACTTTTACCCGCGGTTTCGCTCGCATAACTTCATTACCGGCTGAATGGCGCTGAAGTAACATAATGTTGAATATTTTATTTTTTATAAAATATATTTGTATTCTTTAAATAAAAAGTATCCTATGTTCATTCTATTACCTCCAAGTACATGTGTACAGTTTCATGATGATCGGTTCAGTAGTTTTTGCGGAAAGCGTAACAAATATCCTTATTTTTATGTATAAACATTTAGTAAGGATGATCTCCCGATATTTCGACGCCTGTTACAAGCTATCACGAGCAAAATCACGCTATGCCGTTTATAAATTGTGTACAGTAGACAGCCAAGAAAAAAAAATTTGAACAACTGTTTCTAAACTTTATTCTAAAATAAAATAATTTCGTAAATTTAATCTGTGTTCATAATGTAATGTGCACAATTTATTTTCGTATCTCCACTGCAATTTTTGGTAACTGATTTTATGAGTTTTGGCGCCGACCAACTAAAATTCTTTTTATAAGTAATATTAAATACCAGGTTGTTAATATTTTATTTTAAATTAAAAAAAACTACGGCTTTAATCACAGGGCAGTATTCAAATATGATGAGTTTAGATCGCAGTTTGATATTATAAATTATTTTTAGGACTTGTTTAATGATATTCATGTTACAATAAGCGAGAATATGGTTCTAGATTAAAAAATAAAAAATCAGTCATTAAATGCAATATCACTTAAAAATAGACTTAAGCCGGCCAAATTGTAAAGGAAATTGTGAAAAATTATGTTGATACAGAAACATAGGATACAGTTTATAAGAAATAAGCAAATTTATGTATAAAATTCTGGTTATACGAAAATTATTATGGTAAACTTACTAGCAATTTTCTAGAAAGATCTTGGGAGACCGTACCTACAATGCCAAACTCATTACGCTTACTTTTGGAAACATATTGGCCTCTCTTATATTATTAACTTGCCTTCTTTATAGAAAACTTTCCAAAGATTATTTAAGTACATGTAACTATAATATGGCTGCATTGAAGTGAGATTATATTGTAATATTTTTGTTCAAACAATTTTGTAAGCTAATAAATATAATTTAAAACAATGTGCGGTGTTTCATTGAAACAACGGAGTGCTCAAATTTTATTTATTTCTTTCCATATACAGACCCATCTGATTTGAACATAAAAATATCCGATAATTTGGTATAAAATGAATTAGACGTTCACGAAAATATAATCTAGCGCGTATGTCGTGTGGGGTGAGCAAATTATACTACCATAAATATATATGAATATCGAAGGGAGAAGCGTGTTCTAAAGCACAAAACAAAACGTCACACAGTCAACACTATCACTGTACACTGGCGTCCAGACGGATGGCCCACTCACGTCACGAGCGACAATATAAAACAATTTTACACCTATCCGCGTCAACAATCTCATTAAAAAATACCCTTTATTGCGTAATTCGTGTAGGACCATTACGTGGAATGGCAACTATTATGCCTTAAATGCGTAAAATGCACCAGACCGGACGTCGCCACGTCGCCGAATTGAATACTATAAGAAATTTTGGCTCGTGAATTCGTGGTAACGTTCTTCTATTAAGGCAGAGTGTACTTCACGTAGGGCACCTCCACGTCGTTGCCGTCGTCGTCGTTGCAGCACAACTCGAAGACCAGCGCTCTCACGTGCGGCTCCAGCTTCTTTTTAGACACCTTGGTGACCACCTCGGACATGGGCAGGTTCAGTCTCTCCTGGCGCTTCGCTTTCGGCATGAAGAACGAGTACAACATGCAAACACCCTGCGATAACATTGTGATCTCGAGTTTGTGCTCGTTTTTGAAGTAATCTAGGAACTGTTGCAGTGTTATTTCGCCTTTCACTTCGAATCTGTCCCATAGGGTCCATTTCTTGTCGTAATACGTGTTGGTGGGAGCAGCGACGGGCTCGGAGAAGCCGAAGAAGGGCAATGCTAGGTTTACGAAGCCATTCTTGAAAATGTCCAATGTGTTGAAGCCTTGGGCGAGTTTGTACAGTTCTAGGCAGACGAGGCCGGCCACGACTGACGTTGTGGTGGCGATAGCTGGGATGATCTTCCCTGCGATCAGTTTGGAGCGATGCCTGTCTGCTGGAGGTATCTTGTAATTAGCCGCTCGGAGATTGGATGCGGCGACTATGAAGTCCATATGGAAGTTGGTATCATCGTCCTTCTCGAAGTCGAGCGGCGTGATCTTGAGGTTGTCTAGTTTCCCGGGCGGCGGCAGCTCGCCGATGATGTTCTTCACCCTGTCCTGGTCCATCTCGTCGTTGTTCTGCTGCAGTTGGGCGTCAGTCACCGCAATCTTTATACCGGATTTTGGACTGAACTCTGGCACCTGAAATTTTTATTATAATATTTTCTTAACTTTTTCAATATATCATTTAAAACAAAGTTAAATTTTTGGTTGTATTGCTGTGTTGCAATATTTTCTAATTTAACATTTCAGACAGAGAGGGAGGACAGTCCGTATTTTAGTTTTTAAACTGACATGCAGTTTCGAAATCTGCTTCTTGCATTTAAATAGATATCTATGGACTCTATGGTCTCTACACTTATAAATAAAGCATAATTTGTAAAAAGCTTAAAAAGGGTAAATACCCTTAAAAAAACTTTTAAAGCAAAGCAAGCTTCTACATAAGCAAAGGATAACATGGGCAGTATTTAGTTCATAGTTAATGGTGAGTAGCTAATTAAACGAAATTAATCTTAATGAAATTTGATTTCAATTGTATCTTAAGGATATACAAATAGCAGACGAACTCTAACTCTAACTCTAACGAACTAAGAGCAACACACAAGTTTCTTGCTCGTTCTTCTTGTGATGAGACAGCTTTCCGAACGAGTGGTAGATAAAAAACAAATAGTTATGACTATTCAAAAGTGCTTAAATTAAGTTTATTTGAATAAATGATTTTCTATTCTATTCTATTCTATTCTATTCACTGGTAACAAGTAGTATAGTATAAAATTATTACCTGCACACTAGTGGCGATTCGCGCGATATATTCCCGGTCGACACAATTAGGTAGCCCATACACGGTGGCCCTCAGATTGGCGGCCGCCACCACATAGTCGACGTGCAGCTCGTCGGTGGGGTCGAACTCGAGCGGCGCGGGGCACCGCTTGGGGCCCGACCAGAACGGGGCGCCGCTCGTGGTCAGCTGGTCCGGCGGGAAGTTGTACAGCAGCTGCTTGATCTGGTTCGAGTACTGCGCCTCCCAGTGGAGACGGCCCCAAGTTACGCAGTCGGCGAAGTTCAGTGGCCGCTCATTGATTGCGTGCTGAAATTTTGTATGTATACTCATGTAATAATAATAATAATCTCAGGTAAATTCACACAGCGCCATCTAGACCCAAGTTAAGATAGCTAAAGCTTGTCTTATGGGTACTAGATAACTGATTCAAATACATAGATTTTTCGTAAATGCATATTATACCCACCCATAGCACCCAGATCGACACAAACAGTCATGAATACAAAAATTTGTGCCGTGCGAGGAATCGAACCCGCGACCATCGGAAGGCGGTGTGTTAAATCACTAGACCACAGAGGCTGTCATAAAACTTTAATACTAATAAATTATACTAACAAAACAATTTCTTAAGAACCATTCCACAAGTAACATAAATAACACTGAAGTCAAGCACCATGAGCAAGCAAAATTAGAACAGTGAAAGAGGAAATTTTAAGTTTGGCAGCCAAATACAAACAACGGTTTTTCCATCACCCTAACGAATTTGCTCGATAATTCACTGTGGAACTGTATGTGAGACAATCATAAAGCAATCATATCCTGGAGCTAGGAGACCGGTAGTAGCTCCAGGCTGCAGATGAGTTAACATTTCCAATGGGAAACAACTTATGACAGCATCACTGAACGGATTCGCTCATAGTCTTATTGCTAATATGCTCAGAAAAAAAATGTATATGAATATTTAATTAGTTAAGCACTAACCCGAACACTCTCGATAGCATCAAGCGGCTGGCTACCGGGGAGCTTCATGGTCCTCTCCAGGAAGTGAGGGTCACGTAAATACTGCGCAGCGTGCTCCGCCGCCTGCCGGAACAGACCCTCGAACTCGTCGCGCGCCCACTGCAGCGTGTGCTCGATCGCGTTCGGGAAGTTCTTCAGGGTGCAAATGGGGATGCTCTTCTCGGGCGGATCCTGGGATGAACTGTACGACTCTGTCAGGAAGGGTACTACGACCTGCAAATAATATAAACAAATTATTTTAGGGCGATATAAATCAAATCAGAAATGATTATTCTTCACTCATGAACATCAAGTTTTATGCATTCATATTATTCTTCCAACCAGTTCAGTATACAGATTCAATTGAGAAAAGAAGTTTAAAGCCAGTATTAAGTGATATGATGATCACCACGTTATGACCTTACAAATTACTGGTCAAATTCTAACCGTTAGTGGACCCATATTTTGACAAGTGTTTCACCTCTAAGAGGCATCAACGATGAATAGAGTTTGAATCTCTTTTGAAAGCCTAGTCTTGACTATTCGGCAACCAGACTATGTCAGGTCATCATTTAAGATATTGTTATTACTGTTACCTGCGTGTTACCCTTGGTGCCTAGGGTGCCGCTCTCCAGCAGTGGTTTCCTGTAGTACACACACCGGCGGTCCATGTAAATTCGAGCGTCGACATTATCCAGCGCGTTAGCGACGCCGTCCAGTGCCTCGAAGAACTGGTCATCATACACTGACTCCGTCTCCGGACACACTCGGTTCTCTTGAGCGATCACGTTCACCGATGGATTCATTTGTTTGATTGCCTGCAACGTGAAGCAAATAGAAATAATGTTTACTTAACATAAAAAAAAAACTTAACTTATTGCTGCATCTTGTGTTGGTAATCCTTAGAAATAAATAAATAAGTGTGCGAAATTTCATATTACATACATACGCGGCAGTTATCACTGACCCTCTGATGGACCATCTACTATCCATCAGATGGCCCATAAGCTTGTTTGCCATTCAAATGTCATAAAAAAAAGATTACCTTAGCAGCAGTGCTGGATTTCGGTTTCTGCACGTCATAGGGCCTGAACAGGAACTGCCGGTTGAGGTTGGACTTCTCGATGAGGTCCATGTCGGTGACCGTGATGGCCCCACCGTCAGCGCCCACTCCAATCATTGCGAAGTTCTTTAGCAGCTCGCAGCCGATTGCACCAGCGCCTGGAGTAATAATAATAGAATAAAATAGAATAGAAAATCATTTATTCAAATAAACTTACATTGAACCACTTTTGTATAGTCATCACATTTTTTTTAATCTACCGCTCATTCGGAAAGCTGTCTCATCACAAGAGGAACGAGCAGGAAACCTGTGTATTGCTCTTATGAATAATTTTATTGTTACTTTACATTTTAAGTTGAAGTGTGTGAATACAAACTACCAATTAGCACTAATTCAATTAAATACTCAAATAGAAAATATATTAAATATACAACCAACTGGTTAAACAACTAATTTAATCTCAGGACAATTCACACAGCGCCCTCTAGACCCAAGTTAAGCTAACTAAAGCTTGTGTTATGGGTACTACATAACTGATACATATACATAGATATATTTTTTTTCGTAAATAAATACACATTATACATAGAAAACATCCAGACTGATACAAACAATCATACTCATGAATATAAATATTTGTGCCGTGCGAGGAATCGAACACGCGACCATCGGAAGTAAGGCGTGTGCTAAACCGCTATACCTAGTTTAAACAGGATAATCGATCGTCATTAATGTTATTTAGTTTCAAGGTGAGAAGGTTTTTATATTGTAACTAACGATTACTTGAATAACGAGCGTGCATGGCAATAATTGTTCATGCACGGGGTTTTAATTACATGTTACACATAGACCTATATAAGTAAATAAACTGGCTTTAAAAAATAGTAAGAAATTCAATAGAGTTTCTTGCCAGTTCTTCTCAATTGAATCCATGCACTGAACTGGACGGCTGGGAAAAAAATTGACCTTCCTAAGCGGCTAAAATGTCCTACATGAATAAATGATTCCAATAAAATTGTGTTGCCATATAAATTAATATCAATATTAAAATATAGATGGTGATAGAAGGGTATAAATTTAGGAATGTGTGTCAAATACACACATTCCTTAAATAATTTCAAATTTTTCAATAATTCTAAACTTCTTTTAGAAATTTTGCCTAAAAAATAAAATTGGTTTAGGCCACGCTTATCACTGAGAGATATAAAAATAGAATATCTTAGACACGAGAATTATACATAAGAAAGATAATATGCTGTGGCAACTGGCCTGGAATTATTAATAAATGTTAATAATGATATCCCTAGACTAGAAGTATGTCCTTTCTAAGGGTCTAGAATTGAAGTTCCCAAACTTATTTGTGTCATAGACTCCTTGCCATATTTTTCAGTTTTAGGTAGACCCCTATTCTTTCTTATTGATTTTTTGTAAATTTCTAACTGTAGTAAAGTTTAGTGTTAAAAACAAAGTAAAAACAACAAGATGACCGTTGTCGTAGACCCCTTGCAGTTTGTCATAGACCCCTGGGGGTCGATATAGACCACTTTGGGAATCATAGGTCCAGACTATGTGTTTTCCATATTACGCTTAAATCGGTTCAGTAGATTAGACGCGAAATCGCGACAGACGTACTCACAGAGTTACTTTCGCATTTATAATATTAAGATAACTGATACAAATACAAATATTTTTTTTCGTAAATACATACTTAATATACATAGAAAACACCCAGACCGACACAAACAATCATAATATATTTATATATATATGTAGACCATGATCCTCGTCAATATCTTACTACTACTTACTAGAGTTACTTTCGTATTTATAATATTACATAATATTTACCTGTTGACTGATACTATGAAATCATCAGCTTAATGAATCATTAAACGAGTTTGTTCTGAGCAGAGTGACTTAGCGTGTAGGTCAATGACTCAATGGAGGTTGACGACATTTTTATCGCCAGAAGAGTAATTCATTTTTTTCTTAATAGATTATGAAATGGTGCACCCGCTTGCGCTAACGGTATACATATAAATAAAATTGGAGTGTCTGTTTGTAATATATAAAATAACCGTTTTTTACATACACCAAAATTACACATACAACAACAACATACAACATTTTTTACTATTTTTGTTTGTCTATCTGTCTGTCTGTTTGTTCCGGCTAAACTCTGAAATGGTTGAACTGATTTTGACGGGACTTTCATTGGCAGGTAGCTAACATAACAAAGACTAACTCAGGCCAACTTTTATTTTAGAAAAAATATCTAAACAACATTTTTGTTAAATTCCACCCGAACGAAGTCGCGGGTACAGCTAATATGATATATAGATGTGAAAACTACTCTTCACGTCACGACTCATCAGATATAAATCTACCTTCACAAACATCTACCCCACACTTAGACTAAGATATTTCAACGTAAATTATTCATTTATAGATAAGAAAATGTATAATAGTAATAAAATTGATATGACACTAGCAAAAGCATTGTATTGTTAGTAACTAAATTCTTTGTAATTTAGTATATTGGATAAGAACGTTTGATTCAGTACAGAATTAGATAGCTTTTGATTTATATTACAAGTACTTAAATATAAGTATATTTGAATAAAGAATTTTCTATTCTGTTCTATTTATGATAATATAAAGAGAGAAAGAGATAAAACTGAGAAAGGACATAGCCTATAAAAGGACTGTAAGGTATTGAAAGAGTACATAAAAGTTCGTTTGGAAGTATTTTAACTTTTAATTCTAGAAGCTTAAACTTAATTTTTAGGCTGTTGATTAAATACAAATAAATATGACATTCACAGTTTGTAGAAAAATTACGCTAAGGAGAAATAAAATAGGGGATGAAAATTTATATGGAAAATCATTATTTATGAAGCTAGGACGATGAAATCTTTTTCTTTACCGTTTTTGGATTAGAGTATTGAATATTTTTTTGATTATTTGGTCCAGGTCACTTTAACACGAGTACGAAGTCGCGGGAACAGCTATTATATTATATTTTATATTATTTATTTATATTCTGCAAAAATTTTAACATAAGCAATAAAAAATAAATAAAATTAATTGCATATTGAAGTATATATATATATGGATTTTTAAACAAATGTTTATGTCTGTTTCAAACGGACATACCTATGTACTGTTCACGTATATATGGTGAACGCTACAGTTGCCATTTACCATCAGACGTACTGTTACTCAGTTTGTATGTAGTCATAAAAAAAACTCACCAACAATAAAGTACTTCAGTTCCCCAATCTTCTTCTGAAAATCTCGTCCGAAAACTGCAACCTGACCATCATATCTTGATCCTATGGGCTTGCAGGATTCTTCGGTCAGTCCTGATCTATCCTTGGGAAGGCACTCAATGGCATCCAGGTACAGCCACTGGACGATGGGATGGAACTTGCCGGAGCAGGCCTTCATCACCTCCTGGGCCACCACACCACCGATTGCTGCGTTCATTGGATTCAAATCCCCGGATGAAACCTGAATATGAGCAGATGAGATTTTTTTTTAAATACAATAGTTGCAGCCGCGACTTCGTCCGCGTGGAATTTAACTTCATTTTGCTAAAATAAAAGATTTTTTTCTAAAATAAAAGTAGCCTAAGTTACTCTTTATTACATCAACTACCTGCCAATAAAAGTCCCGTCAAAATCGGTTCAGCCATTTCAAAGATTAGCTGGAACAAACAGACAGACAGACAAACAATTGAAAAAAATGTTATTTTGGTATATGTACCGTATTTATATTCATATGCATGTAGTAAAAAATGATTACTTCAATATTACAAACAGACACTCCAATTTTATTTATATGTATAGAGTATAGATAACCATATCTACAACTACAGGCAGTCCTCGTACTTACGGCATGTTTTTTTTTTGTGGATGATAATGGAATGGTGCACCCGCCTGCGCTAACGGTTTACGCTGGCGGGGCACCAGTGGAGGATGATAAGATGAGAATGAGGTCAGGTCAGTTAGCCCATCGTGACAAATTCACCAAGAATTTATCACGATGGTTTCCAGGGGGAACCGCGTGGAACTTACGGCATGTTAGGTTCTCAAAAATATGCGACGAAAATCGAAACCACGTGAGTCGTCATATTTTTTCATATGTTTACATGTAAAACTCAAGGGTATGTAAATCCACACGGACTCGGAATTAAAAAAAAATCTGCATTTATAACAAAGGATAAAGGACGTAAGTCGAGGCCTGTATGTTGTTTTATAAAAATGGTAGACAAGAAAAAATGGCCCACTTGATTGAAAGCAACGCAAAGCAATCTTCGCAGATAGACTCTGCTTACAATATGCTTTTAATAAAGAAACTTAAACCAACAGACAGACAGATAAAAAAACAACTTTTTGGTTTAAATACCGTATTCTTATTACTTTCATATTTACATTTAGCGAGAATCTGTTAATTTCGCCTAAAGGTTTATGTTGGCGGGGCACTAGTGGAGGATGATAAGGTGAGCATGAGATCAGGTCAGTTGACCAGTTTCCAGAAGGTACCGTGTGGAAGTCAACCTGATATACATGGTATATTGCTAGCAATGGATCCATTAGTCCACGTCAATAACAATTCAGAGTTACCCAGATATCTCGCAACTCCTCAATTTTATCGATTTTTTACTACCTTTCTATATCAAGAGACTTAATTCTATTAGTAATTGCTGAATTCCATATTAATGTAAATATTATATAATAATTAAACGACTGACCTTACTGAAAGTTTCCAAGAGATCTGTATTCAATTCTATTTCACCATCCTTGAAGATTTCCTGGTCTGTTAATATAGATTTTGCATAATTAAGAAACTTGGCTGCATCAGCACTATTCCAGGGCTTCGGGAGACCACCTTCACTCTCCTGGTACTTATGGAGAGCTGCAAATGCCACATGCAGCTGTTGGGGGTAATCAAACTTTCCAAAGTCGGTGATCACAAACTCTGGGCTCTTGAAGGATTCTTTCAGAGGTTTGAAGTGGAGTTTTTTGGGCATCTTGACTTGTGTAACGATACCACCTCTTTCGTACTTGGAGAAGCTGGTTGTATCACCGATACTGAAGGTGTATGGGCCGAGAACTTTTATCTTTCTCGCCTCACAACCATTCAGTTCAGTCATCCCTTGGATCTAAAACAAGAAATTTAATAAATAAGAAATATGATAAGAATAATAAAAAATCTATATTTAATAAACATGAACAAACTCTTTTTGAAAAGAATAAGAGTTGAGTTTCTTATCAGTTATTCTTAGCTTGAAAACACTCTGAAATCTATTATTTGATTTGATATAATAAGAGTCTGCAACAGACCTACATGAGTAAACATCTTTTGATTTTTTGTTAAAAAAAAACTATTATGGCAAAAAGGAGTAAGTCTTGAGCTTTATTCTCTTATTATAAAAAAAAAATGTTTTGAATATTTTGGATAAAAAGTATTCTCTTAATTTATGCATTTTAATTATAAACTAACATTTTTAGAACTGTTACTTTTGCCAGCGGCTTCACTCGAGTACCCTTAGGGGTGGAATTTTAAAATTGACAGTTTCATCCCCTTGGGGTAGAATTAATAAAAATCCTTTCTGCATGCCAAATTTCAGCCTGATCCATCCAGTGGTTAGGGCTGTGCGTTGATAGATCACTATGTCAGTCACCTTTGAGTTATATATATATATATATATATAGATATTGTACTTGTGGTATTTAGAAATATTCATTCTGGTTTTCTGTCCAGCCTGTCTGTACTACATTTGGTAAAAAACACATGTACACTCAGTACATGTGTTTTCTACCAAATTTAGTATCTCCTAACATATATATTACAACAATATTACTAAATAGATAATTAGAAAATTATTATGCATCATCCCTATAGTAAGTATTACTGATATTTCACCAGTGGTCTAGCTGTTTGGAATGCTAAACCACTAGACTTCTGATGGTCATAGGTTTGATTTGAGTATCATTGTTTATAAAAATAATAATAATGTTATTCAAATATACAAACTATAAAAACAAATTTGGAATGCAGACTCGCTCACAATAAGAATGAGCTTCTTGCTCATTCTTGTGATGAGTGTTGCATGATGCTCTTTTGTTTGTCAGATCAGTCTGGGTGTTTTCTGTGTCTATTAATGATGTATTTAAACAAAATGTGTCTATATAATAATCATAACATGGGTACTAGTCGTCATAACAGATGTCTAGTACCCATAACACAAGCTCAGTAAATCTGTCCCAAGATATTATGCTATATAAGATAATAATAATATATATTTTTTTTATATTTGATATCTTGCAATCAGTCACATGGACTATAAGCAGATGTGGTGTTCCATATGTAACAGGTAGAGTGCCACTCTCAGTAGAACAGCTCCTCGCTCTTAAAAAGTCAGTCCTGTCTGAGTATCTTGGTCAAATATATCACGCCTTTTCTTTAATCGACGCAAGTTTTCAGGTATTGTAAGTTGCCCAGCGAATTTATTTGGGTGCCTGTGTAGTCGTGATTTGTATTTGTTGCTGTAGTCATTAATTACATCCTTAACCTTGGGAATATCAAGTAGTTTGTGGATCTCAGTTGTTTTTATAAACCATGGTGCATCCGAAAGTTGTTTCAATATATAGTTTTGAACTCGTTGTATTGTCATAATACAGTAAGTACAATAATATCTTATATAATAATAAGATATAAGATATTATTGTACTTACTGTAGAGAGTAAATGATTTTTATTTATTATATTGCAGTTTCATATCTTTTAGGCATTATGAGCCATTGTAAACAAAGTGGCTACCTTTGATTATCATTACAAAGGAATTGAATTGGTTTTAGATAATTTATTTAGGTTACTTATGATAAATGACTTAAAAAACCTTTATTGTGTACTTTTATATTATATTTATTTTTGTTACATATGTAAGTTGTTCATATTATTATTACAAAACTATTACAGATTGTAATAATTGTAACAATTTATATATGAAAAAATTGTAATTAAAAATGCATAATAGACTTCTTTATTTACAACCATCTGTGCCTGTGGTCTCCACCCCTTTAATTTCATAAAAAAATACAGCCTATATGTTACTCTGATGCATATGCTATATTACTGTAAAGTTTATCAAAATCTGTTCAGTAGTTTTGACATAAAAGTGTAACAGACATAGCTCACAAACTTTTGCATTTATAATGTTATTAAGATTAAGATTTATGATTTGTGTCATTGAATTAAAAATTGCTTATAAAACAAATAGTTTATACCCTTTTCTTGAAACAATAACAGTTGGTTACAGTATAAGTTTTAATATAAACTAGTAATAATCTGTTAATTCATTTTTTTTAATATATAATATTGACAAATTATTTAAATAAGAGAAAAACCAAATACAGATATAGAGTTTTGCATTTATAATAATACTAGCTCTGCCTGCGGTTTCATCCGGGTGAAATTTATAGCCTATGTGTTATTCTGATGTATAAGTTATGTTATTGTAAAATTTGACTAAAATTTCCTGTAGTTTTTGCATGAAAGAGTAACAAACATCCATTTAACCATCCATACTCACAAACTTCCGCATTTATAATATAAGTAACATATAAACACACAAACCTCACTAAACGTGACATAGTCTCCATCCTCAAGACCATGACGAGTGTCATCCAGGCATGTGACTACTGCTTCATACTCGTGTGTAATGTCCGCCACCATAGCAGAAACTGGGTTCTCGCCTGTTACGTCAACCACCGAGAACTCGGGGCCAAAATCGCAGAACACTTGAGAGAACAGACCTCTTGTGTCTGCAATGATCAAGGCAATATTTTTGGCGTGCGTAATGGCCGCCACGCGCTCCTGCTCTGCCTGCGACGCCCCCGTCAGCACCACAACACTAAATTTACTGAGGAACTCCTCAGTCAGAGGCCCCGTGTGGGCGGTAGTGGGCACATAGTGATTCAGTTCTGATAACTGCTCGCAGGACGCCAGAGCACGATTCTGCCCAATGGTTTTCTCGGACAAGTAAAACTGAGAGGACAGGTCGGCGACTGTGCACGTCCGCTCATCATGTAAAGTGACCGACTTCACACCACCCAATATCACGTTTTTAGCAACCTCAACACCGAGACCACCGAGCCCTGACACCAACACGTCCGAGTTGGCCATCCGCCGCATAGCATCGTGTCCCAGCACGTACAACTGTCGCGAATACAAGCTCTCGTCGATTTCATCTTCCACACGCGTTCCATTGTTCGCCATTGCAGAGGAATTGGAACGGGATTCTCCTGTGTTTAGCTTCCGCTTTTTCGCCGGGGGGTCAACGGAATTATCGGCGACTTCAGCACTAGACATCGGGCACGAACGCGCACAATTTTGCCAGAATTTTGCTTTGCGTTTCAACGAGACAATGAAATTTAGTCTTCAGACGATGGACATTCGCGTTTAGTATTCGTGGTCGTCAAGCTCGCTTACTCACTGTCTTGAAGTTAGCAACAAGCAACGTAGAAAATAGTCTGCGGAAGTGATTTACAAATTCAATATTTTTGTTCTAAATTCTTCATAAAATCATTTTAGGATAAAACCAAAAATATTTATATCGAATTAATTTGACAATTTTGAATTTTATAACCAAAATTAGTGTTGATTTCAAAAGTCCTGTTAATAAATATTTTACTTTTGACTACAAACCCCTGCTGTGTTGCTATTTCCAATAATAGTTCCCTGTTTGTATTATTTTACGTGGCAAAAATATAGGTTTCTATGTGATCTTATTTGAATATAACATTGTTAATTGTTGTATAGAATAAAATACTAATAATCTTTATTTCAATAAATTTAAACTAAGCATTTGTATGTTATGTTTTGTTTCCACTTATATATAGAAGAAGACTCATGACAAGAAGAACGAACAAGAAACTTGCGTATTATTTAGTTACTTTTGAGCACTATTTTGGGAAATTATATTAATCATCTTTATTTATTTCAAACAAAAACTAATACAATTGCTACCCATACAATAATAAAATTTAAAAGTAATGAAGGAGACAAAACGGTCTATAACTCAGAGGGGGTAGTGAGTCCACCTGCACCTCTCTGCTATTCTATTATAGTCTTTACCAGTAAATTAATACAATAGAGATCGACTAGAGTATTAGGTATTTGGATTATTAGGAGAATTAGGTGAGTGTATTTTGGTAAAAGGATAGTAGAAACCACCGGATAGTGTTATTTGCATCTTGGATCCGTAAATGTGTAATTCAATGTAATTTCATTTGTTTCAAGAACGGAAAACACGGAATCATATATCTATTAGCTGATTGGCGGATTAAGCAAGCCAACACGGGGCTTTTAGCAAATTATTTTAAAGGACCCATATTGTTCGGAATTCAAATTTAAAGATTTTGTTTTTAAAAAATATTGCTTACATTTTAAATTGGTTTAAATTTTGTGTAAACCAAAAATGCATGTCTTTATGTGCAGAAAACTATTGCATCTACTCTTATAACTATATACAATAAATCAATACAAAAATGAGTAAAATAAAATGGTATATTTTCTTGTGTCACAAATTAACAAATCAAATTATTACATTATTTTTAAAGTAAAAAGAGTGGCCTCTAAGTGGCTAGCAATAAACTATGGAGTCCACAACATCTTTCAATATTTCTTTTATTATTCAGAGCATATAAAAACATTGCAATGGATTTCTACATTAATATCTATGTCTTTTATTTGCCATTTTTTATATATCTATATATATTTTTTAAGAACAATTTCTTTTACGGAGTAGGCAGAAAGAACCGAATGCCACTGACTTTTATCCTATGTATGCGATGCATCTCTATATACTTAGTGATAGTCTTTACACATAGTTCATGCTTTATTCACATTGATAATTACCCTCATGCGAGCAAGCCGGTTCTATAGGCTTATAATTCCTCTGTCAGAAAATACACGATGAATAACATCCTTTTATGTTCTCCTAAAAATGCATTTAATACGTAAGTAGATGAATACAAATATTGGATATCGGGTAAAATATCGGATCCATCTACTTCTGTATTGTATAAATTTTTTAATATGTACACAATTTTAATAAATTAATATGAAAATAATTATGTGATTCAATTTTTCCATTTTCACAAGAACATGGAAAAATTGAATCACATATTACAACACAGCCAAAATGTCAGATTTGACATTCATCATGAATTTGTGGTAAACTTCAGTTCAGTGGTCTGACTGAGCTGTCAGAAGTGTCACAGCAAACAATCCATTTTGTTTGTATTTGTGTATATATATATTGTTCCTTCAATCTCATTTCAAGTTCGAAACGACGTCTTTCAGTACGTTTTGACGTCAGGATATTTTGTTGTCATACGGTATCGGGAGTGAAAGCTTTTGCAGCATGCCTGTTGTGTGAAATAGTGTTTGTCAAGGATAATTCTATCCTTTTTAATTTATATTGTTGACTGCAAGTGACTGTATAAAAATGGTTCAGGATTACGTGTCTCCTGTAAGGGTACACAAGTACTCCTTCGAAATGGTGATGGCTGTAAGTGTTATGAATTATTATACTATTGTTCTGTGAGCGTGTTGATGTCGAAATTATTGTGACACTAGTCCACGCAGGTTTATAATACGAACTATGGACCTTCAGTTTTATGTTACGGCCTCTAAAGATACATAATTTTGAATAAGTATTTCTTCTTTGTTCATTTATATTTACATGTTAAATATTCGTATGTCAAACCAATACGTTTATAAATAAATAATAATAATTTTTAAATTAAACACATTTCTGGCATTAAAAACAATATCTTCAAGGCTTTCTTAATATTTGATTAATGATATAAATTAGGTTTAATTTACTTGTTATAGTGTCTATATAATATTCAAACAGAGAAATTTAATTTTATAAATTGGATTTACTTAAAAATAATTTAACTAGAAATATGTATGAAGATTTCAGTAGTAAGCACTTTAAAAGTTTCAGTTACTTTTTTACTATTTAGCTATTACAAAATACATCCAATAATTTAAAATTTATAAAGTTATGTAACACTATAATATTTGCATTATAAATGTTTTGTAGTATTATTAAGATGGAAAAATGCAGTATTACTTATCAAATATAATATTTGATGAAAACCTAATTATAACCAGAAGATTATGCAAAAGTATGTATTCCAGTAGAGAAATACCATTTATTTGTCTACTGGTCTGGGTTTAAAGTCTAAAAGTAGTTTAATTATATAGTAGTTAAGTCTATCTCCATCACAACTAATGTCATATTTTGTGATAATTGGTTGAACAATTAAAACATAATATATAATAACACAATCACATTTATCATTTAACAATATGATAATGTTACAAACTATTTATAGTACAGAATAGTAATTAAAATCAGGCAAATATACTTAACTAGCTGACCTATGCTTCCTCTGCATCACACTTACCTAATTTACATAATATCTAAAGTAAAGCTTCAACAAAATCTGTTCAGTAGTTTCTGTGTGAAAGAGTAACAAACATCCATCCATACTCACAAACTTTCGCATTTATAATATTAATAAGTTTAGAACAGTGATTCCCAAAGTTGTCTATATTGACCCCCAGGGGTTTATGACAAACTGCAAGGGGTCTACGACAGTGGTCATCTTGTTGTTTTTACTTTATGTTTTTAACACTAAACTTTACTCATCATCTGCTTCTTCCTTATCCCATTTATTCGTGGTCGGCGTAATATGTTTTTCGCTTCCATTCATCCCTGTTCGCAGTCATTGCGTTATTTACTTCTTTTCTTACCATATCATCTTTCACACAGTCCATCCATCTCTTTTCTCACACTAAACTTTACTACAGTTAGAAATTTACAAAAAATCAATACCATGCTGATACCAGTGGAGATTGATAAGATGAGCTAACTGACCAAATGTCAGTCTTTTTGTTTTTACGAATCTCTGGAATGGCTGGACCTATTTTGATGGGACTTTTACTGAACTAATAACTGATACTAAAAGAGTTAGCCCTTCTGGTAAATGACAATTTACCACATGGTTCCCCCATGTGGAAGTCAACCTAATAGGGTACTGGGTACTAGCAATAGGGTTATTAGTCCACATTACTAACAATCCACTTCCTCCAGTGACCTAAATATATAAAAACTGAGTAAAGTTGGGTAGTCACTCCTATTCCTTAATTATTATAATTATATGTTGAATAACAATAATAAATCATGTTATTATCACAATTCTTATTAAATAAATGAGTAAAGTATAAACATTATGACAATAAACAAGGATAAAAAAATACCAAATAAAAAAGTTGTTGAACAGATTTTAACTATATATATATGTTATGTTATATAGGTATATGAATATTACATGATTGTTTTTCAGGGTAGATTTGACATATCATAAGAGTCTGTAATAGACCTACATGAATAAAGATATTGTGAATTTGAATTTGAAATATAATTTTGAATTGACTATTGATCTAATAAAACTGAGTTGTGGGTATTATTTAATTTTATTCTATGTAACGATAAAAAGTAGTAGTTTTTATCTTTACATAGAATAAAGTTAAAGGCATTTAAATAATCTTAATATTATAAAACTTTTTGCATAGTCATATTTTTTTATTCTACAATTCTCTCTAACTCATTCATCACAAGAAGGATGAGCAAGAAACTTGTTGCTCTTTTAAATAAATGTTGTTCGAAGTAAATACACATTAACAAGGATTAGGCATGTGGCAGTGAACATATAAACCGCTACACACTCCATCTTTGTGTAATCAGATAATGCATGCAATTTTATATCTCATATTTATATTAAATTAATTAGTAGAAGTCATCAAGTTCAGTTGGACAAAATGTTATCACGGGGCGCCTCAAATCTGTCGTAAAATTATCCGATTTCTAGAGGTCATTAGACCCCGAACGGAAACTGTAAACTTATTGCGGCTGAATGTTAACGTAGCATTCTGCTACGTTTACATTCAGCCGCTTTCCCTGCCACTCGCGCTGCCGGAAATATTGCCGGGCGACAACTGAGCGAGAGGGCTGAATGTAAAAACACGCCACTCGCGCTGCCAGTCCTTTGACTCGCGCACGAAAAACCAACAATCGAGGGAGCGCCGGGCAGCTCGAGTAGCAGCGCCAATGGCATGGGAAGTGTTTCCACTCGTGTTTACAGTCTCGCGCTGCCTTCCTTCGCACTTCCCTGCCTACTCGTGCTGAGTGTAAATTGGGCATAAGAATAAGTGGCGGTGTTGATACTCACAGTATTATCCAGCGCTGCTCACTTCCCTGCCCACTTGTGCTGAGTGTAAATTGGGCATAAGAATAAGTGTACTTAGAGTATTATCCATGTATACGCTCGGCATCCTACTGCGGCTGCAATATGTGCAGGCTGTGGTCTGTGGGCGCATTGCTGTTCCTCGCACTCTTTTTAAATAAGAACGATAACCCAAAATAAAAACTGGTTTCATAATATATGTTATTCTTTTATTTCTTTATCTTCTGTTGTGATTAATATTTCATTGGATGATGATATTAACTACTTCAGCCGTGATTTGTTACTGCAAAAACATATACGTTCAGAATTCTCTGGCTGTTTGGTTAAGAGGACTGTTAGTAATATGACTGATGATTTCCTTGCTAGCAATAAGTCGTTAGCGCAGGTACACCATTCGATTTTTTATTGGGGGTTTTAGGCTATTGTCAGGTGCTACGACCTGCATAGATCTATTGTGCTCGTCCTTTTTGAAAGATCACTACCTAGACCTGTCAGGGACAAAAATTGAAGGATATTCTTAGGAGCGATGGCTTTTATCTCCTCAGGATAGAGTGTATTCTTTCTAAAGGAGATTTTTCGTTTATGCATGAGCAGGTTTCAACCATGGATGTATACGACCTGCTTAGACCTATTGTGCTCGTCCTTTTTGAAAGATCACTACCTAGACCCCCAGGGACAAAAATTGAAGGGTACTCTTAGGAGCGATGGCTTTTATCTCCTCAGGATAGAGTATATATTCCAAAGGAGATATTTCATTTATGCAAGAGCGGGTTTCCACCATGGATGTAGACCTGCATAGATCTATTGTGCTCGTCCTTTTTGAAAGATCACTACCTAGACCTGTCAGGGACAAGAATTGAAGGATATTCTTAGGAGCGATGGCTTTTATCTCCTCAGGATAGAGTGTATATATTCCAAAGGAGATATTTCATTTACGCAAGAGCGGGCCTTAATCACATGGATGTAGGTATAGTTGCAGTTCTTCTTCTGCTTGACAGAATCTGCAGATTGCTGTTAAGCTAAAGCCTAATTTCGCTATGTATTTATTAAATTTGCAGTGTCCAGTGAGGGCTCTAGTCCAGATGCATATATACCATTCGATTATAATCCATTAAAAAAAATCCTCTGTATGTTAGTCAAGCGTGTTACAGCGTTTATATTTTGTTATTAGCTGTTCCCGCGACTTCGTCCGCGTGGAATTTAACTTTATTTTCTAAATTAAAAGTAGCCTAAGTTACTCCTAGCCTACCTGCCAATAAAAGTCTTGTCAAAATCGGTCCAGCCATTTCAGAGATTAGCCGGAACAAACAGACAGACAGACAGACATAAAATTGTAAAAAATGTTATTTTGGTGTATGTACCGTATTTATATTCATATGCATGTAGTAAAAAACAATTGTTTCAATATTACAAACAGACACTCCAATTTTATTTATATGTATAGATTGCATAGCATTATGCTATTGTTATCATGCAAAGTGGTCTGTATAGTTAATATTACAACTTATCAGCAATATACATACAACCTTAGCTAATTACGTTTTTTATGTGATCACACACAAAACAAATGGTAATGATAACGTTGCAATAAAATCACATAGATTATGATGTCTATGTTTATTTTATACTTATTACAATTCATCAAGTCCCCTCTTCCGGTCGATACCCCATCTAATTCAAATGGGGATCGAAATTACGACAGCCTGACCTGAGGTTTGAACCCCTAGCGGTGCCGTCAGACTAAAGTCGTATCCGTAGTGCAGGATACGACTGGTATACCCCGTTGGCGCAGACAGATGCATCCCCCGATCGATCCCTCGTCCAGTTCAAACAGGGATTGAAATTACAAAGCCCTGAGCCGAAGTTCGAACCCCTAGTGGTGTCATCAGACTAAAGTCGTATCAGTCAGGCGGGAATTGGTCATCAGCCGCTGTAGATGTTTTTCCTTGGTTTGGAGTGCCATCTGCACTCGCCTCCTATCGTCCGGTGAAGCTGTACAGGCCAACTGCTGCTAACAGCAATAGAGTAGTCCACGAACCATTCCATATTAGTTTTTTCCAAAAAAACGGATGGCATAAATAAAGTGCCATGGCACATGATCTGAATCTCAGCTTGAAATGTATTACACATAGGCATGTGTTACACATAGGCAATACATTTCAAGCGGTTGAAATTGCGGTTACAGCTATATACATACACACACATGAATATAGTTGACCGGTAGAGAATGCCTATAGCATTAAGTCCACCTTTTGTACCATAATTTATTGGTAAATAAAGTTTTAAATCTTATATATAAAATTCTCGTGTCACAGTTTTCGTTCCCATACTCCTCCGAAACGGCTTGACCGATTCTCATTAAATTTTGTGAGCGTATTGAGTAGCTCTGAGAATCGGCCAACATCTATTTTTCATCCCCCTAAATGTTAGGGGTAGTCCACCCCTAATTTTTATTTTATTTTAAGGCAAAACAACGTTTGCCTGGACAGCTAGTCTTATATATATATATAAAATTCTCGTGTCACAATGTTAGTTACCATACTCTTCCCAAACGACTTGATCGATTTTTATGTAGTTTAATACGCATAATTAGTAGATTTGAGAATCGGCTACTATCTATTTTTCATACCCCTAAGTGGTAACGGGTATCCACCCTTAAATTTTATTTTTATTTTATTATTATTTATGATTGAAAAATACATACAACCCAAAATTTTCACCGTTCTATCACCAACCCCTATTTTTTTATAGCGTTATTAATTTATATGACAAAACAACGTTTGCCGGGACAGCTAGTAAATATATATATATGTATAATATAATATACTGAAGAACATAGTAATTTTATAGCGTGGATCCAATGTTTAGAGAACTTTGCACCCAATTTAACCTATTTTTTTCAGGCGAATCACTTTGTATCTATCACTTGGATTCTTTTTATAGTTATATTATGTTCCGTTCGGAAAGCCGGTCATTAGCCCTGCCTCTTAACAAAGAAAAATCTTGTCCAATCCATAACTGACACTTGGTAGGTCAATGGAATCTAGAACACAGTAATAATGTCTCAGTACAATTCCCACAGCGCCATCTAGTCCCAAGCTAAGCAGAGCTCGTGTTATGGGTAATAGACAACTGATAGAAATACATAGATGCGTCTATATATATATATATATATATCCCATCAATCAATGATAGCCGAGTTTAATATTATGTTATATGCCTTGATTGTTGACTTCTACGACAAAAGAAGTGAGATCTAAATGGGTGCCAAGTTATATATATATATATATCATTTCTTCTTATAACTTAGGATAATATACTGTAGCCTAAGGTCTAACTTGGCTAGATCTATAGTTGATCAGTGATCTAGACACGCGGCAGCGTGTCAAGCCGAGTTTCAAGTAAACTGGCCTGCAGCACCGTGTGTATAAACCGAACATTGGGAGCCACTTTTGACCCCCTCATAACTCAAAAACTCTTTCACATAAACCTGTCAAATTTGGTTCATATATTGAGACTTGCGAGATAAATATGTATTCCAAATTTCATAAACATATCTCAAACGGTTATTTAGATATTAACGTCCAAATATCGTCATTTTTATCACTGATCAACTATAGATCAAAATTATAACCCACTTCCAGATGACCTAGTAAGTTCAAATTTGGCATGCAGATAGGTAATTAGGTGAATATAAAAGAAAAAATGAAACTATATAACTAGGCTACAGTATATTATCCTAAGTTATAAGAAGAAATGATATTTTATATTGTTATAAATACATTTCAGGACAGACCATTGAACTTGGCACCCATTTAGATCTCACCTCTTGTCGTAGAAGTCAACAATCAAGGCATATATCATAATATTAAACTCGGCTATCATTTCACATTTATGTTTTTGATGGGATAAAAATGACGATATTTGGATGTTAATATCTAAATAACCGTTTGAGATATGTTTATGAAATTTGGAACACATATTTATCTCGCAAGTCTCAATATATGAACCAAATTTGACAGGTTTATGTGAAAGAGTTTTTGAGTTATGAGGAGGTCAAAAGTGGCTTCAAATGGTTCGTGTAAATATACACACAGTGCTGCTCGCCAGTTCTCTTACTTGAAACTCGGCTAGACACGCTACCGCGTGTCTAGATAACTCAAAGGTGACATAGTGATCTATCAACGCACAGCCCAAACCATTGAAGGATCGGGCTGAAATTTGGCATACAGGTAGATGTTATGTCGTAGGCTTCCGCTAGGAAAGGATTTTGATTAATTCTTCCCCCAAGGGGATAAAATAGGGGATGAAAATTCGTATGAAACTTTGTTCCTTTTAAACCGATCAGGCTGAGACTTTGCATGCATAAAGCTACTATAACGAAGGCATCCCCTAAGAAAGGATTTTGATAAATTCTACCCCTAAGGGGATAAATTAACACGAGCGAAGCCGCGGGCAAAAACTAGTTTTATTTATAAGACGGGTGCACTATTGCAGTATCGTCAATTAAAAAAATACTATGTCATGTTGATCTGGTCTGGTAGCCATTGTAGTTAATTCCTGATGAATTTGCCACTGGCTTACCTGGCTTTATGGTCATCCTATCATTGTCTACTGGTAACCCGCTATTATATACTTTTTTTTTATGGATGACTAGCTACTCGCCCCTGTTTCGTTTGGGTGTACATGTATTACAAAAAGAGCAACACGCAAGTTTCTTGCTCGTTCTTCTTGTGATGAGACAGTTTTCCGAACGAGCGGTAGATTAAAAAAAAATGTAATGACTATTCAAAAGTGCTTCAATGTAAGTTTATTTGAATAAATGATTTTCTATTCTATTCTATTATACATATAAACCTTCCTCTTGAATCACTCTATCTATTAAAAAAAACCGCTTAAAAATCCGTTGCGTAGTTTTAAAGATTTAAGCATACATAGGGACGGACAGACAGCAACAGCGACTTTTATACTATGTAATGATAATGGAATGGTGTACCCGCCTACGCTAACAGTTTACGCTGGCGGGGCACCAGTGGAGGATGACAAGATGAGCATGAGGTCAGGTCAGTTTGCCCATCGTGATCAAATAAACAGGAATTAACCACGATGTATTTCAGGGGGAACCGCGTGGAGGTCGACCTAATATGGTACATTGCTAGTAATAGGGACACTAGTCTCCATTAATAACAATCCCTTTACCCTTATTATATACTTTTAGCGATCCTCGCCCAATTTAAAAGTGGATCGAAATTACAACGGTCTGAGCTGAGGTTCGAATCCCTAGCGATGCCCTCAGACTAAAGTCGTATCCGTCAGACAGGAGTTGGCCTCCAGCCGCTCCGTATGTCCTTCCTTTGGTTTGGAGCGTCATCTGCACTCGCCCCCTATCGTCCGGTGAAGCTGTAAAGGCCTACAGCTTTAGAGTAGTCTGAAAACTATATTTATCTATACAAAAAAATACACAGACAGACAAGGTTTTATACTTATAATAAGTTATATGTATATGCACTACAAAGTCTCTAATAATATTATACATAAAATAGTCCTTATTGTATATAAGAATAAAGTTCAGTATCCATTGTAATGCAACACCTAAATAGGAAGGTCGCAATTTTCACTTGACCGATTGCATCAATCAATTCCATCACGACTCAGCTGGTGCTGATAAAATTTAGTTATCATTTAAGGAAAATGCACCTTAACACATCGTGTTTAGATATATTTTGGTATCTATTTTTTTGTTGTATACTTTCAAAGATTTGGGTACGGATGTAAGAGTCATTGACATTGTATTATGATTACAATATCAACAGAGCTGAGTTTAATGGGTGTATTTCACACAGCGCCATCTAGACCCAAGTTATGCTAGCTAAAGCTTGTGTTATGGGTCCTAGACAACTGATACAAATACATAGATAATTTCTTTTCGTAAATACATACATATTATACATAGAAAACACCCAGACCGATACAAACAATCATACTCATGAAAACAAATGTTTGTGCCGTGCGAGGAATCGAACCCGCGACCATTGGTCGTAAAGCGGGTGCTAGACCGCTAGACCACCGAGGTCGTCAAATAAACATTATTCAAGCACTTTTGAATAGTCATCACAATTGTTCAATATATGCATACGAGTATAAATACAGTACATACACCAAAATAACATTTTTTACAATTTTCGTCTGTCTGTTTGTTTGTTCCCACTAATCTCTGAAATGGCTGGACCGATTTTCATGGGACTTTTTTGGCAGGTAGCTGATGTAATAAGGAGTAACTTAGGCTACTTTTATTTTAGAAAAATAAAGTTAAATTCCACACGGACGAAGTCGCGGATACAGCTACTAATGTAATCTGCCACTGATTCGGAACTTTTTTAAAGTCGGCTAAAACGATAAACATGCATGGTTTTTATTTTACTTATACCACAGATAATATAATATTACATACGTATACCTACCAATATACCAAGAAATGTACAACATTGTACTAATAGTACTAATTAGGGACGAAATGTACAGAAATTCCGCGGCCCGCTTTCATGTGAGTCATATGTCTGTGAACTCGATTCCCTTGTGTACGTTTTGTTTTGTTTTACTCGGCTACTACTATTATATTATACTAGATTCAGCTCTCGAATTAGTCCGCTTGGTTATGATTGATCTAAAAGTGGTTTATTTCCTTCTCTATCTCGAATAGTAATTATATTTTTTTTGTAATTACTTCTACCACTGGACGGATCGGGCTGATATTTGGCATGCAGGTAGATGTTATGATGTAGGCATCCGCTAAGAAAGAATTTTGATTAATTCTCCCCCCAAGGGGATAAAATAGGGGATGAAAGTTTGTATGAAACTTTGTCAATTTTAAATCGATCGGGCTGAGATTTTGCATGCATAAAGCTACTATAACGTAGGCATCCCCTAAGAAAGGATTTTGTTAAATTCCATCACTAAGGGGATAAATTAACGCGAACGAAGCCGCGGGCAAAAGCTAGTACGTAATATACATAGAAAACACTCAGACCGATACAAACAATCATACTCGTGAATACAAATTTTTGTGCAAGGAATCGAACCCGCGACTATCGGAAGCACGGCGATATGTATAACCGCTAGACCACCGAGTCTGTTACATATACAAATATGTAAAGGATATAATTATTAATTAGTTTTGCGGTCATTTGGAAGACAAGGCTAAAATAGCCTCAAAAAAGCTTGGTGTCCTCAGTAGAGTGAGACGGTATTTCACGGCGTCCCATCGCTTGCAATTATACAAGGCAGATCCGGCTGCATATGGAATACTGTTCTTATCTCTGGGCGGAAGCACCACAATACCAGCTTAGTTCCATTTCACCGCATTCAGAACCGAGCAGCCAGAATCATTGGTAATCAACGTCTATGTGACAGACTCCACCCATTGGCTTTGCGGCGTGATATTGCATCTCTGTGCATTTTCTACCGCATATATCACGGGGAGTATTCTGAGGAAATGTTCGGATTAATACCAGCTACTGTTTCACCACCGTACTACCCGCCAGAAACTAAAATACTATCTTGATCATCTGGATGAATGGCGTTCCTTCACAGTCCGGATTTCTAGAAACTTTTTGCCACGCATAACCACATTGTGGAATCACTTTCCAGCAATGGTATTTTCGAACTGATATGATATTAAAACCTTCAAGAAAAGAGCTTATTCCTTTTTAAAAGGCCGACAACGTACTTGCAATTCCTCTGGTCCTGGTGTTGCGGGTGCTCATGGGCGGCGGTAATCACTTACCATCAGGTGAGCTGAATACTCGTATGTCCTATGTGTTAAAAAAAATACTGCAAGGTTTTATCAAAATCCGTTCTGTAGTTTTTATGAAGCAAACATCCATCCATACTCACACACTTTCGCGTTTATAATATTAACAAGATATTAAACAAGAAAAAAAGAAAGAAGAAGAAGGAGAGTATGTTTAGATATGACGACTGATAGAGAGCAGTGGAAGAGAATGACATACTGCGCCGACCACAAATAATGGGATAAAGGCAAGGCAATGATGAAGATATTAAACATATATAACAACAAACGAAACCGCGTTTATAAGCTAGTTTAATATAAACGCCGCGTTAAAACGCTAAAATACCGAGTTTGCGTAATGTTTATGTGCTTAGAATATGCATGGTATTTGGGTTTCGACACGTGCAATATGTGGATGCGATGTAGTAAAGGTACTAAAGCTACTACGCACTAAACAGTTTGGCATCTAGGATAAATCTTAGCCAGTTGGAAAATGTTCTTTCATAATATTCTCTTCTTGCTCTTTCTTTTTGTGATGATATAGATTTAGATGCTGATATAGTAAAGGTATTAAATCTTCTACGCACTAAACAGTTTGGCGTCTAGGATCGAACTTCAATCCGGTTTGAAAATATTCTTTCAAAATATAATGTGCGGTCATAATATGCTTTTCTTGCTCCTTCTTCTTGTGATGAGTCAGCTTTGGATGCTGATGTATTAAAGGTATTAAATCTTCTACAAACTAAACAGTTTGGCATCTAGGATAAATCTTAAAGCCAGTTGGAAAATGTTCTTTCATAATATGCTCTTCTTGCTCGTTCTTTTTGTGATGATATAGTTTTAGATGCTGCTTTAGATTATTATATTATTATTCATCCCTGTTAGCTAGTTATTTCTTTTCTTACCATCATCATCATCATCATCATCATCTTTCACGCAGTCCATCCATCTCTTTTTCGGTCTTACTCTGACTGAAGCTCTATTATTGTAAACATGTAACATATATTTGAAAAGAATACGAGACTTTCTTGTCAGTTCTTCTCATTTCGTAATCATTCCGAACTGACAGTAGATTTGATATCATAAGAGTCTGTAATAGACCTACACGATGAAGATATTTTGAACTATAATTTGAAAAGAGATCTACAACTCATTCTGAAGAATATCCTACATCTTAATTTTATAGCGTGGATACAATCCCCTTAAATCGTGATTCAAACTGTTTTATGTGAATGTAAACATGCAATGTGAATACAACAGTAGGTAATATATATCCCATCAAAAACATAAATGTGAAATGATAGCCGAGTTTAATATTATGATATATGCCTTGATTGTTGACTTCTACGACAAAAGAGATGAGATCTAAATGGGTGCCAAGTTCAATGGTCTGTCCTGAAATGTATTTATAACAATATAAAATATCATTTCTTCTTATTCATAGGATAATATGTTTGTATCGGTCTGGCCAGTTCTCATATACCAATTATTACTTTCGATTGCTAGTTACTATTAATATTAAAATAGGAACCGACAAGTAACATGTTTAGAACTTGCGAAGGCTACAGTATATTTCGTATATGAAACTGGTAAATTGTTATCATTTTACTACAATTTTTCACTTTAATTGATTATATTTCAACTTATACTGGACGAATACTAAAATTCTATGAAAACGTCGATAGCCACCAATTGACATTGATCCCTGGCGAAAAATCTCATCTTGTACTGGACGGAAAGTAATATTGTATGAAAACGTCGATCATTACCAATTTACGTTGACCCCTTCACATCAGTGTCGATAACTAGCAAACTTCAAATATTGCATTGAGCGGTAAACACTAGTTGCTATAATTTAGATTCTGTCTAAAATATACTCGTACTTATAACTAGGAGTATAGTCGAATTTCGTATTTATTATGTTATTAACTGAGATTTGGTATTAATTATTATTTCAATATTTAGCGCACATCGATAGTGTAAAATCATTATTTTTATAAATAATTATTAAATAATAGACATTTCGGTCTAGGGCGCCGCGGCGCCGTGTGGGAGCGGTGCGATAAAACGTTGACGCGAACCTGTCCGAGCGAATGGCAGCCGCCCTCATATGTCTCAATGTTTTGTTTCTCGATATCTAACCTATACGGTCTTATTACAAAAAATCTGTTAAAACTCGGACGAAACGTGGTCTAAATGGTCGTGGTTTAAACCATTCCTGAAGTTAATACTTGGAATAAACCTAACATTATTACAAATCCAGATCTAACAGAGGACTACTTAGTACTACAGTTAAATCGTTCATTATGTATTCCATACAGAAATCAGTCACTCATGTCTGTCACCGTACAATTACGTTCCATTTTACCAGAAAACTGAAAAGATCAAAAATAATATTCTTCCTAGGTCATCTGGAAGTGGGTTATAATTTTGATCTATAGTTGATCAGTGATAAAAATGACGATTTTTGGACATTAATATCTAAATAACCGTTTGAGATATGTTTATGAAATTTGGAACACATATTTATCATCAGCAAGTCTCAATATATGAACCAAATTTGACAGGTTTGTACTCGTTTTTACAGTAATTGATAGAGTTTTTGAGTTATGAGGGGGTCAAAAGTGGCTCCAAATGGTTCGTGTAAATATACACACGGTGCTGCAGGCCAGTTTACTTGAAACTCGGCTTGACACGCTGCCGCGTGTCTAGATATGTTGATGAAAGACTTTGTTTACAACTGGTTCACAGTTCAAGGTTTTTTTGTATTGTTATAATTATATATTAGTTTCGACGACCTCGGTGGTCTAGCGGTCAATAAATCAGCTTTACGACCGATGGTAAAATAAAAATAATAATATCGCACGGCACAAACATTTGTATTCATGAGTATGACTGTTTGTATCGGTCTGAGTGTTTTCTATGTATAATGTGTATGTATTTACAAAAAAAAAATATCTATGTATATATATATCAGTTATTTAGTACCCATAACACAAGCTCTAGCTAGCTTAACTTGGGTCTAGATGGCTCTGTGTGAATTATCCAGAGATTATTATTATTATTACTATTTTTATCTCCCCTCCCTCTTAAGGAGAGGAGATGGCAACATACCCCCGGCAGAAGCACAGTCAACCGGGGTTCAGGGCTCCAGGGACAGAAACCGGCGTACAATGCGGGCAGAATCTAACAGCACCGCTTTCTGCATCTTTCCCGGGAGTGAACCGCCCCGGAATCCCAACCGTCTGAGATGTTGTTATTATTATTATTATTATTGTTATAATAAATATTGCTGTGTGCTGATATTTTTTTTATCGGCTCATGGAAGTAGTTGAAAAAATGTTATTAATTTTTTTTTGTTGCGAAGGCAATTAAATAATAACTAGCTGTTCCCAGGACTTATCCGCGGGGTTATTTAAATTTATTATTCTAAAATAAAAATAGATTAAGTTACTCCTTGTTACATCAGCAACCTGCCAAAAAAAGGCCCGTCAAAATCGGTCCAGCCATTTCAGAGATTAGCCCGAACAAACAGACAGGCAGACAAAAATTGTAAAAAAAATATATTTAGGTGTTTATTTATATGTATACATATAAATAAAATTCGATTGTCTGTTTGTAATATTGAAATAACCGTTTTTTACTACATGCATATGAATATAAATACGGTACATACACCAAAACAACATTTTTGTCTGTCTGTCTGTCTATCTGTCCGTCTGTCTGTTTGTTCCAGCTAATCTCTGAAATGTCTGGATCGATTTTAACGGGACTTTTATCTCTACTTTCTTGTCTACTTTTATTTTAGAAAAATAAAACTAAATTCCACGCGGACGAAGTCGCGGCTGCAGGTAGTCATTCATAAACTGTTACGTTTACGCTATTTAGTTCACTAATACACGCATGTTTCTGGTTTACTTCTCATTGTTTATAATCTGGTTCTATCTGGTTGAGCCGGATTGTATCGGCTATAGTTAATTTACCCTCATAAAACAATTAATGATCCTAGATACATAATGATTATGACACACTAGCTCGCGCGTTGGTATTTTTTTTTTAAGTGGATGATAATGAAATGGTGTACCTGCGCTAACGGTTTACGCTGGCGGGGCACCAGTGGAGGATGATAAGATGAGCATGAGGTCAGGTCAGTTAGCCCATCTAAAAATAAGTTAAATAAAATCCGGATTGTGAGAAAGAATATAATTATGTGACATAAGTTATGTAATATATATAGTTAGCACTGTAGTTCATAAGGAGGTTCTTTGTCCATACACAAAATCGCACAATTTAGCATCTAGTAGCACAGAATACCACTGCCCTGGAGTATCCTGCGTCACACGACGACAGTCGACACGGGAACTAGCGGTGTAGGCCGTTTAGCACTATTTAAAAAAAAATTAATTGCCGGTCCCTATGTGAGCAATAAGATTTTTATTATACTCGAATTTCGACCGCTGGGGAACTAGTATATGTGTTTATACATGTTGTTGTCAAAGGCAATCTTTTTGATAGTTTTTATTTTTATTTATTTATTAAAACTAATGCACAAATACATAAATACCTGTGCACCTTGCACATGGCGGACTTTTCCAATCTCTCTGGTGGTATCGAACCACTTAATTTATATTGTCCAGGAAAAAAAAAGATTTTGCGTTATAGAGTACCAAAAATCCAAACATCCATCGGCACTCACAAACTTCCACATTTATAATATAGTTAGATTACGATTTTAAAACACCTTGAGGCAGGGGGAAGGGATTGTTACTGTACCATGTCAGGTCGCCCTCCACGCGGTTCCCCCTGGAAACCATAGTGATAAATTCTTGATGAATTTGTCACATGGGCTAACTGACCTGATCTCATGCTCATCTTATCATCTTCCACTGGTGCCCCGCCAGCGTAAATTCATTATCATTAAAAAAAAACGTCTTTAGGCATTTTCTCTCAGTCAAACATTGGGCAAACAGAGTTTCATGTAGGCGGTGCATTAACAAAATTTGAAATTCTATAATTAATTATAAATAATAGTTTTTATAAGCATTTTCTATATTTTTGAATTGTATATTTTCACGTTCTGTTTTTATATGCCGTTTGATTTATAATGCCATATTCTTCCCTTTACGTTTTTGCTAGCGAGCTGAATGCACATATTTTACCTCAACTAGGAACGTGTCTGATTTTAAACCAGCCTGAAATACAGTCCTTCAATCATAGATGTTATATATGTTACTGATGATAAAAACTTAATTACTTAATCATGTTTAAGCTTATTTATGCTCGAATTTCAAACACTGCGCGACTCTGGTTCAATCGATACAATAACGCCATCGATCTTAGTGCAGTTTCGTGATTGGATGTAAAGAGTTGCGCCGGCGCCTGTGTCCGGTCAATTACTGTTTACTTGGTATAATCAACCGGAAGCACAATGAATGCTGCAATTTTGTGAAATCGGTACCCGATGTGGAAATTACGAAGCTGGTTATGTTTTTATTTTATTTGATTCCAATATTTACATTTTACAATATTCCCTGGTACCTAATCATTCATTCATAATTTAAGAGCTACGCTCTTGTCGGTGGAGCTCTTGGCACTTTCCGCGATCTTCCATCATGCTCTTTAATTCTTGATACGACACGACTCCCATTTTGTCCTCAGTTTGTTTGATGTAGCTATTCCTTGGTCTTCCCCTCCCCCTCTTTCCTTCTATTTTCCCCTCAATAATAATTTTCATGAAATCATCGTGCCGTATCAAGTGTCCTAACATTTTTCCTCGTCTATTTTCTATTGTGTTCAATATCTGCCTTTTTTCTGGTACCTAAACTAAGTATAAATCACTACTTTTTTTTTGGATTATAATGGAATGGTGCAGATGACTGCGCTAACGGTTTATGACCAGTGAAGGATTATAAGATGAGCATGAGGTCAGGTCAGTTAGCCCATCGTGACAAATTCATCAAGAATTTATCACGATGGTTTCCAGGGGGAGCCGCGTGGAGGTCAATGGTACTGGCTTTATGTGCTGCAAAGGTGAACAGCAACAAACTTAGCATAAAGCTACAGATAAATCTGCAGAGCTGATATTCTGTTGGCTCCTATACTTAAAAATTTTATAATATTACTTTAGTATTATTAGTTGTGACGTGGTCTAGTTTCAGGAGTCACTCATGCTCACTAAAATGGTAAGTCCCTAAAATATTGTCGAACGCAGTGATGGCTGGATCTGCCCGTTATACTCGGGAACGAGTGCTGCTTCTAGGGCCAGTCCCTATGTGCTCTGATAACAGATTGATTTATTTTTTTACTCAAGTAAGTAAATATTTATTTATTTATACGTATAATCGGGAACTCAGCAAATAAATATAAAACGTGGTAAGATCCCGTGATTTTTACTAATTATACGTATAAATAATGACCGCGTCAAGTTTAAAACAGTATATTTATTTATTTATGAATATTTCCTATATGGCAGTTTGTATTCACACAAAATCCTAAATATGTAATGCTGAACAACATTCATTTAAAAGAGCAACACGCAAGTTTTTGCTCGTTCGTGTGATGAGTCTGCGTTCCGAATGAGTGGTAGAATAAAAAATATGACTATCCAAAGTGCTTGTATTGATAGTTTAGTAATTGTGTAAAGATTATTCCTAGTGATAGAATGAATACAAATTATTATCCAAAAGTCCTCACATTAAGTGTATTTCAATAAAGATTATTTCTATAACAAAACCGGCTCTCTCTATCTCTTTATAATATTACAATAGGTATAGTTTTTTTTTTATATTTAAGGTCACGCGGACTAAGTCGCGTGCGGAAGCTAGTTAAATAATAAATTCGTGTCAAGTAAAAACAAGTGGCGTCCAATATAATAAATTATTCGTAGTAACCGTAATTATTAGAGGTCATAGTTATTGGGTGCGTTGAAAATTTAAACAGTATAGCGTCATTGTACTTTTACCATGCCATGCCGTGGGGAAATAAATAATACATGAAGATATTGAGGTAGGCGTGGATATCACCTTCGGAGTACGACCAGGTTTTGTCAGAAGACAGAAAAACAAATTGTCTTGAGGAAGCGTTGAACATCTTCGATACAATCGTCATCAACTTAAATTTCAAAGGCATCTTGGTGATCCTATTCATGAACGAGTCTGATCTGCTTGCGTAGAAAATCGACAGCAAGAATAGAATAGAAAATCATTTATTCAAATAAACTTAATTTAAGCACTTTTGAATAGTCATAGTAATCATTCTTTTAATCTACCGCTCAGTCGGAAAGATGTCTCATCACGAAGAACGAGCATGAAACTTGCGTGTTGCTCTTTTAAATAATCATTGTAATTTTACATTTCCAATTCGGAACGTGCGAATACAAACCACCAACTAGCACTGATTTATTAGCTTCAGATATTAAGTACACAATAGGATTAAAGCAGTCGTAGTGATTAGAGCAGAGCAGTCCCTACAAGCAGTATTCGTTCACGAGTATGGAGACGGATATACGCTGGTACCACCCCCAGTTCACTGGCGACCCGCACAACTTGCGCGACGTACAAATGTACCTGCTCAACATGTTTCCTAGTGTCCGCAGGAAACCAAAGACAACCCTCTACCATCACTTCACCACCTCCATAGACACACACAACATAGAGGTGGTCTTCAAATCAGTCAAAGACACAATTTTCAACCTCAACTTTGAATGTCTTATGCTATAGTGACAAATGCGGCGGTGTTACGGGATTTTTGTGGGTATAGTGAAATTGTGATAGTGACACCTACCACTCCGGTCGATCCATCAAACGGGGATAGAAATTACATCATCCCGAGACGAAGTTCGAACCCCTAGCAGTGCCTGACTAGAATCGTATCCGTCAGGCGGGAGTTGGTCTTCAGCCCCTCCGTAAGTCCTTCCGCGGGTTTGGAGTGCCAACTGCACTCGCTCCCTATCGTTCGGTAAAGTTGTAAAGGCCAGCTGCGGCCAACAGCAATAGAATAGTTAGAAAAAAATGTATTACCTATCTCAGTCACCTATCAGCTTGCTTTGTTAAATGAGTATTGTTTGAAGGGTCTGTCATGACATCTTTATTCCCTGAAATCACAACGTCATATGTTGAGTGGGAATGTACTTCAATGATAAATTTTAAAATAAATTAAAATTTTAAAATGTAAAGTTACCACTTATAAGATCTGCGAATGAAATTCCCGTTAAAATCGGTCCTGCCTTTTCAGAGATTAGCTGTAACAAATGGACAAAGAAACAGACAAAATGTTTTAAAGTAAATTTTTGATGTAAGTACCGTATATACTTTCATATTTAAAAGCTGTAGATTTGAAATTCTATTTTATTTGTTTGTTTCGATATCGGTTCTGATTCTAAGTATTTACGAAATGTCGAAATCAATTTTAAAAGAGCAAGTGGGGTGAGGGGGTGATGTAGGTCATCGCGCACCCCCACCCGTAAGCAGGGGTGTGCCACCCCGCCGTTTGTGAATGACGCTACTTGTCAATGGACTGACGTCAAATGTAACTTATTTAATAAACAGGATTTACCTGTAGCGAAATTTTTAATAATAAACAGGGTGGACAAGGCCGTTGTTAATTCGTGATGAATGCACCTTTAACATGCCCAGATTTGGCTCAGTAAGTTTATTAGAATCCAACATAGCAGAAACATCTGCCCGATTTGTTTGGTTTGTTTCACTTAGCATGTCGAATTCGTTTGGTTTTTTAACGGTGACGACCACACGAACTTTGCGTTTTTTTATTTGATAATAATATAACGTCACATCGTTTACAATGTATCAATCGTATGTATATTACATTACATAGATAAATATAGATAGATAGATAGATAAAATCTTTATTTGTATCTACATATATAGGAGACGCTATATTCTTATATTTGAAGGCCTCGTCGTCTAGCGTCGGTTAGCACACAGCCGTACTTCCTACGATCTCTTTCCTATGATCCTTTTGATTCCTGGCTCGGTACTAACATTTGGTGTTAATGGATCTTACATATTATTTATTTTTACATACTTATATACACTTGGAATCATTGGACATTTGTAATGTGGACTAATAAACTCATTGTTAGCAAAGTGCCATGTCAGGTCAGCGATTTTCTCTACTTAAAAAACAAAAAAAGTTCGATATCCACGCGGTTCCCCTTTAAAACAATCGTGATAAATTTCTAGTGATTTTGCCACGATCGGACACGGTTCCTCCTTAATACAAACGTGATAAATTTCTAGTGATTTTGCCACGATCGGACACGGTTCCTCCTTAATACAATCGTGATAAATTTCTAGTGATTTTGCCACGATAGGACACGGTTCCTCATTAATACAAACGTGATAAATTTCTAGTGATTTTGCCACGATCGGACACGGTTCCTCCTTAATACAATCGTGATAAATTTCTAGTGATTCTGCCACGATCGGACACGGTTCCTCCTTAATACAAACTTGATAAATTTCTAGTGATTTTGCCACGATCGGACACGGTCCTCCCTTAAAACAAACGTAATAAATTTCTAGTGATTCTGCCACGATCAGACACGGTTCTCCCTTTAAACAAACGTGATAAATTTCTAGTGATTTTGCCACTATCGAACGCGGTTCTCCTTAATAATCGTGATAAATTTCTTGTTATTTTGCCACGATCGGACACGGTTCCTCCTTAATACAAACGTGATAAATTTCTAGTGATTTTGCCATGATCGGACACGGTTCTCCCTTAAAACAAACGTGATAAATTTCTAGTGATTTTGCCACTATCGAACGCGGCGCTTGCATGAGGCATGACGGCAGAAATGGGCGAGCCAGTGCTACCCACGCAGACTGTACAGGCGCTTGCGTGGGCACTATCTATTTTATATTTACCATATTTTTCTCGTATTATGCCATTTTATTTATAACTAAAGTATAATATTTGTTATGTACCGTCTTTGGCGTGCTTGATGAAGTGGAAGGGACAAATTAAAGATTCGAAGTTCAAGGCGTCTGTTGAATGTTGAAAGTAATGCTGTATATTTTTTTCTAAATATTGACTGGTAACTCAACCTCTTTTGATGTGGGAGCCACAGCAAAAGAGGTTAGTCTACCAAGCAAAGAGGACACGACCGACGAGGAGCTATCTCTAATAGTGTCGCGGCGCTTAAGTGTAGGGTCTATGTATGTAAAAATTTTGTATTTATTTATTGACTAAACTTAATGTAACATGTATGTAGACAATTTTTATATATATATTTTTTTTATTATTAATATTTGTTTCTATTGTAACTAAAAGGCACTGAATATTTTTCTTTCGGTCTTTCTTTCGAATATACAGACGGAAATACTTTATAAACTTATAATCTTACTAATATTATAAACGCAATAATATTAGTGTTTGACTCTACAAAAACTACTAAACGTACTTTGATAATCTTTACAGTAATATAACTTATAGGCGATAAACTTCACGCAAGTGAAACCGCGAGGGTAGCTAGTATTAAAATGAATTGAATACATTGCCAAGCTTCTAATGACCTTCTATAGGATATCCAGTATATTATTAAATTAATTGTCTTATTATATGTAGCGGAGACCCTCGCTGGCCCTTATTGGAAATCGATACACTTGGTGAAGTGAGCCGCTGGGGGATTTGAAAGTGTCGCAATCAAAAGCAAGAACTAGCAAGTAATGTACTGAATGGCGAATTTATCCCTAATTATTTCCTGCCGGTCTATCTGTTCTGTATTCTGAACCTCCTTAGTCTAAGCAGGTTGTATCACAGGCTTGCTAACTGAAGCAAAGGGCGCTTGGTAATACTGGCCACAAATAAATACATTTGGCCACTTAAATTTCGAGTATCATCTATCTATCATCGAATATCATTTCGAATATCAATTGTGAGTAGCTATGACGAGGTCTGGTGTTTTGAGTAGTCATGCTGACTAAAATGTCCAGACTTGTGGCGGCGTGGTGGGCCGGGTCATTGGGCTCCCTAAAATATGGTCGAACGCAGTGGTGGCTGGCTCATCCGTCATACTCGTGAACGGGTGCTGCTTGTGTGGACTGGTCTGCTCTAATCACTATGACTTATTTTCTCTTATTAATGTTTAACCAGTTGTTGTGTATTGAATGTTTTTTCTATTTTATTATTTCATTGAATTAGTGCTAATCGGTGGTTTGTATTCACACACTTAAACTTAAATTGTAAGTAAGAATAAATTATTTAAAAGAGCAACACACAAGTTTCTTGCTTGATCTTCTTGTGATGGGACAGTATTCCGAATGAGCGGTAGATTAAAAAAAAAATGTTATGACTATTCAAAAGTGCTTCAATGTAATTTTACTTTAATAAATGATTTTCTATTCTATTCTATTCTATTCTATTCGAATTTAGAATAAAATAATAATTGAAAATAAGAACTGGAATAACAAGGACGCTCGGTATTAACTATAATAATAATCTCAGGACAATTCACACAGGGCCATCTAGATCCAAGTTAAGCTAGCTAAAGCTTGTGTTATTGGTATTAGTAACTGATACGAATACATAGATATATTTTTTCGTAAATACAGAAATATTATACATAGAAAATACCCAGACCGATACAAACAATCATACTCATGAATACAAACGTTTGTACCGTGCGTGGAATCGAACCCGCGACCATCGGAAGTAAGGCGGTGAAACTATATAAAACAAGATTTTTTTTATTTCCTTTTAAATTTAGGGACTTTTGTACCATCTAAGTACATGTCAGTCCTATTGTACCCTAAAACCAATCACTCCATTACCTCACCGTGAACAAATTGCCATAGCCGCACCGCCCGAAGGATCGGTTAAAACAGTTTGTATGGCACCAACATCTAATACAAGAAAATTATTGATTTAATTCTTACAATAATTGTTCAACTAAACAGTACTACACATCGGGACATTCCTGAGCAAAGTAACAGCAAACTTACTCAAGTCTGGAGTTACATTCCTTATTTGGGGTGTTCGGAGTGTGGAAGACGTTCTTCCATATCGAAATCACTGCTTTCTTTTCCATTAATTGTTTTCTTTTCAATAAATACAGTATATATATTACTTTATAAGGATTCGTATTCCAACACTGCCCTTGAAACCAATTCCGACGGATCGACATTGGATCGTGGTGTTTAATAATCGTTTATTCTCTTGAATTGTACGATTATATCTATATATTTATCACTAGCTGTTTCGCCTGAGTGGTTAAAAGGAATAAACAAACAGATGAAAAGGTCTAGACACGCGGTAGCGTGTCAAGCCGAGTTTCAAGTAAACTGGCAAGCAGCACCGTGTGTATATTTACACGAACCATTTGGAGCCACTTTTGACCTCCTCATAACTCAAAAACTCTTTCACAAAAACCTGTCAAATTTGGTTCATATATTGAGACTTGCGAGATAAATATGTGTTCCAAATTTCATAAACATATCTCAAACGGTTATTTAGATATTAATGTCCAAAAATCGTCATTTTTATCACTGATCAACTATAGATCAAAATTATAACCCACTTCCAGATGACCTAGGAAGTTCAAATTTGGCATGCAGATAGGTAATTAGGTGAATATAAAGGAAAAAATCTGAAACTGGAAATTGTTATCATTTTACTACAATTTTTCACTTTAATTGATTCAATTTCAACTTATACTGGACGAATACTAAAATTCTATGAAAAGGTCGATAGCCACCAATTGACATTGATCCCTGGCGAAATATCTCATCTTGTACTGGACGGAAACTAATATTGTATGAAAACGTCGATCATTACCAATTTACGTTGACCCCTTCACATCAGTGTCGATAACTAGCAAACTTCAAATATTGCATTGAGCGGTAAACACTAGTTGCTATAATTTAGATTCTGTTTAAAATATACTCGTACTTATAACTAGGAGTATAGTCGAATTTCGTATTTATTATGTTATTAACTGAGATTTGGTATTAATTATTGTTTCAATATTTAGCGTACATCGATAGTGTAAAATCATTATTTTTATAAATAATTATTAAATAATAGGCATATCGGTATAGGGCGCCGCGGCGCCGTGTGGGAGCGGTGCGATAAAACGTTGAACTAACCTATAAGGTTGGTATTTATGCTACGAAATTCATAGTTTTCTTAAATTATACTTATATATTTGTGGTTATATTATTATTACATTATTTTAGTAAATACGTATGGTATAGACAATAGTTTAAACCAAAAATTAATAATAATTTTAGTATAGTTATAAGTAGGAATGTATAGTTAACTCGAGAATGAGAACTCATTGGTAACAAATTGTTTTCTTGAGAATTCAGTAGATAACAGTCAATTTGTTACATAATCGTCTTTACGAACTATAACGTGTCAATACCAAGTTTCAGATATTAAATAATGTATATGTTGACAGAGAACAATTCCGTATTTGCTTAACATATGCTATCCACAAATCACAAGGCCTTAGTTTTGACAGTCCTCTTCTCAACATAGGCTCCTCTATATTTAATAAAGGGCAGGTTTACGTTGGACTCTCCAGAGTTAAAACCTTAGATGGAGTACGTCTTAACAATTTAGATCCAAGTCACGAGAGCTCTATTGTAGAGTACAACCATCTGTGGACGTTATACCGTCCCGATTTGCCCAAAAATTCCTGATACTGAATTGGCATTGCACTTGAACATTTAAAAGTTACAAGAAAATATAGAAAATAACACAAAAAAAAGACAATTATACCCCGTAAATATACGAAAATACAGTAATTTATCAAAAATAATTTGGTATTAATTTAGTTATAAATAAGTACCTCGTATAATTTATGTACAAAAAGTAATGATATCCCATCAAAAACATAAATGTGAAATGATAGCCGAGTTTAATATTATGATATATGCCTTGATTGTTGACTTCTACGACAAAAGAGATGAGATCTAAATGGGTGCCAAGTTCAATGGTCTGTCCTGAAATGTATTTATAACAATATAAAATATCATTTCTTCTTATAACTTAGGATAATATACTGTAGCCTAAGGTCTAACTTGGCTAGTTTTCATATACGAAATATACTGTAGCCTTCGCAAGTTCTAAACATGTTACTTGTCGGTTCCTATTTTAATATTAGTAGTAACTAGCAATCGAAAGTAATAATTTAGATCTCATCTCTTTTGTCGTAGAAGTCAACAATCAAGGCATATATCATAATATTAAACTCGGCTATCATTTCACATTTATGTTTTTGATGGGATATATTTTACGATGGTATGTCTTTGTTTACGAGTTCATAATCTTGTTATAGTTTTTTTGTCCGTTCATTCATATCCGCGTATAAACATTAACCTTATTATTATAACTAATATATCTAATATTTTATATATTATATATATTATACTATATTATACCATTTTTGAATTTTATATATCGTACCATCTATTTTTTAAGTATTTGTAATGCAAACCAGTATAATAACCTTTAATCATCATCATCATCAATATCAATATTCATTCTTCATTTTTATTCTCATTCATCATTCTACCTTCCTTCATCATTCATTCATCAATCATTCATTCATCATTCATTCATCATTCATCAATCATTCTTTCATCATTCAGTCATTCATCATTCATCATTCATCTTTCATCATTCATCATTCATCATTTATTCATCATTCATCATTTATCATTCATCATTCATCATTCATTCATCATTCATTCATCATTCATTCATCATTCATTATTCATTCATCATTCATTCATCATTCGTCTTTTATCAATCATCATTCAATCATCATTCATTCATCATTCATTCATCATTCATCATTCATTCATCATTCATTCATCATTTATTCGTCAAATATTCATTCATCATTCATCATTCATCATTCATCATTCTTTCATCATTCATCATTCATTCATCATTCATCATTCATTCATCATTCATCATTCATTCATCATTCATCATTCATTCATCATTCATCATTCATTCTTTCATCATTCAGTCATTCATCATTCATCATAATTTATCATTCATCATTCATTCATCTTTCATCATTCATCATTTATTCATCATTCATCATTTATCATTCATCATTCATCATTCATTCATCATTCATTATTCATCATTCATTATTCATTCATCATTCATCATTCATAATTCATCGTTCATCGTTCATCGTTCATCGTTCATCGTTCATCGTTCATCGTTCATCGTTCATCGTTCATCGTTCATCGTTCATCGTTCACCGTTCACCGTTCACCGTTCACCGTTCACCGTTCACCGTTCACCGTTCACCGTTCACCGTTCACCGTTCACCGTTCACCGTTCATCATTCATCATTCATCATTCATCATTCATCATTCATTCATAATTCATCATTAATTCATCATTCATCATTCATTCATCATTCAGTATTCATCATTCATCATTCATCATTCATCATTCATCATTCATTCATCATCAATTATTCTTCATTCTTCATTCATCATTCATTCATAATTCATGTATGATGAATGAATGACATAAATTTTACCTCTGGAGGTAAAATTTACCCAAAAGCTGGTACGTAAGTCTCTTTTCTCCCTTGACATCCACAAGTCGAGTGGGCCTGACGGTATTCCTGCTATTGTGCTCAGGACGTATGCACCTGAGTTGGCTCCGGTACTAACGCCTCTTTTCCGGTACTGCTACTCTACAGGTGTAGTCCCGAAACTTTGGAAGACGGCTTTGGTTCATGCGATCCCTAAGAAGGGAGATCGCTCAGATCCAGCTAACTATAGGCCCATAGCCATCATTTATTCTTCTTATTCTATTTATTATTCTTTTGAATCAAAGACAATGGAGTCGATTGTCAACCGTCAACTCCTACGATACCTAGAAGTGAACCAGTTGATTTCTGATCGTCAGTATGGCTTTCGCCAGGGTCGCTCAGCTGGTGATCTTCTAGTGTATTTGACACATCGATGGGCAGAGGCTATTGAGAGTAAGGGGGAGGCCCTATCTGTTATATTGCATCTCTATGCATTTTCTACCGCATATATCACGGGGAGTGTTCTGAGGAATTGTTCGGATTCGCACAACCACATTATGGAATCACCTTATAGCAATGGTATTTCCGAACCGATACGATATTGAAACCTTCAAGAAAAGAGCTTATTCCTTTTTAAAAGGCCGACAACGTACTTGCAATTCCCCTGGTGTTGCGGGTGCTCATGGGCGGCGGTAATCACTTACCATCAGGTGAGCCGCATGCTCGTTTGTCCCCTGTGTTATAAAAAAAAATATAAAAATTCATAAAAATCGGTCAAGCCGCTCCGGAGGAGTATGGTACAATATATAAAATTCAAAAATGGTATAATATAGTATAATATATATAATATATAAAATATATAAAATATTAAAAGAAGAATGAATGAGAATGAAGAATGAATGGTAATTTAGAATGAATGGGACCGAAGAACGAATGGGAATGAAGAATGAATGGGAACGAAGAATGAATAACAACATTGAGAATGAGGAATTATAATGATAATGAAGACTAAAGAATGAAGAATGAATATTCATCAATGAATATATGAATTATATATATGAAATTGTATTGATGAATATTTATTATTCAATATCAATATTCATTCTTCATTTTCAGTCATATTTGATTCTCAATCATTCACCATTCATTATTCATTCATTCTTCATTAATCATTCATTCATCATTCATTCATCATTCATTCATCATTCATTCATCATTCATTCATCATTCATTCATCATTCATTCATCATTCATTCATCATTCATTCATCAATCATTCATCATTCATTCATCATTCATTCATTCATCATTCATCATTCATTCATCATTCATCATCATTCATTCATCATTCATTCATCATTCATTCATCATTCATCATTCATTCATCATTCATCATTCATTCATCATTCATCATTCATTCATCATTCATTCATTCATCATTCATTCATCATTCATTCATTCATCATTCATTCATCATTCATTCATCATTCATTCATCATTCATTCATCATTCATCACTCATCATTCATCATTCATCATTCATCATTCATCATTCATCATTCATTCATCATTCATCATTCATCATTCATTCATCATTCATTCATCATTCATTCATCATTCAGTATTCATCATTCATTCATCATCAATTATTCTTCATTCTTCATTCATCATTCATTCATAATTCAAGTATGATGAATGAATGACATAAATTTTACCTCTTAAAATTTACCCAAAAGCTGGTACGTAAGTCTCTTTTCTCCCTTGACATCCACAAGTCGAGTGGGCCTGACGGTATTCCTGCTATTGTGCTCAGGACGTATGCACCTGAGTTGGCTCCGGTACTAACGCCTCTTTTCCGGTACTGCTACTCTACAGGTGTAGTCCCGAAACTTTGGAAGACGGCTTTGGTTCATGCGATCCCTAAGAAGGGAGATCGCTCAGATCCAGCTAACTATAGGCCCATAGCCATCATTTATTCTTCTTATTCTATTTATTATTCTTTTGAATCAAAGACAATGGAGTCGATTGTCAACCGTCAACTCCTACGATACCTAGAAGTGAACCAGTTGATTTCTGATCGTCAGTATGGCTTTCGCCAGGGTCGCTCAGCTGGTGATCTTCTAGTGTATTTGACACATCGATGGGCAGAGGCTATTGAGAGTAAGGGGGAGGCCCTATCTGTTATATTGCATCTCTATGCATTTTCTACCGCATATATCACGGGGAGTGTTCTGAGGAATTGTTCGGATTCGCGCAACCACATTATGGAATCACCTTATAGCAATGGTATTTCCGAACCGATACGATATTGAAACCTTCAAGAAAAGAGCTTATTCCTTTTTAAAAGGCCGACAACGTACTTGCAATTCCCCTGGTGTTGCGGGTGCTCATGGGCGGCGGTAATCACTTACCATCAGGTGAGCCGCATGCTCGTTTGTCCCCTGTGTTATAAAAAAAAAAAAAAATATATAAAAATTCATAAAAATCGGTCAAGCCGCTCCGGAGGAGTATGGTACAATATATAAAATTCAAAAATGGTATAATATAGTATAATATATATAATATATAATAATATATAAATGATATATATGAAAATTAAGAATGAATGATATTTGAATTAGAATGAATGAGAATGAAGAATGAATGGGAATTTAGAATGAATGGGAACGAAGAACGAATGGGAATGAAGAATGAATGGGAACGAAGAATGAATGATAAATGAACGAAGAATGAATAACAACATTGAGAATGAGGAATTATAATGATAATGAAGACTAAAGAATGAAGAATGAATATTCATCAATGAATATTCATTATTCAATATCAATATTCATTCTTCATTTTCAGTCATATTTGATTCTCAATCATTCACCATTCATTATCCATTCATTCATCATTCATTCACCATTCATCATCCTTCATTCATCATTCATTCATCATGCATTCATCATTCATTCATCATTCATTCACCATTCATTCATCATTCATTCATCATTCATTCATCATTCATTCATCATTCATTCATCATTCATTCATCATTCATTCATCATTCATTCATCATTCATTCATCATTCATTCATCATTCATTCATCATTCATTCATCATTCATTCATCATTCATTCATCATTCATTCATCATTCATTCATCATTCATTCATCATTCATTCATCATTCATCATCATTCATTCATCATTCATTCATCATTCATTCATCATTCATTCATCATTCATTCATAATTCATTCATCATTCATTCATCATTCATTCATCATTCATTCATAATTCATTCATCATTCATTCATCATTCATTCATCATTCATTCATCATTCATTCATCATTCATTCATCATTCATTCATCGTTCATTCATCATTCATTCATTCATCGTTCATTCATATGATGTATGAACATGAACATGAACATGAATGTTGATAGTAGTGCTGAATATTTTTTTCTAAATATTGACTGGTAACTCAACCGCTTTTGATGTGGGAGCCACAGCAAAAGAGGTTAGTCTATCAAGGAAAGAGAACACGCCTATAGCCATCTCTAACATCGCGTGCTTAGGTCTATGGTCTATGTATGTAAAAATTGATTATTTATTTATTTTCTAAAGTTAGTGTAACATGTTAAGTTTATATATGTTAACACATTTTTACATTTTAATTTTTTTATATACTTATAAATCTTTTTGTTTATTAACATTTGTTTCTATTATAACTAAAAGGCACTGAATATTTTTCTTTCGGTCTTTCTTTCGAATATACAGACGGAAATACTTTATAAACTTATAATCTTACTAATATTATAAACGCAATAATATTAGTGTGTGACTCTACAAAAACTACTAAACGTACTTTGATAATCTTTACAGTAATATAACTTATAGGCGGTAAACTTCACGCAGGTGAAACCGCGAGGGCAGCTAGTATTAAAATGAATTGAATACATTGCCAAGCTTCTAATGACCTTCTATAGGATATCCAGTATATTATTAAATTAATTGTCTTATTATATGTAGCGGAGACCCTCGCTGGCCCTTATTGGAAATCGATACACTTGGTGAAGTGAGTCGCTGGGGGATTTGAAAGTGTCGCAATCAAAAGCAAGAACTAGCAAGTAATGTACTGAATGGCGAATTTAACCCTAATAATTTCCTGCCGGTCTATCTGTTCTGTATTCTGAACCTCCTTAGTCTAAGCAGGTTGTATCACAGGCTTGCTTACTGAAGCAAAGGGCAAATACTGGCCACAAATGGTAAAACTGGCCACAAACAAATACATTTGGCCACTTAAATTTCGAATTTAGAATAAAATAACAATTGAAAATAAGAACTGGAATAACAAGGACGCTCGGTATGTTTAACAATAATAATAATCTTAGGACAATTCACACAGGGCCATCTAGATACAAGTTAAGCTAGCTAAAGCTTGTGTTATTGGTACTAGTAACTGATACGAATACATAGATATATTTTTTTCGTAAATACAGAAATATTATACATAGAAAATACCCAGACCGATACAACAATCATACTCATGAATACAAACGTTTGTACCGTGCGTGGAATCGAACCCGCGACCATCGGAAGTAAGGCGGTGAAACTATATAAAACAAGATTTTTTTTTTTCCTTTTAAATTTAGGGACTTTTGTACCATCTAAGTACATGTCAGTCCCATTGCACCCTAAAACCAATCACTCCATTACCTCACCGTAAACAAATTGCCATAGCCGCACCGCCCGAAGGATCGGTTAAAACAGTTTGTATGGCACCAACATCTAATACAAGAAAATTATTGATTTAATTCTTATAATAATTGTTCAACTATACAGTACTACACATCGGGACATTCCTGAGCAAAGTAACAGCAAACTTACTCAAGTCTGGAGTTACATTCCTTATTTGGGGTGTTCGGAGTGTGGAAGACGTTCTTCCATATCGAAATCACTGCTTCCTTTTATATTAATTGTTTTCTTTTCAATAAATACAGTATATATATTACTTTATAAGGATTCGTATTCCAACACTGCCCTTGAAACGACATTGGATCGTGGTGTTTAATAATCGTTTATTCTCTTGAATTGTACGATTATATCTATATATTTATCACTAGTAGTTTAATTAAACTTTATTTTTGTTGAAACAAATCATATTTCTAAAATAAAAGTAGCCTATGTTACTTCTGCCAATATTAGCTATGTGCTAGTGAAAATCCCGTAAAAATTGGTTCAGCCATTTCAGAGATTAACAGGAATAAACAAACAGATGAAAAGGTTTAAATTTAAATTAGTGATCTCACCTATTTCAGCTGCCAAGCAGCTTCCTTTGTTTGTAAGCTGTTTTTAGGTTGTAGAGTGCAGAATAGGCAGTGTAATTACAGGTAGTGTAAGAGGCATGATATTTAGTCCTCTTGAATGACAACGAGATATTATGTGCGTCACATGATAATGTAATAATATCCTTACAATCAAATTGTATGCTATTTCATTTTAAACAAAAAACAGTGATTCGGTTTTAGGAGTATTGGCTACCATTTGGCCTGATATTGGTTACCTGTCTTTTGACCTGGTCCTTTATTGATCCTGTTTCATAAGTATTGGCTACCTATCTTTTGGCCTGGCCCTTTATTAATCCTATTTCATAAGTATTGGCTACCTGTCTTTTGCCCTGGCCCTTTATTAATCCTATTTCATAAGTATTGGCTACCTGTGTTTTGGCCTGGCCCTTTATTAATCCTGTATATAGCGTGATTTGATCGATAGTATTAATCGATGATCGTTAACGATTCGTGTCGAAATCCAGTCGATTTCATATCCGCTCGCGGCGCGCCGAAGGCCGTCGAATTATTCGCGCTCGTAACTTTTACTGTCCTATTTATTGAAGTTCCATCATTTTTATTCATCTCATGTCTGAATATTATTAATAATATAATTAGTTTCAATATTGTTACACCTCTACCAGACGTAACTCTCATAACTTTAAGTTAAAGTTTATCTTAGGATGGAGAGATGTGACCGCTTTTTAGCGATATGGTTATCCGTTGTTACCTCTTTGGGAATTGTTAAGGGTTATTATTATATCACAGCTTTAAAACTGAAAAAAAGTTTTATAAACTGCTTGTGGCGAAAGACGCCGATTTCTTATAGTGAGATGTCAGCTAAAAATGGTAAGACAGATATTCTCACGCAGACAAGTTTTTGTATACAACCTTTCTCTAGTAAAATCAAGTTTCTCGAGACACTACAACATGGGGGTTTTTTAAGAAGGGTATGTTAAGGTTTCTTAAGGGTCGGTAACGCGTATGTGACACCCCTGGTGTTTCAGGCGTCCATAGGCTACGGTAACCGTTTACCATCAGATGGGACGTATGCTTGTTTGCCACCTACGTGGTATAAAAAAAAACAACTTTATAAAGGTTGATAAATTTATGCTACAGGTAATGTTGTATTAATTATTTCCACACTCTGTGTGAAGGAGTACGCAATATGTCAGCTGTCCTTTTTGTTCCCATGATGACATGAGAGGCCACATAAATATATTCATGAGTGAATCTAAAAGCGTTTCATATTTATTTTTTTCTTTCAAGATAGATCTTTTTCGGATATATAACGTAAACACCTTTCCTTGAAGTGTAATCTTTTATCCCAAATTTCAATACTATTTAAAAATCCTTCGAATCTACTTTCATTTTTGATTTGTATATATATTGGTATATGATATGTATTTATATATATATATATATATTTCGGATTATTTCATAATGTACCGCCCACATGAATCTCCTAGGTGTTAAGATGTGCACCTTTAAATGTAATTAAAGTTTAATAAATAAATAAATAAATAAATAAATTTCTCCTTAGAAGTGAAAGTAAGCTAAAATATCAAAAGGTTTCTACATCAATTTATATTTATAAAATATTCATCCAAACTAGCTACGCTGGGCGTAGCTACACAGTAGGTTTCACCCGTATAACATTTGTAGCCTGTGTTATTTTGATGTAAAGTTTTAAGAAAATCCGTTCATAAGTTTTAGATTTTTTTGGGAAAGGTTGGAGAATTTGGGATGCAGTTTTTATAGAATGCGTAATAAATATGAATACAAAAGCTAAAGAAGAAAATATCAGAAGAAAATAACCATGAGAGGGTTGAGTAATTAATTTAGTAAGATTAGGTTTTATATTAGTTTTGATGTTCAGGTATGCTAGTACAAGTTACAATTTGCCGGATTTATTTGATATTACGTCCTTTACAACAATTTGTTATCCCCACATTTTTATCCCCACAGCGCGCCATCTAGTCCCATGGTAAGCAGAGCTTGTGTGAGCAGAACTGAAATTGTTATTTTAGTAAAGAATGCACCCAGATCAAAATATCATCTATCCTCCTGAAAACAAGTGTTTGCGTCTAGCGAAGAATCGAACTCGCCGACCGTCGGAAATAAAGGGATGTGCTAAAGAACTACACCACCGAGCTCTTTCAAATTAGTTTAGCAGAGTATATGTTTAGTGTACACGCAATGTTTGATGTAAATTTCTTGAAGTAAAGCCAAACGCATGGTAAAGATACTATAATAGTACGCTAATAGTATATAAACACGAACTCCAATACTTCTGTGAACTGAACGTGATTGGTGACCCTGAACGTTCACCATGAACTCTTGTTTCCATCCAACATGGGTTCATTATTCGCCCCTGCCGTTTCTATTCTGGTAATATTTAAGTGTTCTATTGCCTGCTCAAGATTTGTAATCTCGTTGTGATGGAAGGACTGTGTTAAACTGGGTTAAAAATGAGATACGCTCCTAGGTGAGCTAAAATTGGTATATTCAGCTAGAAGAGCAAAAACGAAAAGACCAGAAATGTAATAATAATAATCTCAGAACAATTCACACAACGCCATTTAGAGTTTGTGTTATGGGTACTAGGTAACTGATGCAAATACATAGATTTTTTTTTGTAAATACATACATATTATACATAGAAAACACGCAGACCGATACAAACAATCATACTCATGAATACAAATGTTTGTGCCGTGCGAGGAATCGAACCCGCGACCATCGACCAGCGGTATGCTAAACCACTAAACCACCCAGGTCGTCAAGAAATATGGCATTAGAAAACAATCTATACATCTATTACATATAAATAAAATTATAGTTTTCCCGAGATAGAGTTTCCTGTTAAGCTGCTTGGTACGAGCTGGGATTTGGTTGAAGGGTGAAATTGGCTGTACGGTGGTCTAACACCTCAGCCACCCGGGGGGGGGGGGGGGGGGGTAAGGGGATTGTTAGTAATGTGGGCTAACGACCACATTACTAGCAAAGCACCATATCAGGTTGACCTCCACGCGGTTCCCCCTGGAAACCATCGTTATAAATACTTGGTGAATTTGTCACGATGGGCTAACTGACCTGACCTCATGTGCATCTTATTATCTTTCACTGGTGCCCCGCCAGCATAAACCGTTAGCGCAGGCCATTTATCCATTATCGTGCATAAAAAAAAACACCTTAGTCATTAATCATTATTCTATGGGCGGTACATAATGACGTAATGAAACTATAAATTCTCGTTGTAGATTTTGTGCAGATTTTTGTGTGGGTCACCTATATATCACCTATTTTAGCTAGCTGCTTACCAAATAACTAGCTTTGCAAGACGTGTTTTTCGTTGATCGGTGAGGTACAGCAGTGAAATTACAGGGTGTGACAGATTTTAGTTCTCCACAATGCCAGCGTATGAGTGTACGTCACGTCATTCACGCGTTGACTTGGACGTGACAAGAACGTGGTATTGATCATTGCAGTTTGCAGTTCTTGTTAAAAAATTTGCCTGTTTAAAATGGAATTTGCAACTGCGTTCTACATTCGCTCAAGCTGTGATCTTAGTTACTTTTGTTTTTATAGAAAAACTTAAAATGCATAGCACTGACAATGTTATCTACACTAATAATGAGTGCGTAGCGATTTCTATGTTGATTATCGCATGGCTCTTACTTGTTATACTGTAAGTATTATATAAAAAAAAACATCTATTCAAAAGAGCAACACACAAGTTTCTTGCTCATTCTTCTTGTGATGAATCTGCATTCCGAATGAGTGGTAGAATCAAAATATGACTATTCAAAAGTGCTTGTAATGAGTTTATTTGAATAAAGACTATTTCTATTTCTATTTCTAATAGAATAGATAAGGTGATAGAACTTGCGTTATCTATTCAACTCGACAAGTGTGTATACAAAAGCATCCTGGAAATGTACGTCAAGTAGCAGCTTTGTATTGCATCTGTACAGGGGCTATTGTTGAGTCGTTGTGTATAGTGTTGGATAGCCTATTTATCAAGGAGGTATATAGGCTATATAATATCACGCTACGACCAATAGGAGCGGCGCAGCAATGAACATTTTTGCAATGACGGGGAAAATGTGGCGCTTACGAAATCATGCAGCACAGTTAGTAATAAAGGAAATAGGTACATCATTAAATTGTTAACCGAGTTTTAATACAAATAATTTCATGTTAAATACCTATCTCGACAATTCAAGTGAATTACCGAAGTAACGACCTCTTGTTGCCAAAAATTATGTGAGATGGTGAACGATGAGGTCTGGTTCTGCAGTGCTTTCGTTCGAGGCCTTAATAAAAAAAAAGAGGACGTGGTAAGAGAATGCGAAATGTCCTCTGCTGATCGGATCTGGCGGAGTAGACTAGTAAGACTAGTAAGACCCAGAAGGGGTGCGATTCATCCCTCCCTCTGCTAGGGTCAGAGGCGGTAGCTACTAGCTGTATAGACGGACCGGAGCCCGCGGAAGACTTTGCGCATTCCGTAACCCCAACAAAAGGTGAAGGTAAAGAACACTAGTAGTTTTTAGCCGGTAAAAGTCCGTCTGTGTGTGTTTACTTCGCCCGGGGTTGCCGTGGGTATCCATGAAGATTTTCCCCAAGAAGAAAAAGCCACTTGGTCACGAGCTGACTGGCAGCATAAAATTATTAGTTTTAAGATTCGGTTATAAATATATAATGTGTATAGCTGTCCCGGGAAACGTTAATCAAAACTGTTATAATATATTTAAATAATAAATATGACAATATATATATTTGCTCTGAAGTTCCCTTCAATCTCTACAATATTATGTTTTTTAAAATTTAGTTTTTTACATTTTGGTGTCAAAATACTTTTATTTACTTTTTATATGGATTTATGCACACTAAGGAACATCCTATACAGCTATATTGGTATTCTAAACTCTTATTATTTTTATTTATCAATATATAAATCGTAAGTTAACAGCAAATATATATGAATACTAGCTGTCCCGGCAAACGTTGTTTTGCCTTAAAATAAAAAAAAAAAATAGGGGTGGACTACCCCTAACATTTAGGGGGAAGAAAAATAGATGTTGGCCGATTCTCAGACCTACTCAATACGCTCACAAAATTTCATGAGAATCGGTCAAGCCGTTTCGGAGGAGTATGGGAACGAAAACTGTGACACGAGAATTTTATATATAAGATTAAACATATAAGTTTAATAATAAATATGTACATATTATTATAGTGTTACAAAATGTAACTACAAAGTGTTTGCAACGATTTAACGTAAACATTTACCTCTCGCTGTGTATCGTTTATGAGCAATAATGTGATCTTACCGACCTCTCGCATCTATTTCTAGTTGACACATTAACTAGCTGTTTACGGTTGACATTCTGTGTGTTATGATATTAACTAGGATATTGGAAATATATTGTATTTATATTTATAGAATCAGTATATCATCATCAATCAGAATCATACCATCAGTGTAATACCGTACCATCAGTGTATATACCATACCATCTTTATATATAAAAATTACGTGTAACATTGTTTGTCCGCGATGGATTCCTAAACAATTGTAAATTTGATTTGCACATTGTGTGCAATTTGATCCAACTTGAAAGATTGTTTTATTCAAAAACCAACATGGTTGCGAGGGTGCTGCTCCTCAACCCACTCTCGAAACCGCAGCTGACTTCCACTAGGCTTCATAATACAACTTTCTTAACCATCTTACAAGTCTTCGACCGATAGGAAATAATTGAAGACAACAGCATCTGGCTCCAGGACTAAATTAACTGATTACAAATAAAGGTTTCTTTAGACGGATTGTAGCATCTGGCTCCAGGACTAAATTAACTGATTACAAATAATGGTTTCTTTAGACGGATTGTAGCATCTGGCTCCAGGACTAAATTAACTGATTACAAATAATGGTTTCTTTAGACGGATTGTAGCATCTGGCTCCAGGACTAAATTAACTGATTACAAGTAATGGTTTATTTAGACGGATTGTAGCATCTGGCTCCAGGACTAAATTAACTGATTACAAATAATGGTTTCTTTAGTCGGATTGTAGCATCTGGCTCCAGGACTAAATTAACTGATTACAAGTAATGGTTTATTTAGACGGATTGTAGCATCTGGCTCCAGGACTAAATTAACTGATTACAAATAATGGTTTCTTTAGACGGATTGTAGCATCTGGCTCCAGGACTAAATTAACTGATTACAAATAATGGTTTCTTTAGTCGGATTGTAGCATCTGGCTCCAGGACTAAATTAAGTGATTACAAGTAATGGTTTCTTTAGACGGATTGTAGCATCTGGCTCCAGGACTAAATTAACTGATTACAAATAATGGTTTCTTTAGACGGATTGTAGCATCTGGCTCCAGGACTAAATTAACTGATTACAAATAATGGTTTCTTTAGTCGGATTGTAGCATCTGGCTCCAGGACTAAATTAACTGATAACAAATAATCGTTTCTTTAGACGGATTGTAGCATCTGGCTCCAGGACTAAATTAACTGATTACAAATAATGGTTTCTTTAGACGGATTGTTAGTATTGTGGACTAATAACCCTATTGCTAAGAATGTAACATGTCAGGTTGACCTCCACGTGGTTCCTCCTGGAAACTATCATGAGGAATTCATGGTGAATTTACCATAACGGGCTATCTGATCTGACTGTAACATGTCAGGTTGACCTCCACGTGGTTCCTCCTGGAAACTATCGTGAGAAATTCATGGTGAATTTACCATAATGGGCTATCTGATTTGACTGTAACATGTCAGGTTGACCTCCACGTGGTTCCTCCTGGAAACTATCATGAGAAATTCATGGTGAATTTACCATAATGGGCTATCTGATCTGACTGTAACATGTCAGGTTGACCTCCACGTGGTTCCTCCTGGAAACTATCATGAGGAATTCATGGTGAATTTACCATAACGGGCTATCTGATCTGACTGTAACATGTCAGGTTGACCTCCACGTGGTTCCTCCTGGAAACTATCGTGAGAAATTCATGGTGAATTTACCATAATGGGCTATCTGATCTGACCTCATTTTATCATCGTTCACTAGTGTCCAGTGTAAACCGTTGGCTTGTGCACGATTCGATTATAATCCATAAAAAATGGTTTCATTGCAGGCGTACGAGAGGCGGTTCCCGAGCTGCCCCCAGATCCCGGTGGTGATGGAGTGCGTCATCACGGACGACAGCTGGTCTTCTGACAGCTCGCAGCGGCACACCACCAGGCGCTGTCAATTGAACGTCGAAGCGCCATATTTATTGAAAAAGGTAGGATACATATATTGGTAATAATAGTTCATGCACGGGATTTCCACTTAATGTTAGACTTAGACATCTATAAAGAACATTAAGTAAAAAAAAACTGGCTATTAAAAAGAAAATCTGCTGAGGTTCTCATTTCTTCTCATTTCTATCTTTCATTAGTTCTCATTTGAATTCTTCTTCTGAATTTGTATACTGAATTGGACGGTAGGGAAATATTATAAATACAAAAACATTCATAAGTGGTTAAAAGTTACTTTTTTTTATTAAAATTAATAACATTTATATAATAAAAGTAGCTTAAGATATTTTTTATTGCCTATCTGTGAGAGAAGTTCCCGTAAAAATCCAGCCGTTTCACAGATTAGCAAGAACAAACGGACAGACAGACTATTATTTTTAAATTATTATCTAAATATATATAACTCAAACGTGACTGACTGACATAGTGATCTATCAACGCACAGCCCAAACCACTGTGGATCGGGCTGAAATTTGGCATGCAGGTAGATGTTATGACGTAGGCATCCGCTAAGAAAGGATTTTGATAAATTCCACCCTTAAGGGGATAAATTAACGCGAGCGAAGCCGCGGCCAAAAGCAAATTTTTTTATAAAGTACAAATATATTTAGTAAAATACATTTGTACGGTACGGTATGGAAATCCTTTAACTGTGTTATATACATTTTGTTGCAGATGATTGGAGTAGACTACGTCTACTTCATACAGAAGAACCACCTGGACTTGAAGAACAGGGTTCTGGAGATCGAGGCTACCAATGAGACATTCTCCACTAGAGTGGGGGTCGTTGAGAAGTGTCGGTACTATGTGAGTATTTGTTATTTTGTTATGAATCGAAAGAAAAACAGTTTTCTCACATATTTCTGACTGTTTTTTTCAAACCACGGCAGTTTTCAAAATACGCAAATAGCGACCCGCCCCGGTTTTATACGAGTATGTAATTATACTACACACAATCTTAAAGATTTATACAACTAAACCTTCCTTAGAAATCAATCTATTAATGGATGAAAACAGCATGACAACATGTCTAGTAGTTTATGAGATTAACGCGAATATATATAGAAACACGGTGTTTGTAATATTTATTGATATTTTACGTCGGAAGTGCTTAATTCAATGGTTATAACAAATTGAGATGCACCTATGCAGCGTGTTCGATGCAGCCAAGTTATTGTTCTGGATGGTATCATATTAGATTAAGTTTTTTAGTTTATTTTTGTTATTTAGTATTTATGGGCCGGACAATGGGCCGGCGACGGATTTGCAACTGAAATGAGAATTTAGTATGGATAAGATAAAGAATGAATACATTAGAGGAAGTATGGAGTGGCGCCGGTGTGGGATGAAGAGGAAGAGTAATCGTCATGGTATGGACATGTAATGCGTAGGAACGAGGATAATTGTTACAAATGTGGTTATAAGGGCAGAGGAACAAGAAATAACAAAGGAAAAAAAAATCAATGGAAAAAAAATTGGACCCCAAATAAAAAAACCTATGTCACATTATGTGCACAAAAATCCCAAAAAAAAAAAATTAAGTGAAAAAAAAAAATCCTATGCAGCGTGGTTTTCAGGCAGCCCCCATCTCATTAAAAAAAACTAAGATGCGGGTTGTTTACTATATACACATACATGTAAATTTATTACATTTAAAAAAACAAAAAAAATATATTAAATAAGATCTAGGATACACAAATATAAATATATTTAAAATGAATTACAATATTCAATGCTCATAAATACTCAATTACAATAACAGTATCAAAAGGAAAAAAAAATTACAAATATAAAAAGAAAAACCAATCAGTGTCACCGCTCATAATCACAGTATGTGATAATATATACGAGTACAAGCCCATACGCACACATGTACTTATTATTGGTAGTATAATAATATATACTGCCAACTACAGAAGGCTGTAGTTCTAAATACATGCCGGATTGTTAGAAAGTTTCTACAGATAGATTAGGCCTACATTTGTATATCCACCTGATATAGAACATTGTTATGTACTTGGCTTAGGCCCGTACATACCAAGATTACCGGCGAAAGTCGAGAAAAAATAATAATAATAATAATAATAATAAGAGGGGAGATGAGAATTTTTGGGAAAAAAAAAAAAATAATAATAATAATAAATCTCAGACGGTTGGGATTCCGGGGCGGCTCACTCCCGGGAAAGATGCAGAAAGCGGTGCTGTTAGATTCTGCCCGCATTGTACGCCGGTTTCTCTCCCTGGGGCCCTGAACCCCGGCCGACTGAGCTTTTGCCGGGGGTGTGTTGCCATCTCCTCTCCTTAAGAGGGGAGATGAGAATTTTTGGAAAAAAAAAAAAAATAATAATAATAATCTCAGGACAATTCACACAGAGCCATCTAGACCCAAGTTAAGCTAGCTAGAGCTTGTGTTATGGGTACTAGATAACTGATACATATACATAGATATTTTTTTTTTGTAAATACGTGCATATTATACATAGAAAACACCCAGACCGATACAAACAATCATACTCATGAACAAAAATGTTTGTGCCGTGCGAGGAATCGAACCCGCGACCATCGGTCGTAAAGCGGTGTGCTTGACCGCTAGACCACCGAGGTCGTCAGTATTAGACTATGATATCCGTATATTATGTTAAGATTCAGTTTCTCAATAAATTAAAATTTATTTTTCCAGTAAAACTCTTTAAATTTACATTTGAAAGTAAATTGCGACATTTTAAGACAAAGTGCTGGGGGGGGGGGGGGGGACATTCTAGATTTTTGCTGCAGAGAAATATGTATTAAAATAAATTTAACAAAAGTTGAGATGTACCGCAAAGGTGAATAGGCAACCAACTCAGATTCTGGTGAATTGGTCTCGTTGATCTAACTGACCTGCCTTCATGCTCATCCTTTCACTGGTGCCCCGCCAGGGTATTCCTGTCGGCCTCCACTGGTGCCCCACCAGGGTAAACCTTTAGCGCAGACTAGTGCACCATTCCTTTCATCATTGCCTTGCCTTTATCCCATTATTTGGGGTCGGCGCAGTATGTCATCTTCCACTGCTCTCTATCGGTCGTCATATCTAAACATACTCTTCTTTTATTCATATCATCTTTCACACAATCCATCCATCTTTTCTTAGGGCGTCCCCTCCCTTTACATCCATCCACATATCATTATTAAAAAAAAACCCAATATGTCCTCGTGTGCTCAATTTCTAGAATATGATTGAATAATTTGTAAACGCATTAAAACTCGATTATAGTTATAAAATTCGGTTTGAAATCAAGCACATCTCCGAGAAAATAGTCAGAATTTAAACCCGATAGAAAATCTCTGGTATATTGTTAAAAAAACAGTCTTAAACAAACGTAACACCAGTCAAAACGAACTATATGAAGCATTTGTTGAAGCATGGAATTCTATACCTGTAGAAAAATGTATGAAATAGATTGAATCTATGCCACGTCGTTGCAGTGCTGTTATTAAAAATAAGGGATATGCCACTAAATGTTATTTATAGCTATTGGTAGGCTGTGGTTAGTAGCTATTTCGTAAATAACAATAAAAATTACTAATTGTTGCTGGCAGCTTGTCTATCATTCTTTTTATAAACTTTATATTTTTATATCTAATTTTTTATCCGTCGCTTTTGACTATCTATATTGTTTTGTTACTTCTCGCTGTGAGCCCTTTTGGGAAGAATACACATTTTTACTAATATTTGGATTTTATTAAAATAGTAGTTGTGTTCCCGCTTCAGTAACACTAATAATTAAAAAAATATAGTTTTTTATACTTTTTTGTTGTTGTTTCTAATTAGTTGACCATTATTGCTTATATCTTAGAACTGATTTATATCGTTGCCGGTATTGTAATATTGAAACTACACCTATGTAATAGAATTTATATAGTTTTTATAATAAATTATAAATTGTTGAATATATTGTTGTCCTATTTATTGTTTAATTTCAAAATAAAAATGATTTCAAGCACATCTCCGGGTTTGAGGGTATCATGAATCTGTCTTATTGTATCGACAAAATTTCATTGACTTTAATTAGTAATTTTAGAAATTTTTAATAGTATCCCTATAAGGGTGGCAGGGCCTTTATATAAGGGTGGTGCTTGTTAGGTAAGTGATAGATACGACATTTGAGTATTTACTGTCTAGTTTATTATAATACTAGTTACTCGCCCCCGGCTGCGCCCGAGTGTACATGTATGATATATAAAAGTCGCTGTGGCTGTCTGTCCGTCCCTATGTATGATTAAATCTTTAAAACTACGCAACGGATTCTGAAGCGGTTTTTTTTAATAGATAGTGATTCTAGAGGAAAGTTTATACTAGCTAGTAGATAATAAATAACCCTAGACAATTAATACAGCGCCATCTAGTCCCACGGTAAGTAGTGCTTGGGTGTACCAGACAACTGATATCTATACATATAAATAAAATTGGAGTGTCGGTTTGTGATATTGAAATAACTGTTTTTTACTACATGCATATGGATATAAATACGGTACCAAAATAACATTTTTTACAAATTTGGTCTGTCTGTCTGTTTGTTCCGGCTAATCTCTGAGATGGCTGGGCCGATTTGGACGGGACCTTTATTGGCAGGTAGCTAATGGAATAAGGAGTAACTTAGGCTACTTTTATTTAAGAAAAATAAAGTTAAATTCCACGCCGACGAAGTGCAGCTAGTCATAAATAAAAATGTTTGCACCGTGCGAAGAATCGAACACGCGACCATCGGAAGCAAAGCGGTGTGCTAATCCGCTAGACCACCGAGGCTGTCAAGTTATACATTATACATTGTGTATCATTACATACAAGTGACTATTTGTCATGGTCGTTCTGATTGTACAGCATTATACTTAACCGCTACTTAGTTATAACTTACAATGTTTTTCCTTATCGTGACACGCGTGTGACAATGTTACACGTGTCCAACGCTAGGTCACATTGCTTATTCAGTGACAGATAAACATATTAATATTATAAATGCGAAAATTTGTGAGTATGGATAGATGTTTGTTACTCTTTCACGGAAAAACTACTGAACGGATTTTGATGAAACTTTACAGTAATATAGTTTATACATCAGACAATAACACATAGGATATACACGGGTGTACATGTATTTTATACATATAAACCTTTCTCTTGAATCACTCTATCTATTAAGAAAAACTGCTTCTAAATCCGTTGCGTAGTTTTAAAGATTTAAGCATACATAGGGACGGACAGGCAGCGACAGCGACTTTGTTTTATACTATGTAATGATGCGAAAGTTTGTGAGTATGTATGTTTGTTACTCTTTCACGCAAAAACTACTGAACTAATTTTAATGAAACTTTACAGTAATATAGTTTATATATCAGACAATAACACAGGCTATATTTTATATTGAAATTTAACGCGTGTAAAACCGCGGGCACTGCTAGTATAGTATATGTTTGATTGTCGCTTTATTTTAAGTGTAATTAACTCCAATAGGAAGGTCTCAATTTAGAAAGAAATTCAATAGGAGGAATTAAGGGAAGGAATTAACTCCAATAGGAAGGTCTCAATTTAGAAAGAAATTCAATAGGAGGAATTAAGGGAAGGAATTAACTCCAATAGGAAGGTCTCAATTTAGAAAGAAATTCAATAGGAGGAATTAAGGGAAGGAATTAACTCCAATAGGAAGGTCTCAATTCAGAAACAAATTCAATAGGAGGAATTAAGGGAAGGAATTATCTCCAATAGGAAGGTCTCAATTTAGAAAGAAATTCAATAGGGAGGAATTAAGGGAAGGAATTAACTGCAATAGGAAGGTCTCTATTTAGAAAGAAATTCAATAGGAGGAATTAAGGGAAGGAATTATCTCCAATAGGAAGGTCTCAATTTAGAAAGAAATTCAATAGGGAGGAATTAAGGGAAGGAATTAACTGCAATAGGAAGGTCTCTATTTAGAAAGAAATTCAATAGGAGGAATTAAGGGAAGGAATTAACTCCAATAGGAAGGTCTCAATTTAATTTAAACCGTTTTCTACTACATGCAGATGAATATAAATACGGTACATACACCAAAATAACATTTTTTACAATTTTTGTCTGTTTGTTCCGGCTAATTTCTGAAATAGTTGGACCGATTTTGACGGCACTTTTATTGGCGGGTAGCTGATGCAATAAGGAGCAACTTAGGCTCCTTTTATTTTAGAAAAATAAAGTTAATTTCGAGGACGAAGTCGCGGGTACAGGTAGTATAGAATATATATATTTATTTATTGAACTATAAAGCACATAGTACAAAAAGTAACAGTACATTAGTTAACACCATGCGGTATATATGTATGTATATATGGCCCCGAAAACTTGTAAAACACTGCTATAATAAATTTGTGTCAAATATTACATTACAACTCATTGACGCTAATCCGAATGACGTATTTTAACCACAATAACACCACAAAATCAATATAACATACACATACATACATCCATAGAAATATTATAAATGTTAACATGTGTATGTATGATACATTTTCACGACTATACGGCTTTAATGGATCTTTATGACAGATGTGAAAATAGACTGTATCACGAGAACAAAATTCAAAAATCATTTATTCATGTAGGACATTTTAGCTGCTTATGAACGTTTTACATTATAATTTTTTTTCCCTACCGCCCAGTTCGGTATATCGATCCTATAGAATAGAATAGAAAATCATTTATTCAAATAAACTTAATTTAAGCACTTTTGAATAGTCAACAATTTTTTTTAAATCTACCGCTTCTTCGGAAAGCTGAAAGCATAAGTACGAAACTTGTGTGTTGCTCTATTAAAAAATCCTTGTAAGTTCACATTTTACAAGTCGAAACGTGTGAATGCAAACTACCAACCAGCACTAATTCATTTAGGCTCAAATATAAAAACACAGTGTTCTATATCTTATATATCTTTTATCTTATATATAAAATTCTCGTGTCACAGTTTTCGTTCCCATACTCCTCCGAAACGGCTTGACCGATTCTCATGAAATTTTGTGAGCGTATTGAGTAGGTCTGAGAATCGGCCAACATCTATTTTACATCTCCCTAAATGTTAGGGGTAGTCCACCCCTAAATTTTTGTTTTTATTTTAAGGCAAAACAACGTTTGCCGGGACAGCTAGTAAGCTATATTATTGTTAAAGTTAAGTTTCATAAAAATCCGTTCAGTAGTTTTTGCGGGAAAGAGTAACAAAGATCCATTCTCTATCCATCCGAAATCACAAACTTTCGCGTTTATAATGTTAATAAGATAGGCAATATTTCGTTATTACTCTACCTTTAGTATTTTTTAGTTATTTATGTATTGTGTCGCGGATATCTTTGGCTCAGGTACGGGACGTGACAGTTTTTGATGAGTAGAGATTTTCATCTGCATTAAATGTGTTTCTTTTTAATATATTACAAAAACGTACCGATAAAACTCAATGTTGATAATATTCTAAGAAACATTCATAATAAATTTATTAATGACATATTCAAAATGTAAATTATATATCATATATACCACGTTTTATAGTGACTGACGTTTCATGTCAAGTCACACGGGAATGCTGTCGAACGGGACAAAAATCCTATGTCCTTCTCCTGGCTCTAAACTACCTCCCTACCAATTTTCAGCTAAATCGGTTCAGCCGTTCTTGAGTTATAAGTGGAGTAACTAACACGACTTTCTTTTATATATATGTTAGCAAAGATTAGCCCGAACAAACAGATAGACAGACAAAAATTGTAAAAAAATTTATTTTGATGTATGTACCCTATTTATATTCATATGCATGTAGTAAGAAACGTCTATTTCAATATTACAAACAGACACTCCAAATAAAATTGGAGTGTCTGTTTGTAATATTGAAATAACTGATCTCTGAATCTGTGATCTCTGAAATGGCTGGGCCGATTTTGACGGGATTTTTTTTGGCAGGTAGTTGATCTACTACGGAGAAACTTAGGCTACATTTATTTTAGAAAAATAAACTTAAATTCCATACGGACAAAGTCGCGGGAATAGCTAGTCATCCATAAAAAAAAATACCACTACATGTCGGTTTATTACATTTATTAGCCGGACCAGTGACATAAATTAAATGAATTATACGTTAGTACTTCCCAAGTGGCCATGTTTCCAGTAACACAGTGGAAATAAGCCACTTTTCCGCATCGTAATTCGATACAACAAGAGCCATTCCAAACGCCTGTCACTGATCTCCATTAAGGGAATTAGCTCCCACGCCGTTAATAAAACTGATGATGCTTTTTGCATTCTTTTTGTATTTTTATTTTAACCAACTGCCATATATACTATATCATCATTATCATTACATAGTATAAAACAAAGTCGCTATCGCTGCCTGTCCGTCTCTATGTATGCTTAAATCTTTAAAACTACGCAACGGATTTTAAAGCGGTTTTTTTAATAGATAGAGTGATTCAAGAGGATGGTTTATATATATATATAAAACATATACCCGTGCGAAGCCGGGGCTAGTACCTAGTTTTATATATAAAATTTTCGTGTCACAATGTCATTTACTATATTCCTCCGAAACGGCTTGACCGATTTTTATGAAATTTTATATGCATATTTAGTGGGTCTGAGAATCGGCTACTATTTTCATACTAGGAGTATGAATAAGGGATGTCCATCCCTAACATTTTATTTTATTTTTGGCCAACCCTAAATTTTCTTCTATCATCAACCCCTATTTTTAATAGCAATTTTAATTTATATGGCAAAATAATGTTTGCCGGTTCACCTAGTCATCATCACCTGCTTCTTCGTTATCTCATTTATTTGTGGTCGTCGTAATAAGTTTGTCTCTTCCATTCATCTCTGTTCGCAGTCATCGCGTTATTTACTCCCTTTCTTACCATATCATCTTACACAGTCCATCCATTTAGCATGTCATCATCATCATCATCATCATCGCAGCTCGAAAGATGCCCACTGCTGGACATAGGCCTCCCCCAAAGATCTCCACGACGATCGGTCCTGCGCTGCTCGCATCCAATGCCTTCCAGCAATCTTGACCAGATCGTCGGTCCACCTTGCTGGAGGCCTTCCCACGCTGCGTCTACCGGTCCGTGGTCGCCACTCAAACACTTTACTGCCCCAACGGCCCATCTGTCCTACAAGCTATATGCCCTGCCCATTGCCACTTCAGAGTCGCAATTCTTCGGGCTATGTCGGTCACGCTGGTTCTTCTGCGGATCTCCTCATTTCTGATTCGATCACGCAGAGTAACTCCGAGCATAGCCCTCTCCATTGCCCTCTGAGTGACTCTGAGCTTGTTGATGTAGCCCATAGTTAGCGACCACGTCTCTGTTCCGTAAGTCATCACTGGCAACACACAATCTAGCAGGTAGTATGTATAAAAAAAAAAAGTAATTCAATTGAGTTTCTTGCCAGTTCTTCTCAATTGGATCTATATACCGAAATGGACGGTAGGGAAAAAAATAAAATTATAATGTAAAAATTTGACGTTCATAAGCGGCTAAAATGTCCTACATGAATAAATGATTTTTGAATTTGAATTTGAATTTGAATATATATAATTCTTCTGTACATGTTTGTCATGAAACTCCTTGAAAACGGCTAGACTGATTTTGATGAAATGTAGTTTGAGGTGACATACGATAAAAAGGCCTTATATTGATTATTCATCCCTGAAAGCGTCTATTTTACGTCGTATTAAATTTAATAGTGTATTTATGATTGTCGCAGGTACATCCAGAGAACTCTGAGTGGACGTGCTTCGAACAGAGCGCAACACTCGACGTGAAGAATTTCTTCGGACTGGAGAATACAGTGGAGAAGATTGCGATGAAGCAATACGCGGCGAATATAGCGAAAGGTAACAATTTATTATTTATATTTCACAAAGTTAGGTGATATTTTATGTTCATAATAATATCAGGACAATTCACACAACGCCATCTAGACCCAAGTTAAGCTAGCTAAAGCTTATGTTATGCATTTGTTTTTGTAAATAAATGCATATTATATATAGAAAACATCCAGACCGATACAAACAATCATACTCATCAATACAAATGTTTGTACCGTGCGTGGAATCGAACCCACGGCTATCGGATAGTAAAGCGGTACGCTAAACCACTAGACCACCGAGGCTGTTAAATGTCAAATGTTAGTAAGTCAATTTCCTAATTGATTTATCATCGTTTAATTCTGTCAAATGCAATTTGGTGGCCGATTAGTTTGGCATACGGCTTGTTTACCACTATTGTAGTATAAATAAATAAACATGCCCAAATAAAAACAATAATATATAATATAATTACCTACTATATCATAAATAGATAACATAAATGACTGACGAATAGACATCATAGTAATTGGATTTATAGTATGATAAATATATATTCTGACTGTAATGCAATTGTTAATTTTAAACTTTCGTGTTTAATATACATTATTTAAATTATTAACCGGGTCTTAACACGAATAATTTTATGGCAAATAAAGGTATTTACCTCTCTCGACGTTTCGACTAGGTTGCACTAGCCGTGGTCACGAGCTGACTGGAGTAACAGCGATGTCAATGTAGAAGTCCAGACAGCTCGTGTTAATAAGACCCGGTTAATAATTTAAATAATGTAGTGCAATTGTTTTTGTGTTATTTTGTTGGATATTGAAATATATTGTTTAAGTTTGTATAAAGTAAGTAACGTTTAAATGTAACATGTAAAATTATAATCTTATATATAAAATTCTCGTGTCACAGTTTTCGTTCCCATACTCCTCCGAAACGGCTTGACCGATTCTCATGAAATGTTGTGAGCGTATTGAGTAGGTCTGAGAATCGGCCAACATCTATTTTTCATCCCCCTAAATGTTAGGGGTAGTCCACCCCTAAATTTTATTTTATTTTAAGGCAAAACACGTTGTTTTGCCTTAAAATATTGCCGGGACAGCTACTCATATATAGTAATGTATGTAATATACAGATACATAATAATTACTTTCGGTCCTGACCAGTCTGACGTGTGCTGCGAATTATGAACTCCCATATTACGCGGCCTAGGTCATTCCTGAAACCTCGGAATGTTATCTACAGTGTGAAGTTCGTCACTTTATTATATTTTTTACTGATATTGTATTGATATGCCAACAATCTTTCTCTGCACCACTCATGGTCGCCTGGTAGATAACGCCGCATGGTGTTAAGTCCGCCATATGTACACATTGTTTTTGTGCATTAAATTTAAATAAATAAAAAAAAAATTGTGCAACCTATTATTTCATATTTCGTTTATTAACCAATGTAAAAAACTTCTTTACATATATGGCAAGTCATAACATACAGTAATTAATATTTATATAAATTCAATCCAATTACAATTACATTAATAAATAAAATTATATTAATTAATAAAATTACATTAATAATAACTAATAACATAATATGTTTCGTAGTCATAATTACGACATAATTATATTTAGGTCTAAATACGCGGTAATATTATACAAAGGCTGTTTTTCAAAAAAAGATTTTATTTCAGTTTTGAATTGTTTTGGGGGTAATTCTCTTATGTGCATAGGTAGTTTATTATACATTTTGATTTTTATACTAATGCCTTGTTTAAAAGTTTTGCCAAGTGGTACGTGATGATGCGGCTCGAATGATCAGATGGTAGGTGATGTTGGCTTCAGCAGATTACGAGTTGTAGAAATGATAGATTTGCTTATAGTCTTCAATTTAATGGGTAAATACTGTGATAAGTTACAATTTTGGTGGAGTGAACAAAAGTACGTTAGATCGGTCGGTTGATATTTTAAGTCTGTTCGTTACTTTGCGTATTTAAAATTGGATGGGTGTGCGGTCCAATCAGAACGCTCCCTTTGTATTGCGTTTTGTTACTGCTTGGTACGCGACACCAAGTCTTGTTTTAGAGTAGGTTAGGTTAGGTTTGTTTCTATATTTGGGTGTTGAAACGTCTGAATAAAGACGTGCTGATGGAGGCTTCCATCGTCCAGGCCTGGGTTCCCATACCGGAGGGGCCTGTGGAGGTCGACGCAGAGGTGGGCTGGTTCGGCGAGGCTCTGTCGCATATTTGCGACGCGGCGATGAGGCACCGCCGACTCAGGCGGGGCCGCGACGCCGACGAGGAAGCACAGCTGTACGAGCAGTACAAAGAGAGGAAGAAAGCTCTGCAGCTGTCCATCAGCAGGGCCAAGGAGACAGCCAGGGAAGAACTCCTGGAGACCCTGGACAGGGATCCATGGGGGCGCCCTTATAGGTTCGTCAGGGGCAAATTACGCCCCTGGGCGCCCCCAGTGGCAGAGGGTCTCCAGCCGCAGCAGCTGGAGGGGGTGTTGGAGGAGCTGTTCCCGAGACAGCCTCCCTTCACACCTCCTCCGATGATGCCGCGTGGCAGTGATGGAGAGGCCAGCGGCGTCAGCGCTGCTGCGGTTCCTATCATCACCGAGGAGGAGTTCGCCGCGGCCGTGGATAAACTCCGGGGCAAGAATGTCGCCCCGGGTCCGGATGGCATCCACGGCCGCGTCCTGGCCTTGGCCCTAAACACCCTAGGGGACCGACTCCGGTGCTTGTTCAACGCGTGTCTGGAGTCGGGACGGTTTCCCAATCAGTGGAAAGCGGGTAGAGTGGTCCTGCTCCGCAAAGCGGAGCACCCCGCAGGTTCGGTGGTTCCCTCGGCGTTCCGCCCCATAGTGCTGTTGGACGAGATCGGCAAGCTCTTCGAGAGAATCTTGGCGGGCCGACTCGTCCAACACCTGTCTCAGGTAGGTCCCGATCTCAGCCCGAAGCAGTTCGGGTTCCGAGAGGGGCGCTCGACGATCGACGCGATCTCGCGTGTGCGCTCCCTCTCGGAAGAGGCGACGTCCCAGGGTGGGGTGTTGTTGGCGGTCTCGTTGGACATAAAGAACGCCTTCAACACCCTGCCCTTTGCGACTATTAGGGAGGCGCTGAAATACCATCGCGCGCCTCCCTACATTCGGGACGTGATCGGGGCCTACCTCGAGGACAGGTCTGTGCTATGCACGGGGCGGAACGGCGTTGTAGTGCCGAGGGACATGCAACGCGGTGTTCCACAGGGGTCGGTTCTGGGCCCGATCCTGTGGAACATCGGGTATGATTGGAACCTGCGGGGCGCCCTTTTAACGGGCACTGACCTCGTGTGTTACGCGGATGACACCTTGGTCACTGCCCGGGGGCGGGACCTACGGGAGGCTACCCGCTTTGCCACGGCAAGCGTGGCGCTGGTCGTCGGTCGAATTAGAAGGCTTGGGCTCCAGGTGGCGCTGGAGAAGACCGAGATCCTATGTTTTCATGGGCCTCGGCGCGCGCCACCTCCGGATGCCCAGCTGGTCGTCAGTGGCCAGAGGGTGGGGGTCAAGCCCTGTATTAGGTATTTGGGGCTTGACCTGGACAGTCGTTGGAGCTTCCGCGCTCATTTCCGGAACCTGGTCCCTCGCCTTATGGCAGCCGCCGGCGCTCTTAGCTGGCTGCTGCCAAACGTGAGGGGCCCGGGAGAAGGTTCCCGCCGCCTATACCTCGGCGTGGTGCGGTCCATGGCCCTGTACGGGGCCCCCATCTGGGTGGGGGCCCTAGGGAGGGAAAATGTGGCCTGCCTTAACAGGCCACACAGGGCCATGGCCATCAGGGCCATTAGAGGCTACCGCACCATAACCGGGGAAGCGGCGGGTCTGCTGGCGGGGTCTCCTCCGTGGGACTTGGTAGCGGAGCTCCACGCGTCAGTGTACCACTGGCGCGCGGAGCGACGTTCCATGGGGGAGGCACCCGCTGGGCATGAGATTGAAGCGCGGAGGTCCGATTTTCGGCGGATCCTCAGGATCGAATGGCGGGCTAGGCTGATGAACCCGTCGGCCGGCCTGAGGACCGTCGAGGCTGTCCGTCCCATCCTCAAAAGGTGGATGAATAGGAGATGGCCACTGACGTACCGCATGACGCAGATACTGTCCGGGCACGGGTGCTTCGGGCGGTATCTGTGTCATGTGGCGAGGAAGGAGCCGACGACCGGCTGCCACGAGTGCGGAGGTGTGGAGGACACGGCGCAACACACGCTGGACGAATGTCCAGCGTTCGAGAGTGAGCGCCGTGTCCTCACACGAATAGTGGGGGACGATCTCTCGCTGCCGAATTTAGTTCGGAGGATGATCAGTAGCGAGAGATCGTGGCTGGCGGTGAGCTCCTTCTGCGAGGAAGTTATCTCGCGGAAGGAGGCGGCGGGAAGGGAGCGGGAGTCAGATCGTCCCGCTTCCCTCCGCCGCAGAAGAGCCAGGCCTAGAGGTGGGGGCGTACCCAACTCCGCCCCCCTCTATCCCCCACTGGGGCCGGGGTGACTGCCGTGAGGGAGGCAGTCCCCCCCAACCAAAGGCCCCCGAGGTGTGCGCGTGTACCCACACGCCTCCACAATGGAGTAGGGCGAAATAGGTCGCCCTAACCACAAAACGAGATGGGGCCTGCCCTACAACATCTACAGGGCGGGCCGTCGCCGTCGGAGCTGGGGTAGAATGCACTTGCGAACCCCCTGGCTCCGGCATAGGCGCTCGTAGGTACACCGTGTGGTTTTTTAGTGGGTACAAGTCCCACACACCACCTCGCCATCCCTCCGGCGGGGTGACGGTCTTTTGAAGATTTTTCCACACGTTAAAAAAAAAAAAAAGGTTTGTTTCTATATTGCGGTGAGCTCCTTCTGCGAGGAAGTTATCTCGCGGAAGGAGGCGGCG